>NC_073228.2:134909924-135212954 GCF_029281585.2 Gorilla gorilla gorilla
TACTCAAACTAATCCAAAAAATACAGGAGGAGGAAATACTTGAAAATTCATTGTATAAAGTCAGTATTACCCTGGTACCAAAATCAGACAAAGACACATCAAAAAGAAGAAAACTACAGGCCAGTATGTCTGACGAACATTGATGCAAAAATCCTCAAAAAAATCCAAGCACACCAAATTCAACAACATATTAAAATGATTGTTTGTCATTACCAGGTGGGACTTACACCTGGGATGCAAAGATGGTTCAACATATGCAAATCAATCAATGTGATACATCATATCAACAGGATGAAGGACAAAAACCATATGATCATTTACATTGATGCTGAAAAGCATTTAGCATTTGATAAAATTCAACATCCCTTCATGATAAAAACCCTCAAAAAACTGAGTAGAAAAGAAATATACCTTAATACAATCAAAGCCATATATATCATACTGAATGGGGGAAAAACTGAAAGCCTTTCCTCTAGATCTAGAACATGACAAGGATGTCCACTTTCACCACTGTCATTCAACATAGTACTGGAAGTCCTAGGTAAAGCAATTAGACAAGAGAAAGAAGGGCATCCAAATTGCAAAGGAAGAAGTCAAATTATCCTTGTTTGCAGATGACAGGATCTTATATTTGGAAAAAACTAAAGACTCTGCCAAAAATCTCTAAGAACTGACAACAAATTCAGTAAAGTTGTGGAATACAAAATCAACATACAAAAATCAGTAGCATTTCTATATGCTAACAGTGAACAATATAAAAAAGAAATTGAGGAATTAATCCCATTTTTAAAATAGCTACAAATAAAATTAAGCACCTAGGAGTCAATTTAACCAAGTAAGTTAAATATCTCCACAATGAGAAGTACAAAATATTGATGAAAGAAATTGAAGAGGACATAAAAAATTGTTCATGAATTGGAAAAATCAATATTGTTAAAATGTCCATCCTACTCAAAGCAATCTACAGATTCAATGCAATCGCTATCAAAATACCAATGATAGTCTTCACAGAAATAGAAAAAACAATCCTAAAATGCAGATGGAACCAAAAAAGACCTAGCATGGCTAATGCTATCCTGAGTAAAAAGAACAAAACTGGAAGGATCACATGACCTGATTTCAAATTATATTACAATGCTATAGTAACCAAAACAGCATGCTAATCACATAAAAACAAACATATAGACGAATAGAACAGAGAGCCCAAAAACAAATCCATACACCTACAGTGAACTCATTTTTAACAAAGGTGCCAAGAACATTCATTGGCAGAAAGAGAATCTCTTCAATAAATAATGCTGGGAAAACTGCATATTCATATGGAGAAGACTGAAACTAAAACCTCTGTCTCATAATATACAAAACTCAAATCAAAAAAGATTAAAGACTTAAGTCTAAGACTTCAAACTATGAAACTGCTAAAGGAAAACTTGGGGGCCTGGCACAGTGGCTCACACCTGTAATCCCAGCACATTAGGAGGCCAACGCAGGCGGATCACTTGAGGTCAGGAGTTCAAGACCAATCTGACCAACATGGCAAAACTCAATCTCTGCTAAAAATACAGAAGTTAGCCAAGCATAGTGGCACATGCCTGTAATCCCAGCTACTCAGGAGGCTGAGGCACAAGAACCTGGGAGGCAGATGTTGCAGTGAGCTGAGATCATGCCACTGCACTCCAGCCTGGGCAACAAAGTGAGACTCTGGCAAGAAAAAAAAAAGGCCACCAGGTTATTTAGAGCAAGAAAAGAGAAAAAAGAAAACATTGGAAAAACTCTTCAGGACATTGGGGTGGACAAAGATTACTTGAGCAATACCTCACAAGCACAGGCAACCAAAGCAAAATAGACAAATGGAATCACAACAAATTAAAAAGCTTCTTCACAGCAAAGGATAAAATCAACTAAGTGAAGAGATGACCCACAGAATGTGATAAAATCTTTGCACACTATCCATCTGAAAATGGATTAATAATCAGAATGTATAAGGAGCTCAAACAACTCTATAGGAAGAAATCTAATAATCTGACTTGAAAATGGGCAAATAACTGAGTAGCCATTTCTCAGAAGAAGACATATAAAGGGCAAACATGCATATGGAAAGGTACTCAACACCACTGATTGTCAGAAAAATGTAAATCAAAACTACAATAAGATCATTTCACCCAAGTTAAAATGGCTTTTATCCAAAAGATAGGTGATAACAAATGCTGATGAAGATGTGGAGAAAAGGGAACCCTCATACACACTGTTGGTAGGAATGTAAATTGGCACAACCACTATGGAGAACAGATTGGAGGGTCCTCAAAAAACTAAAAATGGAACTACCATATGCTATTTCACTGCTAGGTATATACCCAAAAGAAAGGAAATTGGTGTATCAAAGAGATATCTTCACTCCCTTGTTTACTGCTGCACTATTCACAATAGTCAAGATTTGGAAACAACCTATTTGTCCATAAACGGATGAGTGGATAGGAAAAATGTAGAACATATATACAATGAAGTACTATTCAGTCATAAAAAGAATGAGATCCTGTCATTTACGACACCATGGATGGAACCACAGGTCATTATGTTAAGTGAAATAAACCAAGCACAAAAAGAGAAACTTTATATGATCTCACTTATTTGTAGGAACTAAAATTCAAACATCTGAACTTACAGAGATAGAAAATAGAATGACGGTTACCAGAGGCTGGGAATCGTGGTGGGGGAGGAGTGGGGATGGTTAATGGGTACAAAAATATAATTAGATAGAATGAATAAGATCTAGTATTTGATAGTGCAACAGGGTACTTACAGTCAACGATAATTTATTGTACATTTTTAAATAACTAAAAGATTATAACTGGATTCTTTGTAACCAAAGAAATCATAATTGTTTCAGGTGATGGATATCTTATTTATCTTGATGTTATTATGCATTGTATGCCTGTATCAAAATATCTCATGTACCTCAGAAATATACACACCTATGTATATATGTAAAATAAAAAATTAAAATATCTAAAAAAGCAAAATAAATTAAAAAACTATTTTCACATAGAGCTAAGGTTTTTCTAATCAAAGCTCAAAACCAGAAAGGAAAAGACTGATAAATTCTACTAAATAAAAACATTTTTATTAATTTTTTTATTTCCATAGGTTATTGGGGAACAGGTTGTGTTTACTTACATGAGTAAGTTCTTTAGTGGTGATTTGTGAGATTTTGGTACAACCATCACCTGAGCAGTATACACTGCACCCAATTTGTGGTTTTTTATTCCTCACCCCCTTCCCCCTCTTTCCCACTGAGTCCCCAAAGTCCATTGTATCTTTCTTATGCCTTTGCATCCTCATAGCTTAGCTCCCACATATGAGTGAGAACTATGATGTTTATTTTTCCATTCCTTACTTACTTCACTTAGAATAACAGTCTCCAGTCTCATCCAGGTCGCTGCGAATGCCATTAATTCATTTCTTTTCATGGCTGGGTAGTATTCCATTTTGTGTGTGTGTGTGTGTGTGTGTGTGTGTGTGTGTATGAAACTGTGGCATATATATGTGACATATATAGGTATATACCCAAAATATATATAGGTATATACTCATATATATGTGATATATATATTTGTGACATATATATATGTCACAGTTTCTTTATACACCCATTGATTAGTGGGCATTTGGGTTGGTTCCACGTTTTTGTAATTGCAAATTGTGCTGCTATAAACATGCATGTGCAAATGTCTTTTTCATATAATGACTTCTTTTCCTCTGGGTAGATACCCAGTAGTGGGATCGTTGTATCAAATGGATATATTTTTACTTCTTTAAGGAATCTCCACATTGTTTTCCATAGTGATTGTACTAGTTTACATTCCCACCAGCAGTGTAGAAGTGTTCCCTGTTCATCACATCCATGCCAACATCTATTTTTTTTATTTTTTTATTATGGCCATTCTTGGAGAGTAAGGTGGTATCTCACTGTGGTTTTGATTTGCATTTCCATGATCATTAGTGATGTTGAGCATTTTCTCATATGTTTGTTGGCCATTTGTATATCTTGTTTTGAGAATTGTTTATTCATGTTCTTAGCCTACTTTTTGATGGGATTGTTTGGTTTTTTCTTGTTAATTTGTTTGAGTTCATCATAGATTCTGGATATTAGTTATTTGTCAGATAGATTGTAAAGATTTTCTCCCACTCTGTGGGTTGTCTGTTTACTCAGCTGACTGTTCCTTTTGCTCTGCAAAAGCTCTTTAGTTTAATTAAGTCCCAGCTATTTATCTTTGTTTTTATTGCATTTGCTATGGGTTCCTGGTCATGAAATCCTTGCCTAAGCCAATGTCTAGATGGGTTTTTCCAATGTTATCTTCTAGAATTTTTACAGTTTGAGGTCTTAGATTTAAGTCCTTGATCCATCTTGAGTTGATTTTTGTACAAGGTGAGAGATGAGAATCCAATTTCATTCTCTTACATGTGGCTTGCCAATTATCCCACCCCCATTTATTGAATAGGGTGTCTTTTTCCCCACTTTGTATTCTTGTTTGCTTTGTCAAAGATCAGTTGGCTGTAAGTATTTGGGTTTATTTCTGAGTTCTCTATTCTGTTCCATTGTTCTATGTGCCTATTTTTATGCAGGTACCATGCTGTTTTGGTGACTATGGCCTTAGAGTATAGTTTGAAATCAGGTAATGTGATGCCTCCAGTTCTGCTTTAGCTAGTCCAGATTTTCTTTAGCTATGAGGACTCTTTTTTAGTTCCATATGAATTTTAGGGGTTTTTTCTAATTCTGTGAAGAATGAAGGTGATATTTTGATGGGAATTGCTTGAAAATTGCAAAATTGTAAAAGGGGTTGAGTTCTTGATTTGGTTGCTGTTGGTGTATAGAAGAGCTACTGATTTATGTACATTAATTCTGTATCCAGAAACTTTGCTGAAATTTTTTTATCAGTTCGAGGGGCTTTCTGGAGGAGTCTTTAGGGTTTTCTAGGTAAACAATCATATCATCAGCAAACAGTGACAGTTTGACTTCCTCTATACCGATTTGGATGCCCTTTATTTGTTTCTCTTTCCTGATTGCTCTGGCTAGAATTTCCAGTACTGTGTTGAAGAAGAGTGGTAAGAGTGAACATCCTTGTCTTGTTCCAGTTCTCAGAGGAAATTCTTTCAACTTTTCCCTATTCGGTATTATGTTGGCTGTGGGTTTGTCATAGACAGCTTTTATTACATTGAGGTATGTCCCTTGTATGCAGATTTTGCTGAGAATTTTACTCATAATGGGATGATGGATTTTGTCGAATGCTTTTTCTGCTTCTATTGAAATGGTTATGTGATTTTTTTTGATTCAGTTTATGTGGTGTATCACATTTATTGACTTGCATATGTTAAACCATCCCTGTGTCCCTGGTGTGAAACCCACTTGATCATGGTGGATTATCTTTTTGATATGTTATTGGATTTGGTGAGCTAGTATTTTATTAAGGATTTTAGCATCTATGTTCATCAGGGAAATTGGTCTGTAGTTTTATTTTTTGGTTATGTTTTTTCCTGGTTTTGGTATTAGGGTTATACTAGCTTCATAGAATGATTTAGGTAGGGTTCCTTCTGTCTTTATCTTGTGGCATAGTGTCAATAGGATTGGTACCAATTCTTTGAATGTCTGGTAGAATTCTGCTGTTAATCCATCTGGGTCTGGACTTTTTTATGTTGGTAATTTTTTTATTACCATTTAATCTCACTGCTTGTTATTGGTCTGTTCAGAGAATCTGCTTCTTCCTGACTTAAGCTACGACAGTTGTATCTTTCCAGGAATTATCCATCTCCTCTAGGATTTCTAGTTTATGCACATAAGGGTTGAATGATGTTTTGTATTTCTGTGGTGTCAGTTGTAATATCTCTCATTTCATTTCTAATTGAGCTTATTTGAAGTTTCTCTCTTTTCTTGGTTAATCTTGCTAATGGCCTATCAATTTTATTTATCTTTTCAAAGAACCAGCTTTTTGTTTCACTTTTGTATTTCTGTTTGTTTGTTTCAATTTCATTTAGTTCTGCTCTGATCTTAGTTATTTCCTTTATTCTGCTGGGTTTGGGTTTGGTTTGTTCTTGTTTCTTTAGTTCCTTGAGGTATGACTTTAGATTGTCTGTGCTCCTTCAGACTTTTTGATGAAGATGTTTCGGGCTATGAACTTTCCCCTTAGTACCACCTTTTCTGTATCACAGAGGTTTTGATAGGTTGTGTCGCCATGGTCATTCAATTCAAAGAATTTTTAAATTTCCCTCCTGATTTCGTTTTTGACCCAATGATCAGAAGCAGGTTACTTAATTTCCATGTATTTGCATGGTCTTGAAGGTTCCTTTTGTAGTTGATTCTCAGTTTTATTCCACTGTGGTCTGACAGAGTGCTTGATATAATTTTAATTTTCTCAAATTTATTGAGGCTTGTTTTGCGGCCTCTCATATGATCTACCTTGGAGAAAGTTCCATGTGCTGTTGAATAGAATGTATATTCTGCAGTTGTTCAGTAGAATGTTCTGTAAATATCTGTTAAGTCCATTTATTCCAGGGTATAGTTTAAATCCACTGTTTCTTTGTTGACTTTGTGTCCTGATGACCTGTCTAGTGGTGTCAGTGTAGTATTGAAGTCCCCCACTATTATTGTGTTGCCGTCTATCTCATTTTTAGGTCTATTATTAATTGTTTTATACATTTGGGAGTGCCAGTGTTAGGTGCATATATATTAAGGGTTGTGATATTTTCCTGTTGGACAAGGCCTTTTATCATTACATAATGACCCTTTGTCTTTTTTAACTGTTGTTGCTTTAAACTTTGTTTTGTCTGATAAAAGAATAGCTACTCCTGCTAGTTTTTGGTGTCCATTTGCATGGAATGTCTTTTTCCATCCCTTTATCTTAAGTTTATGTGAGTCCTTATGTGTTAGATGTGTCTCTTGGAGGAAGCAGATGGTTGGTTGGTGAATTCTTTTCCATTCTGCAATCTGTGTCTTTTAAGTGGAGCATTCAGGCCATTTACATTCAACATTGGTATTGAGATGTGAAGTACCGTTCCATTCATCATGCTATTTGTTGCCCATATACCTTGGTTTCTTGTTTTTGGGGGGTTTTATTAATTGTATTTTTGTTTTATAGGTCCTGTGAGATTTATGCTTTAAAGAAGATCTGTTTTGGCGTGTTTCCAGGATTTGTTTTAAGATTTAGAGTTCCTTTTAGGAGTTCTTGTAGTGCTGGCTTGGTAGTGGCGAATTCTCTCAGCATTTGTTTGTCTGAGAAAGACTATATCTTTCCTTCGTTTATGAAGTTTAGTTTCACTTGGTACAAAATTCTTGGCTGAGAATTGTTTCGTTTGAGGAGGCTGAAGATAGGGCCCCAATTCCTTCTAGCTAGTAAGGTTTCTGCTGAGAAATCTGCTGTTAAACTGATAGGTTTTCCTTTATAGGTTATTGGGTGTTTTTGCCTGACAGCTCTTAAGATTCTTTTTTTCATCTTACCTTTAGATAACCTGACGACAATGTGCCTAGGTGATGATCTTTTTGTGATGAATTTCCAGGTGTTGAGCTTCCTGTATTTGGATGTCTAGTTCTCTAACTAGGCCAGGGAAACTTTCCTCAATTATTCCCCGAATGTATTTTCCAAACTTTTAGATTTCTCATCTTTCTCAGGAACACTGATTATTCTTAGGTTTGGTCATTTAAAATATTCCCAGATTTCTTGGAGGTCTTGTTCATATTTTCTTATTCTTTTTCCTTTGTCTTTGTTGAATTGGGTTACTTTGAAAACCTTGTCTTCAAGCTCTGAAGTTCTTTCTTCTGCTTATTCATTTCTATTGCTGAGACTTTCCAGAGCATTTTGCATTTCTGTAAGTGCGTCCATTGTTTCCTGAAATTTTGATTGTTTTTTATTTATGCTATCTATTTCATTGACTATTTCTCCCTTCACTTCTTGTATCATTTTATGGATTTCCTTACATTGGGCTTCCCCTTTCTCTGGTGCCTTCCTGATTTGCTTAATAACTAACCTTCTGAATTTTTTTTCAGGTAGAGCAGGGATTTCTTCTTGGTTTGGATCCATTGCTGGTAAGCTAGTGTCATTTTTGGGTGGTGGTAAAGAACCCTGTTTTTTCATATTACCAGAGCTGATTTTCTGGCTCCTTCTCATTTGGGGAGGCTTTGTCAGGGGGAAGGTCTAGGGCTCAAGGTTCCTTTCGTCCCACAGGGTGTTTCCTTGATGTAGTGCTCTTCCCCTTTTCCTAGAGATGTGGCTTCCTGAGAGCCAAGCTGTAGAGATTGTTATCTCTCTACTGGATCTAGCCTCCCAGCAAGTCTACCAGGCTCTGGGCTGGTACTGGAGGTTGTCTGCACAGAGTCCTGTGATGTGAAACACCTGTGGGTCTCTCAGCCATGGATCCTGGCACTTGCTCCAGGTGGATGTGGCAGGGGGTATAATGGACTCTGTGAGGGTCCTTAGTTTTGATTAGTGGACTATTTTTGTGCTGGTTGGCCTCCTGCCAGGAGGTGGCACTTTCAAGAGAGCATCAGCTGTGGTAGTACGGGAGAAAGGGGCAGTGGGCAGGGCCCTAGAACTCCCAAGAGCATATGCCCTTTGTCTTCAATTACCAGGGTGGTGAGGGAAGGACCATTAGGTGGCGCCAGGACTAGGCGTGTCTGAGCTCAGACTCTACTTGGGTGGGTCTTGCTGCAGTTGCTGTGGAGGATGGAGGTGTGGTTCCTAGGTCAATAGAGTTATGTTCTTAGGAGGATTATGACTGCCTCTGCAGTGTCATGCAGGTTGTCAGGGAAGTGGGGGAAAAGCTGGCAGTCACAGGCCTCACCCAACCCAGCTCCCAAGCAACCCAAAGGGCCAGTCTCACTCCCACCATGCCCACCCCCACAAAAGCACCAAGTCTGTTTCCAGGTAGTGGGCAAACAGGAAGTTACCCCAGGCTACACACCTCCCAGCTGCAAAAGTAAGTAGGGCATTCCTTCTTCCCCTGCCTGTGGAGTCTGTACACCAGATTCACCCCCTCCCCAGAGTTCTGGCCAGGAGACTTCTCAATTGGTTCAAATTGTTACAAAGTTCAGCTGGAGGTTTCCTTCTCCCTGTGGCCTTTTCCCAGGGCCTCTGTCAGCCCTCCTCAAGGACACCTGTGAGGCGAGGCAGAAAGGGCCTTCTAGGGGATCCAGCAAGCCCGCAGGGATTTTCCTGCTGCTTCCTGTACCCCTGTATTTCTCTCAGTTCTCTAAACTGACCCAGCTCCAAGTAAGGTAAGAATCTTCTCCTGTAATCTAGACCTTCAGGGTTCCCAGTGGGGGTGTGTGTTTGGGGGCAGACGATCTCCCTTTCCCACTTCCACAGTTTGGGCACTCACAGTATTTGGGGTGTTTCCTGGGTCCTTTAGGAGCAGTCGGCTTCCTTCAGAGGCTCTGTAGGTTCTCTTGGCTTTCCTAACGTATTCCTGCAATCGTTCTGAAGCAAAAGTTCATGATGTGAGCCTCCACACACTGTTTTGTCCGTTCAAGTGGCTGCAATCTAGTCCTGCCTCCTGTTTGCCATAATCTCCAGCTGTATCTCAAAACTTTTCATATAGTGTTATAAAGAGTTTTTAATGTTCAAAAAAAACTTAATCAAAGTTGAAAGACAAATGACATATTGAGAAAAAAATCTTCAACCAATATAGTAAAGGATACATTTCTTCAATATATAAAGCGATTTCATAAATCTATAACGAAAAACACCAAGGACCCAATTTTTAACATGGGTGAAAGATATGAGCAAACCTTTCTCTCTCTCTCTCTCACTCTCTCTCTGTCTGTCTTTCACACACACACGTGCGTGCACACGCATGCATATGTATAAATATGCATAATTAAAGATATATAAATTAAAATAAGAGTAATACACCTTTTAACCTATCTGACAAAGACTTAACATTTTCTAATACACACTGTTAGTGAAGGAATAAACAAATAGCCATTCATATATTGTTGATTAGAGTATAAATTATTAGACATCTTAGAAGTCAATTTGTTACTATCAAATTTGCAAATACAATTGATTCTCATTCTCAGTACTTATGATCTGTAAAGTCTCCAGAAACATTGAATTGGCAAATATTAAATCATTGCTCCTAGCAGAAATACTGAATAAATCGCCCCTAGGGCTAGATTTCTGCTAGTGTCTGGTCACCACCATTTTATCAACTCACTGGTCAATATACAGCCTTCTTTTACATGTGTTTCTGTTTAAAGCACCTTATTGAATATACGTTGTTGACTCATTAACACTGAACTCATGGCCAACAGGAGTGGAACTCATGCCTGAACTAAGTTTATCTAATGCATCTATTTTCTCCACAAGGCACATCAGAGACTTCCTATGACTGGGAACACTAGGCCACACTCTACCACTATGCTTGGGGCCACTTTAAACAGTAAAATCACCTCCAAAACACAAAAATGAGGAAAACATGGCACTAAATAGACCCTGAAAAGGACTCTTGTTTCCAGTATAAGAGCTGGAACAAGAAGGTAGAGCAAGCCCAGCTGCAAACAAGCACATCGAGCAACTCAAATATGTTGCTGCTCTGTGCATATCCACAGATGACCTTGACAGCACAGCAAGTATTGGCTTGTATCCATTAATTTATGGTAAATTTCTGTTAGAACATCCACACTTTAAGACTACAAAGTGGGACCAAGGGCCCAGGGTGGGGAGCTCACTTTCCATTCTTCTGCACTGTTTGGATTAAAAGAATAATCTAATGGGAACTGAATTGTTGACATGGCATTTGCGCAACACAACAACTCTATGCTCTCCTTGGCCGAAAAGAGAACTAAGAACAGAACTTTCCCATGATTAAAAGATTGCAAAGAAGGGGAGAAAGCAGAAAATTTGAGTAAGCAGGAAATGAAGGAGGAAAATCAAGTGTTTGCAGAAGCCAGGTGAATTAACTGCGTCATGTGATGCTGCTAAGTCAAATAAAATACAGAGTGAAAATTAACCACAGGATTTAGCAATGTGGAAGTTACGGATGCCTTTATTGAGATCAGTTTTAGTGGAGTGATGGAAACAAGAAAACCTGGATTGTAGTAAGATTAAGGGAGAATGGAAGGAGAACTGGAAAGAATAAAAATAGGCAATGCTTTCAATTTGCCAAGAAAAGCAAAGAAATGGTGTGGCAGTAACAGGGAAAGTGAAATCAAGAAAAGAGTTTTATTCAGATGTGAGGAATAATATGTTTATAAGCCAATGAGAATGATCCATAAAGAGAAAAATAAAAATTGTGTGAGAGTAGGCAGAATGTCTAGAACAACTAAATAAAGACCAGTGACACAATAAACAAGTAACTACCAAGCCTTAAAACAATTTGGTGTCTAATTTTTGCTTGTTCTTCTCCTAGCACAGTCCTTTAGGAAGACCACAGAATTGAGGAGACAGGATCATTACCTCGAATCTGAGGAATATGAAACTGTTTCCTGATGGAGCAAGAGCACAGTCCAACAGAAAAAACTAGAAATATATTCTGTAACAAGCTTAATAAGATGCAAACAAGGACATTAAAAATATGTTAGGCTCTTTCCAATTACGATGACAGAGATACGTGAATTTACCTGAATAGGTATGATTTATTTTAAGGACAAGAGAAAGAAGATGAGACAGAAAACATTTTCAAAGGGTACACAGCTGGACTGTTGGAAAACTGAAATTTTTTTTAAGATCACAGAAGTTGTAGTGTCTTATCCATCCATTCTCATCCTCTGCTTAGTACTTCCACTATGGCACATCTGTGGCAGCTTATCTCCTGTCTGTTTCCCCTATACTGTGTCTACTTCCCCTGCCATGGTTAATATCCTCTCTCCAGTTTCCTTCTTGCTATGACATGAGGCATCCTTATTCCTTTCCTTCTGGGAGTTCCCTTTACCCAGCCCCTTAAATGCATGTGTGTGTCTATGAGTGTGTGCCATTCAGACTTTTAAAGTGCAATTGAGTAATCCTTACATGACTCCTTTTATCAAGCCCTTGAACCTGCTTGCCTCAGTAACCATGGCAAGTCCAGATGGCTGCCTTAGGATCAGATGTAAACCTTGGAGAAACCAGCTGTGGCCAGTATGTCAAGTTTAAGCAGACAAACGAAGGTGACCTGTGGGTAAGAAAATGTATATGGACTGTTCTTTAAGTAAGGTTGTGGGTATGACAGCTTGGGATTGTTGGAGAGAGTTAGACACTAACAATGTCACATGGAGAATTACTGCTAGGAAGAGCAGGGGAAAGAAAGCAGTCAAAATTCTCCTTAGGCTGACTCTGGCACACTGCCTAAGAGTTAGCCCTGCTCTGGAAGGAACAGAAAAAAAAAGAAAAGAAAAAAGAAAGTCTCCTTCACTATAACAAGCAATGGAAGACTCACATTTATTAATAGAGAAAATAGTTGTATATAATACTCTCTTTTAAAAGTAGAATGATTTCATAAGTCTCACGAAGGCCTGCTTTGTACAAATTGGTGGTAACAAGCTCTAGACTGCTATTTTTTTAAATCATTTTGTGTGTATGCATTTTTCATAAGCAATCTGAATTTTGGAAATTTGGAAGATATACATACATGTCGCAATAGTGGTGGTTCACAGTTCATCAAGAATACATCTACTAAGTATGATTGAACCCTTTTCAGATTTTAAGACCCCTGGAACCAGCCCCAGGGAGTAGATCCAAGGTGGCGTATCCTCAGGAAGAGAAAAAATAATACTCCAATCTGCCCTTTGGAGAAAAGAGAAAGCTAAGAAAGAGGCTACAGACAAAAAAGTTACAACACAGGTAGAAAAAAAAATTAGAGAATCTAGAGAGAGAAACAATGATAAAAATGTAGGGCAAGATAAGAAAATAAAATGAAAGGGGCAGAAACTGAAAAAGAGAGTACATTAATAACCTATTCAGAAAATATTTAAAATCCTGATAATAGCTCATGAGGGGAAAGCATTTGCATAGACCTCTTAGTAAAGTATGAAGTAAAATAATTTTTGTAAGGAAAATTTGGAAGCACCTGTCAAAAATTTAAATTATATTTGCATACATCCAAAACTTTCAGAACTCTCCATGAGTGAAGATTAGAATGGGTTGCAAATGTGGAAAAAGTAGAATGTGTGATTTAAACAATACAGAACTTTCTGTCTTTCTCATCTACTGGTCTGGAGGTAAGAAAGCCAAGACTGCCCTGGTGGTTCTGGCCCATGATGTCCTGAAAGATCTAGGTCATTATCAGCTCTTCCCTAAGATACAACTCTCATGCTTATGGTCCAAGGAACTACTCACATTTCAGGCAGCAGGACAGAGGAACAAATGAAGAAAAGAGGAGCAGAGTGCACGTGCCATTTGTCTCTGAAAAAAAAATTTCTTGAAATTGGTACAAAATACTTCCGTTAGCAATCCACTGTCCATAATTTAGTTATGTGGCCATAAAAAGATACAAAGCAGGCTGGGAAATGAAGTCTTCATTCTGGACAACTATATGCCCCACTAAAAGTTCTAAAAGAGTAGAAAAGGGGGAAAAATATTAGGAACAGCCAGCTATCTCTGCCTCAAGCTGTTTCCTACAGAATTATACATACCGAGTGCCAACATTCATGTTCAAGCATATTTACTATGTGGGATAGGGAATGTTTGCTTCCTATTCTGTGTGCTCCTGCAATGTTTGTGTATGATAAAATAAATACTTATTACTTCCACAGTTTTTAAAATAATCAATTAAGTAAATAATTTTAAAATAAATAATACTTTATTAATAAATCATTTTATTTTTATTTTTAATACTTATTGAAAATTTTTAAATTTAGTAGTCTAACGCTCTCTGGAATTTTAGTGATCAGGCATCATCAACTTTTTGCTCAATCTTCTTTGTGGGGATTGTCCAATCTTATTCATGCTACTAGATTACATTTATATCATTAACCCACTCAGAAGACTGAATGGATGGACTTAAAAATAATAATGATATAGCTGTAAAATTAATTTACTTCATTTTAGCAAGTTCAAATGCTTTAAATTTAATGTATAAACTAAATTCTAAAATACAAGAAATGAAAATAGGTTTAGCTTTAAACCTACTTTCTGCTTAAAATAGTTGTAGTGGCATGAAGATACAAATATACCATTAATTTGAACTAAGAATCTCTTTGGGAAACAGAACTCAAAAACATTTGTAGCAATCCTTCAAGTCATGACTTTATGTAGCTTTGTAAAGAGCTTTGTTTTCTATCCAAGCAAATGAAACCATTACAGCTGACCCTTGAACAACAGGGATTTGAACTGCATGGGTCCACTTATGCATGAATTTTTAAAATAAATATATTGGAAAAATTTTTGGAGATGTGTGACAATTTGAAAAAACTTGCAGATGAACCATGTAGTCAAAAGTATCAAAAAAAAGTTAACTATGTTGTGAATGCATAAAATATATGTAAATAGTAGTCTATTTTATCATTTACTACCATAAAATATATACAAATGTATTACAGAAAGTTAAAATGTATCAAAACTAATGCACAGAAACATTTACATACCATACATGGCCCCATTCGTTGTAGTGAGAAATGTAAACAAATGTAAAGCTGCAGTATTCAATCATAACTGCATAAAATTAACTATAGTACATACTACATATACTACTGTCATAATTTTGTAGCCATCTTCAGTTGCTGCTACGGTGAGTTCAAGTGTCGTGAGGATCCGCTTAAAGTGCAGTGTGACACTGATATCTCCAAATGAGCAGTTTGTCTCTCTGGTAAATTGCTGTCACAGTAAAAAGCGATCTCTTGTGGTTCTCACATATTTTTCATCATGTTTAGTGCAATACTATAAACGTTGAATAACACCATCAAACCCATACAAAGTGCTACTAGTGATGCTGGAAGTGGTCCCAAGAAACAGAGAAAAGTCATGACATTACAAGAAAAGGTTGAATCACTTGATGTGTATTGTAGATTGAGGTCTGCAGCTGCAGTTGCCCACCATTTCAGACAAAGGAGTCAACTTGTAAGCAGATGACATAAACTTATGGGATCAATAAAAGCAGTATAGTACTGGAAATGTATTTTTATCTTCTCTATGATTTTCTTTTCTCTAGTTTACTTTATTCTAAGAATACAGTATATAATACATGTAACATAAAAATATGTGTTAATTGACTGTTTCTGTTGTTGGTAAAACTGCTAGTCAACAGTAGGCTATTAGTAGTTAAGTTTTGGGGGAGTCAAAAGTTATACGCAGATTTTCAACTGTGTGGGAGTTAGCACCCATAACCCTCCCCTCCATCCGCCATTGTTCAAGAGCAGACTGTAATAGCTAAATTCATATGAATTAAGAACATACTAATCAACACTTCACAAAAATTATTTACTGAGGTGAAGCAGAATAGTTGTTATGCCAACCATTATTTAATCTTTCTGATTTAGGTGCTGAATGTAATTAAATAATACCAGTAGTTGGCATTTCATATCATCTTCCTTTGTTCTCCATCAAAGCACTTTATAAATATTTATTTCTACAATATCATTATAACTTAAAGTAGTTTATTATTCCTTCTTATTTAGAAAGATGAGGAAACAGGCCCCAAGAGACAGCAAGGTTTCAGAGGTTGTATTGCTTTTTATTCATATCTGGGATAACAATTCCCAGAGCTAGTGACCAAGGTGACTTAATTTACTTTCAAAGACTTCCAATGAAGGAATAGCTTAGAAATTAGAAGGATCTGGCAAAAAGTTCATGATTCTGCAGTCCCCTTATACCCATTAGTATCACATGCCTATTGTTCTCTGTGAAGAGGCATTTCCAAAGAAGGGTCTTTATTACTATGAAGTTATCCCATGGTCCCAGTCATCCTCACTTTGGGGGTTTTAGTAAAATTTCCATTTAAATTATTTTTTATGCATAACTCTCACATACAAAACTTTTCCTTTTGAGGGGAAATACATTAATATATCACTTGATGGATAATTATTTTTACATTTTGTTATACATGTAAAACAAAGAAAGCAGAATAACACTACTTAAGGTAAAGAAGAAAAGTCATTCTCTGCATTTGTCTTGATTGTTTCATAGAGCTTTCATGAAGTACACCAATGTCACCAATCTCTAACATAAATAGTAATGCTTTCCATGCTTAACAAGGGACATAAGTTTTCCCAAAACAGTCAGTGCTTTGGCTGACCTAGAGAGAAAAATTATATCCTTCCTGGTAAAAAAAAATCTAAAAACAGATCTTTAGAGGGATCTACATACAGTCTTATCAGAACATTATTATCTACAGCAGAACTGCTATGAGATGGGCACATCCTGATCCCTGAAGAATAATCTCCTAAAGAACGTATTACAAAACAATGACTTCTGCTGAGAAATTCAATAGCATGCCCTCTGGGATTCACATTTTTTAAATGTGCTCTAGCAAGTTGGAAAAAAGCCTTACAAATCATTGAATACCTTCAACCATAAAAAAATAAAAACAGGACATGATTTAGTGTATCGAATGTATGAACTGTTATTAGAAATGAGATAAAAATTATAATAGAAATTACTGTATTTTCCTTTCTTAACAACAACATGCATGTAGCCTAAGTAATACACAAATGTCATAAATTTGAAATCTGCAGTTATAGACAAGCATTAAAAATTGATGAACCCAAAGCTATTGAAATAAAAAAAATTTAAAGAAAAATATATGGGATGAAAGGCCCCAACTTCTTGTTGAATTTTCAGCTTGATACTTTGGAAAAAAATTAAAATAGTTTGATTAAACCTTAATAGATTCTTACAAGGTTATATCACTAAGTATTTTTTGTTTTGCTTTTTTTGTCTTATAAGTGAACAGATTAGGTTCTTCTTATTTTAAGAGTAAATTTCAAGTCTCAACTTAATAAATAATAAATGTTTGTTAAATGGTGGAAAAGTAAAGATCAAAGAAGTGAAGTAACTTGTCCAAAGTCAGCTAGTTAAAAGGCAGAAAATTCCACATTTGAGCACAGCTCTATATGAAGTTATTTCTGTTTTTAATCCACTATATGAAACTGCTGACAAGGTTTACTTTTCTCAGCAAATAAGTCTGAAGAAATAGCAAAGTCTCCATTTCTCATTTATTGCTGCTCTGTTTCCACCTCCATATTTCTACCCCACAAAGTCAGCCCTTCTTTTCTTTCTTTAGTGGGAATACACATTTTGAAACTGAAAAGAGATGATATTTGGGGATGTACGGAGAACTTGTTGGAGTCTCTGTTGCAGACAATGCTTTATGTGGTTTCAAGCTTGACATACAAAAAAAAAGAAGGAAAGTGGCAGCACCCAAAAAAAGGTATGAAAACATCCAGAAGAAATTTTGAAATAATTTCTATGATAAATTCTTTTTGAAAACTATCTTCAAGACTATTAAGATAATATAAAGAGGTACAAATAAAAATGAGATATTAAATGCAACCCTAAAAAGTATTTGATTCACCCAAAAAGTAGCAGAAGAGGAGGAAGAGAGAAATAAAAAGCAGATGGGACAAATAGAAACCAAACTTGTCAACAATTGTGTTAAATGTAAAAGTACTAATTATTACAATTAAAAGACAGAGACTGTCAGACTGGATAAAAATTCAAGACCCAATTATGTTTTTTATAGTAAGCACAATATCTTTTTTATTGGAATTTTTTTTATTATACTTTAAGTTTTAGGGTACGTGTGCACAACGTGCAGGTTAGTTACATATGTATACATGTGCCATGTTGGTGTGCTGCACCCAGTAACTCGTCATTTAACATTAGGTATATCTCCTAATACTATCCCTCCCCACCCCCCGACCCCACAACAGGCCCTGGTGTGTGATGGTCCCCTTCCTGTGTCCACGGGTTCTCTTTGTTCAATTCCCACCTATGAGTGAGAACATGCGGTGTTTGGTTTTTTGTCCTTGCGATAGTTTGCTGAGAATGATGGTTTCCAGCTTCATCCATGTCCCTACAAAGGACAGGAACTCATCCTTTTTTATGGCTGCATAGTATTCCATGGTGTATATGTGCCACATTTTCTTAATCCAGTCTATCATTGTTGGACATTTGGGTTGGTTCCAAGTCTTTGCTGTTGTGAATAGTGCCACAATAAACATACGGGTGCATGTGTCTTCATATCAGGATGTTTTCTAATCCTTTGGGTATATACCCAGTAATGGGATGGCTGGATCAAATGGTATTTCTAGTTCTAAATTCCTGAGGAATCGCCACACTGAATTCCACAATGGTTGAACTGGTTTACATTCCCACCAACAGTGTAAAAGTGTTCCTATTTCTCCACATCCTCTCCAGCACCTGTTGTTTCCTGACTTTTTAATGATCACCATTCTAACTGCTGTGAGATGGTATCTCATTGTGGTTTTGATTTGCATTTCTCTGATGGCCAGTGATGATGAGCATTTTTTCACGTGTCTTTTGGCTGCATAAATGTCTTCTTTTGAGAAGTGTCTGTTCATGTCCTTTGCCCACTTTTTGATGGGGTTGTTTTTTTCTTGTAAATTTGTTTGAGTTCATTGTAGATTCTGGATATTAGCCCTTTGTCAGATGAATAGATTGCAAAAATTTTCTCCCGTTCTGTAGGTTGCCTGTTGACTCTGATGGCAGTTTCTTTTGCTGTGCAGAAGCTCTTTAATTAGATCCCATTTGTCAATTTTGGCTTTTGTTGCCATTGCTTTTGGTGTTTTAGACATGAAGTCCTTGCCCATGCCTATGTCCTGAATGGTATTGCCTAGGTTTTCTTCTAGGGTTTTTATGGTTTTATGTCTAACATTTAAGTCTTTAACCCATCTTGAATTAATTTTTGTATAAGGTGTAAGGAAGGGATCCAGTTTCAGCTTTCTACATATGGCTAGTCAGTTTTCCCAGCACCATTTATTAAATAGGGAATCCTTTCCCCACATGCTGTTTTTGTCAGGTTTGTCAAAGATCAGATAGCTGTAGATAGGCAGCATTATTTCTGAGGGCTCTCTTCTGTTCCATTGGTCTTTATCTCTGTTTTGGTACCAGTACCATGCTGTTGTGGTAACTGTAGCCTTGTAGTATAGTTTGAAGTCAGGTAGCGTGATGCCTCCAGCTTTGTTCTTTTGGCTTAGGATTGACTTGGCAATGTGGGCTCTTTTTTGGTTCCATATGAACTTTAAAATAGTTTTTTCCAGATCTGTGGAGAAAGTCATTGGTAGCTTGATGGGGATGGCATTGAATGTATAAATTGCCTTGGGCAGTATGGCCATTTTCACAATATTGATTCTTCCTACCCATGAGCATGGAATGTTCTTCCATTTGTTCGTATGCTCTTTTATTTCGTTGAGCAGTGGTTTGTAGTTCTCTTTAAAGAGGTCCTTCATATCCCTTGTAAGTTGGATTCCTAGGTATTTTATTCTCTTTGAAGCAATTGTGAATGGGAGTTCACTCATGATTTGGCTCTCTGTTTGTTCTTGGTGTATAAGAATTCTTGTGATTTTTGCGCATTGATTTTGTATCCTGAGACTTTGCTGAAGTTGCCTATCAGCTTAAGGAGATTTTGGGCTGAGACAATGGGATTTCCTAGATATACAGTCATGTCATCTGCAAACAGGGACAATTTGACTTCCTCTTTTCCTAATTGAATACCCTTTATTTCCTTCTCCTACCTGATTGCCCTGACCAGAACTTCCAACACTATGTTGAATAAGAGTGGTGAGAGAGGACATCCCTGTCTTGTGCCAGTTTTCAAAGGGAATGCTTCCAGTTTTTATCCATTCAGTATATTGGCTGTGGGTTTGTCATAGATAGCTCTTATTATTTTGAGATATGTCCCATCAATACCTAATTTATTGAGAGTTTTTAGCATGAAGGGTTGTTGAATTTTGTCAAAGGCCTTTTCTGCATCTATTGAGATAATCATGTGGTTTTTGTCTTTGGTTCTGTTTATATGCTGGATTACGTTTATTGATTTGTGTATGTTGAACCAGCCTTGCATCCCAGGGATGAAGCCAACTTGATCATGGTGGATAAGCTTTTTGATGTGCTGCTGGATTAGGTTTGCCAGTATTCTATTGAGGATTTTTGCATCGATGTCCATCAGGGATATTGGTCTGAAATTCTCTTTTTTTCTTGTATCTCTGTCAGGCTTTGGTATCAGGAGGTTGCCAGCCTCATAAAATGAGTTAGGGAGGATTCCCTCTTTTTCTGTTGATTGGAATAGTTTCAGAAGGAACGGTACCAGCTCCTCCTTGTACCTCTGGTAGAATTCGGCTGTGAATCTATCTGGTCCTGGACTTTTTTTGGTTGGTAAGCTATTAATTATTGCCTCAATTTCAGAGGCTGTAATTGGTCTATTCAGAGATTCAATTTCTTCCCGGTTTAGTCTTGGGAGGGTGTATGTGTCCAGAAATTTATCCACTTCTTCTAGACTTTCTAGTTTATTTGCATAGAGGTATTTATAGTATTCTCTGATGGTAGTTTGTATTTCTGTGGGATCAGTGGTGATATCCCCTTTATCACTTTTTATTGCCTCTATTTGATTCTTCTCTCTTTTCTTCTTTATTAGTCTTGCTAGTGGTCTATCAATTTTGTTGATCTTTTCAAAAAACGAGCTCCTGGATTCATTGATTTTTTGAAGGGATTTTTATGTCTGTATTTCCTTCAGTTCTGCTCTGATCTTAGTTATTTCTTGCCTTCTGCTGGCTTTTGAATGTGTTTGCTCTTGCTTCTCTAGTTCTTTTAATTGTGATGTTAGGGTGTCAATTTTAGATCTTTCCTGCTTTCTCTTGTGGGCATTTAGTGCTATAAATTCCCCTCCGCACACTGCTTTAAATGTGTCCCAGAGATTCTTGTATGTTGTGTCTTTGTTCTCATTGGTTTCAAAGAACAATTTTATTTCTGCCTTCATTTCGTTATGTACCCAGTAGTCATTCAGGAGCAGGTTGTCCAGTTTCCATGTAGTTGAGTGGTTTTGAGTGGGTTTCTTAATCCTGAGTTCTAGTTTGATTGCACTGTGGTCTGAGAGACAGTTTGTTATAATTTCTGTTCTTTTACATTTGCTGAGGAGAGCTTTACTTCCAACTATGTGGTCAGTTTTGGAATAGGTGTGGTGTGGTGCTGAAAAGAATGTATATTCTGTTGATTTGGGGTGGAGAGTTCTGCAGATGTCTTTTAGGTCTGCTTGGTGCAGAGCTGAGTTCAATTCCTGGGTATCCTTGTTGACTTTCTGTCTTGTCGATCTGTCTAATGTTGACAGTGGGGTGTTAAAGTCTCCCATTATTAATGTGTGGGAGTCTAAGTCTCTTTGTAGGTCTCTAAGGACTTGCTTTATGAATTTGGGTGCTCCTGTATTGGGTGCGTATATATTTAGGTTAGCTCTTCTTGTTGAATTGATCCCTTTACCATTATGTAATGGCCTTCTTTGTCTCTTTTGATCTTTGTTGGTTTAAAGTCTGTTTTATCAGAGACTAGGATTGCAACCCCTGCCTTTTTTTGTTTTCCATTAGCTTGGTAGATCTTCCTCCATCCCTTTATTTTGAGCCTATGTGTGTCTCTGCACATGAGATGGGTTTCCTGAATACAGCACACTGATGGATCTTGACTCTATCCAATTTGCCAGTCTGTGTCTTTTAATTGGAGCATTTAGCCCATTTACATTTAAGGTTAATATTGTTATGTGTGAATTTGATCCTGTCATTGTGATGTTAGCTGGTTATTTTGCTTGTTAGTTGATGCAGTTTCTTCCTAGCCTCGATGGTCTTTACAATTTGGCATGTTTTTGCAGTGGCTGGTACCGGTTGATCATTTCCATGTTTAGTGCTTCCTTCAGGAGCTCTTTTAGGGCAGGTCTGGTGGTGACAAAATCTCTCAGCATTTGCTTGTCTGTAAAGTATTTTATTTCTCCTTCACTTATGAAGCTTAGTTTGGCTGGATATGAAATTCTGGGTTGAAAATTCTTTTATTTAAGAATGTTGAATATTGGCCCCCACTCTCTTCTGGCTTGTAGAGTTTCTGCCGAGAAATCAGCTGTTAGTCTGATGGGATTCCCTTTATGTGTTACCCGACCTTTCTCTCTGGCTGCCCTTAACATTTTTTCCTTCATTTCAACTTTGGTGAATCTGACAATTATGTGTCTTGGAGTTGCTCTTCTCGAGGAGTATCTTTGTGGCATTCTATGTATTTCCTGAATCGGAATGTTGGCCTGCCTTGCTAGATTGGGGAAGTTCTCCTGGATAATATCCTGCAGAGTGTTTTCCAACTTGGTTCCATTCTCCCCGTCACTTTCAGGTACACCAATCAGGCATAGATTTGGTCTTTTCCATAGTCCCATATTTCTTGGAGGCTTCGTTCGTTTCTTTTTATTCTTTTTTCTCTAAACTTCTCTTCTCACTTCATTTCATTCATTTCATCTTCCATCACTGATACCCTTTCTTCCAGTTGATCGCATCGGCTACTGAGGCTTGTGCATTCGACACGTAGTTCTCGTGCCGTGGTTTTCAGCTCCATCAGGTCCTTTAAGGACTTCTCTGCATCTGTTATTCTAGTTAGCCATTCGTCTTAATTTTTTTTCAAGGTTTTTAACTTCTTTGCCATTGGTTAGAACTTCCTCCTTTAGCTCGGAGTAGTTTGATTGTCTGAAGCCTTCTTCTCTCAACTCGTCAAAGTCATTCTCCGCCCAGCTTTGTTCCATTGCTGGTGAGGAGCTGCGTTCCTTTGGAGGAGGAGAAGCACTCTGATTTTTAGAGTTTCCAGTTTTTCTGCTCTGTTTTTTCCCCATCTTTGTGGTTTTATCTACCTTTGATCTTTGATGATGGTGACGTACAGATGGGGTTTTGGTGTGGATGTCCTTTCTGTTTGTTAGTTTTCTTTCTGACAGTCGGGACCCTCAGCTGCAGGTCTGTTGGAGTTTGCTGGAGGTCCACTCCAGACGCTGTTTGCCTGGGTATCAGCAGCAGAGGCTGCAGAAGAGCAGATATTGGTGAACAGCAGATGTTGCTGCCTGATCATTCCTCTGGAAGTTTTGTTTCAGAGGAGTACCCGGCCATGTGAGGTATCATTCTGCCCCTACTAGGGGGTGCCTCCCAGTAGGCTACTCTGGAGTCAGGGACCCACTTGAGGCAGCAGTCTGTCCGTTCTCAGATCTCCAACTGCATGCTGGGAGAACCACTACTCTCTTCAGAGCTGTCAGACAGGGACATTTAAGTCTGCAGAGGATTCTGCTGCCTTTTGTTTGGCTATGCCCTGCCCCCAGAGGTGGAGTCTACAGAGGCAGGCAGGCCTCCTTGAGCTGTGGTGGGCTCCATGCAGTTCGAGCTTCCCAGCCACTTTGTTTACCTACTCAAGCGTCAGCAATGGTGGGCGCCTCTCCCGCAGCCTGACTGCCACCTTGCAGTTTGATCTCAGACTGCTGTGCTAGCAATGAGTGAGGCTCCGTGGGAATAGGACCCTCCAAGCCATGCACAGGATATAATCTCCTGGTGTGCCATTTTCTAAGACCATTGGAAAAGCGCAGTATTAGGGTGGGAGTGACCCGATTTTCCAGGTGCCGTCTGTCACCCCTTTCTTTGACTAGGAAAGGGACTTCCCTGACCCCTTGCGCTTCCCGGGTGAGGCGATGCCTCACCCTGCTTTGACTCATGTTCAGTGCGCTGCACCCACTGTCCTGCACCCACTTTTCGACACTCCCCAGTGAGATGAACCTGGTACCTCAGTTGGAAATGCAGAAATCACTTGTCTTCTGCATCACTCATGCTGGGAGCTGTAGATTGGAGCTGTTCCTGTTCGGCCATCTTGGCTCCACCCCACAATTTCAAAATAAAGATATACATAGGTTGAAATTTTAAAAGGAAAAAAACTATTTACCCTCCCATGACTGTGCATAATAAAGCTAATGTGGCCATATAAATAAGAAGTAAGGACCCAGATGGGTATTTAAGATAAATATTATCAGAGACAGAAAGACCTAACAAAAGGGCGAATTAATCAAAGTAATGCAAAAATACTAAATGTGCTCGTATTTAATATTAAAGCTCCCAAAAATATAAGGCAAAAAAATGGTAAAACTAAAGGAAACCATAGACAAGTTCTCGTTCATAGTTGGAAAATTTAATGTCTCTCTCCTATTAATAGAAAGAACCAGTGAACCAAAGAGAAACCAGTAAAGATATAGAATATCAGAACAATATTACCAATTAAATTGCACTAACTTTTATGGAACACTGCATCCAAGAAGAACAGAATGCACATGAAACAGTCACCAAAATACACCGTGTAATGGGCCACATGACAGGCCTCAGTAAATTTAAAAGGTTTGAAATTATACAGAATATGTCCTCTGATTACAATGGTATTAAATTAGAAATCAATAAGAAACCTAGAAAATCTCCCAAATGTTTGAAACTTAAAATACACTAATAAATAACACATGGCTCAAAACTAAAGCACAAAAGAAATTAGAAAATATTTTGAACTCACTGAAAACAGAACATGTTAAAATTTTTATGATACAGCAAAACTACTTCTGGGAGGGAAATTTATAGCTTTAAATGTCTATGCTTTTTAAAAGAATAAAGATATAGGCCGGACGCGGTGGCTCACATCTATAATCCCAGCACTTTGGGAGGCTGAGGCAGGTGGATCATGAGGTCAGGAATTCAAGACCAGCCTGGCCAAGATGGTGAAACCCCATCTCTACTAAAAATACAAAAAATTAGCTGGGTGTGGTGGTGGGTGCCTGTAATCCCAGCTACTTGGGAGGCTGAGGCAGGAGAATCGCTTGAACCTGGGAGGCAGAAGTGGCAGTGAGCGGAGATTGTGGCACTGTACTCCAGCCTGGGTGACAGAGTGAGACTCTGTCTCAAAAAAAAAAAATGAAGATATAAAATCAATTTCTTCTGATTCTAATTTAAGTAAGAAGGTTTGGTGTTTGGTGAGGGCCTCTTATCTGCTTCCAATATGGCACCTGGTTGCTGCATCCTGTGGAGGGGGCATACTTTGTCTATTCACATAGCAAAAGGGACAGAAGGGCCAAAGAAAAGGGCATAGGTAGTTCTCTCAAGCTCTTTAATAAGGGTAATAATCCATTCATGAGAGCTCATGACTTAATCACTTCCCCCAAAGACTCCACCTCTTAATACTATTGCATTAGGGATTGAGTTTCAACATAAATTTTGAAGAGACACAAAATATTCAAACCATTGCGGCATCTAAGTAAAGCCTATAGATAATATTATATGTAACACTAAAGTAATAATTTTTTTCCTTAGATCAAAACAAGGCAAGGATCTCTGCTCTCGACCCATCTATTCAATATTGAACTAGAGGTCCCAGATGGTGCAATAAGGTAAGGAAAAAAAAAACAGGCAGAAAGATTCAAAAGATAGATATAAACTGTCTTTATTCTCAGATGACATGGTTGTGTTTGACAAAAATTATAAATAATTTACAAGAATACTGCTAAAAGTAATAAACAAATTTAGTAATGTGGCACAACATAAAGTCACTATCCAAAAATAACTACATTTATTTACCTATATACTAGTAATTAACCATTTGAAAATGAAATTTTAAGCTGGGCACCAGTAGCTCGTGACTGTAATCCCAGCACTTTGGGAGGCCGAAGTGGGTGGGTCACTTGAGGTCAGGAGTTTGAGACCAGCCTGGCCAACATAATGAAACCCCATCTCTACTAAAAATACAAAAATTAGCCAGGTATGATGGTGCATGCCTGTACTCCCAGCTGCTAGGGAGGCTGAGGCAGGAGAAACCTTTAACCCAGGAGGCAGAGGTTACAGTGAGCCAAGATCAAACCACTGTACTCCAACCTGGATGGAGTGAGATTCCCTCTCAAAATAAATAAATTAAATTTTAAATTTTACAAAAGCATCAACTATTTAGAAATATACTTAGCAAATGATGTAAAAGATTTCTATACTAAAAACTATAAAACATTACTGACAGAAACTAGAGAAAACCTAAATAAATGAATAAATACTATGTTCATGAATCAGAAGACTCAATATTAATGTCAGTTCTCCCCAAACTTATCTTCAGATTCAATGAAATAACAATTAAAATCTATAGAAGTTTTTTTAATTGGTGAGATAATTTTAAAATTTATCTGAAGAGGCAAAGGATGAAAATAGCTAAAATTCCCTTTAGTGGGAAAAAAAGAAGAAAAATGGAGAACTTATGCTACCTGACTTTAAGACTTCTTATAAAGCAACTGTAATCAAGAGAAAAATAGCACTGGAAAAAGGAGATAAATGGAACTGAATAGATAGTACAGAAATAGAGCCTTGGTTTTAGTAAGAGCAGTATAGCTAATCAATGGTAAAGGAACCCCTCTTTAATAAATGGTACAGAACAACTGAATTTCCCTTTGGAATAAAATAATTTTGATACCTACTTCACACCATACTCCAAATCAAAGATTGATAATGGACTCATATATAAACACTACAACAATAAAGCTATTAGAAGAAAATATAGGAGAAAAACCTTAAAAGCTTGGGTTAGGCACAGGTTTCTTGGCAAGTGCACAGAAATTACAAATCATAATAGAAAAAGAATTTATTTTTATAATTTATCTAAATTATATCTAAAACCTAAAAAGTTTTGCTCTTCACAAAACATCATCAAGAAATAAATATAAAGCCATGTCTGTGGGATACAATATTCATAATACATAAAACTGACAAAGTATTTATAGCAGAATATACAAAGAACATCTGTATCACCTAACAAAAAGACAAACAACCCAATTTAAAAATTAAAACACTTAAACACATCACAAAAAAAGATATGTAAATGTTGTGTGGCCAATAATTTGTAGAAAAAGTGTTCAATATCATTTGTCATCAGAGAAATTCAAGTTAAAACCATAATGAGATATCACTTCATGCTCATCAGATTGGCTAAAATGAAAAAAAAAGTGCCAAATGTTGAAAAGGACATGGAGCAACTGGAACTCTCATGCATTGCTAGTGAAGTATAAAATGCTACAACAACTTTAAAAAATCACTTGCCATTTTCTTAAAATGTTAAACATAAATTTACCTGATAATCCAGGACTCATTTTCCTTCTAACTGTTCCATTCCTATTTACCCAAGAGAAATGAAAGCATATATGCACAAAATCACTTGTACATGAATGTTCACAGCAGCTTTATTAATAATAGCCAAAAACTGGAAACAACCCAGATGATCGTCACCAAGTAAATGTACAAGGCAAGGATCCCTGCTCTCGACCCATCTATTCAATATTGAACTAGAGGTCCCAGATAGTGCAATAAGGTAAGAAAAAAAAAAACAGGCAGAAAGATTCAAAAGATAGATATAAACTGTCTTTATTTTCAGATGACATGGTTGTGTTTGACAAAAATTCTAAAGAATTTACAAGAATACTACTAAAAGTAATAAACAAATTTAGTAATGTGGCAGAACATACAACAACTATGGTACACTCATATAATGGGATACTTCTTAGCAATGAAATGGCATGAATTACTGACATGCATTAAAACATGGATAAGCCAGGTGCAGTTGCTCATACCTGTAATCCCAGCATTTTGGGAAGCTGAGGCAGGTGGATTACTTGAGGCCAGGAATTCGAGACCAGCCTGGCCAACATGGTGAAACCCTGTCTTTCCTAAAAATACAAACATTACCCAGATGTGGTGGCACATGCCTGTAATCTCAGCTACTTGGGAGGCTGAAGCACGAGAATCACTTGAACCCAGGAGGTAGGTGGAGGTTGCAGCGAGCTGAGACCATGCCACTGCACTCAAGGCTGGGTAACAAAGCAAGAATTTATCTCAAAAAATAAAAAAGGAAACATTATGAAATTATTATGCTTAATGAAATAAGCAAACACAAAAAAAAGTATATCTGTATGATTCCAGCTAGAGTATATGAATTCTAGAATAAGCAAAACTAATCTTTGGGGATAGAAATCAGTTTTTTGCTCCTGGGGAGGTTGACTGGGAAAGGTGAAAGGAATTTTCCAAGATGGAAATGTTCTGTTTATTGATATGCATTCATCAAAGAAGATTAAATGGTACCTGTAACATCTGAGCATTTCACTTTATATTATCTTTATCTCAATTGAAAATGGGGAGAAAAACTATTTTCAGGAATAAATTAACCATGAACTCCAAGCCTTTTTCTGCTACCATTCTGATTTTTTTATATGCAGCACTATATTTTAGCCCATATTACCTGAGAAGAAAAAAACACTATTTCCTTATGAGTATTGTATAATGCAGCTAATATTCAGATGTGTTTTCATACACATCTAAATGCAACTATAACACTATGACTATTTTGCAGTAAACAGTTCCAAAAACTGAAGGTTTCAATTGAAAAATCTGTAGGTTTCAATCCAAATTTTCAATTGAAAAATTGAAAGCTATGCCTTTCTTAACTGACATGACTCTTTCCTGCAATCACAAAAAAGGCTAATATAATGTGATAAATTGAAAACATTATACAACAAACTATACATAATAAAAAGGTATTTTAGTAATAATATTTTAAATCTCCTAATGTACACAATTCAATTCAATGCAATAATTCTTTGATTTCAAATAGGTTCATAGCCACATCCAGGCAAATTAATCAGGTGACATTTTATTGGCCTGATATCTTAATGGCTCTGGTTTAGTACAACAGCAACAAACACTGCTGGAACGGTTCTTCAGGATCTATTAAAATCAGGAAAGACAAATTCAGTTAATTGGCATGCCAGCATTAATTTGCCCAAAAGGCCTATTACTTCCTCAATTTTTGTCTTAGTCTTGGCCTCATGTCTTTCTGTCCCAGGATATTTTCAGAGCAAAGCTCCTACAGAATTAAAGAGCTAGAATTCTTTTGTTCTACATCAGTCATACTCAGGAATGCCATCAACTGGTTAGATGGCTAATGATAAGGTTGCACCCTTATCATAGCTTGGTCTATGATCAAGCAATCAATAGAACCATGACCTGTATAGAATGCAATCCCATGTTTTGAGAAAAGTGGTAAGAAATGATCTTAAAGGCAAATTAAGTATCACCCTTTTATTCATCTTGCTCGTATCAGTTTCAGAAGGATACCAAGCCCCCAAAAGACAATTATTCTTACATTGTAACATCAATGTCTCAATGTATTTTAGTATAATAAGCATGTGTTAACTAAGATTCACTAAAAGTAAGAGATGATTTTTATAAGAGATGTTGATAAGGTGCTATTCTCTGAATCCTATGTTCCAAGGGCCATTTGCTACAGAACATAAAAGATTCAAGAAATGAATTGTTATGCCCTGAATATTTTGTCTCTCTCCAAAATTTGTGTGTTGAAACCTAATGATCAACGTGATGGTCTTAAAAGGTGGGGCCTTTGGGAGGTGATTAGGTCACGAAGACTGAGTCTTCATGAATGGGATTAGTGCCCCTATCTGAGAGGACTCAGGCTATTATCAAAAAGACCAAAGATAACAAATGTTAGGAAGTTTGTGGAAAAAGAAAACCCTTGTATACTGTTGGTGGAAATGTAAATTAGTACAGCCATTATGGAAAACATTAAGAAAGTTCCCAAAAAAAATTAAAAATAGAACTCCTATATTATCCAGCAATCCTACTTCTGGCTATGCATCCAAAGGAAATTAAACCAGGATATCAAAGAGATATCTGCACTCTCACATTCACTGCAGCATTATTCAAAATTGCCAAGATTTGGACTCAACCTAAATGTTCATGAATGGATAAATGGATAAAGAAAATGTGATAGATATATATACAATGGTATACTATTCAGCCTTTAAAAAGAAGGGAAACCTGTAATTTGTTATAATATAGATAGACCTGAAACAGTTATGATAAGTGAAATAAGCCAGGCACAGAAAGACAAACACTGCATGATCTCACTTTTGTGTGGAATCTAAAAAAGTCAAACTCATGAAAGCAGAGAGTAAAACAGTGGTTGCCAGGAGCTGGAGAAGGGGGTGTGGAATGGGGAAATGTTGATTGAAGGGCACAAAGTTTCAGCTGGGAGGAATTAAGTTCTGGAGATCTATTATCCAGCACAGTGACTGTAGTTAATAATAATGTACACTTGAAAATTGCTAAGTGTAGATTTTAAATGTTCTCACAACAAAAAAATGATAAGCATGTGAGGTGATTCATATGTTAATAGCTTGGTTTAACCATTCCACAATGTATACATATATGAAAACACCACAATGTATACATATATGAAAACACCACATTGTATACCATAAATACATATAATTTTTAAATTCTCAATTTAAAATTATTATTAAAAGTTATTTTAAAAAAGAGGCCTCGGAGGCTGGGCATGGTAGCTCACACCTGTAATCCCAGCACTTTGGGAGGCCGAGGCGGGCAGATCATGAGCTCAGGAGATTGAGACTATCCTGGCTAAGATGGTGAAACCCTGTCTCTACTAAAAAATACAAAAAATTAGCCAGGTGTGGTGGTGGATGCCTGTAGTCCCAGCTACTTGGGAGGCTGAGGCAGGAGAATGGCGTGAACAGAAGGCAGAGCTTGCAGTGAGCTCAGATTGCGCCACTGCACTCCAGCCTGGGTGACAGAGTGAGACTCTGTCTCAAAAAAAAAAAAGAGGCCTCAGAGAGCTGCCTTGCCCTTTCTACCATGTGAGGACACAGCAAAAAGTCATCAGTCTGCAACCCAGAAGAGGGCCTTCACCGGAACCCAGTCATGACGGCACCTTGATCTTGAACTTCCCAACCTCTAAGACTAGGAGAAATAATTTTTTGTTGTTTATAAGCCACCCAGACTATGGTATTTTGTAATAGCAGCCCAAATGGACTAAGACAAAATGTAATGTACTAGGCCCACTTTCCTTATTTATTACCAGTGGAGGTTTTGTTCATTGAAAGAGTCATGCTTAAGAATATGCACAGAAAATAACTGTTTGATCCTTCTAATTAACATAATCTCAGTCGCTGTTATCCCAACTGCACCAGTGTCACTAGCTTGTCTCTAAACTGGCTATGAGACCTCACATAGACCATACACCTGCTTTAAGCATCTTGCTCCTAGGTTGTCCTAAATTGCACCATTTCTAGATATTGAACATCAAGCAAGTGTTTAATTTGCATTAACTACCAAGCAGCTCATTTTATAAAAGGGCAAAAATTTTAAGTGCCCAGAATGAAGTTTTCAGAAAATAAAGTTTTCATTCTGCATAATAGTTGGGCAATTTACTTATTTATGATAATCCAGGTTGCCTTAGAAATATTTTTTCTTCCCCAAGTACACACAAACCTTAGACAGTGCACAGTGACCTAGACAGGCACAATCAAGGTCATGATGTTGCAACAAGTAGAAACCTAGGATGCCAAGGCATTCACCTCACACACTCTCATTGATTCATTTATTCACCCAGCTGTCATTTATTGAACATCTGCAATGAGCTCGGAGTTTTTTGCTTTTTGTCCATGTGCCTCATGTTCAATTGCACAACCACAAAGGGAATTGCCTGCATGATTCACAGTAGCCTCTTTTCCTTCCTATATTTGCTTAAGAGTTTTAATTCCTGTAAGTGAAAAACTACCACCAGTTCCAAAGTCTTCTCTGTTTCAACTATGAAGTCCAGTGAAATGCAAGACAAATAGGAGGCTCATACATCTGAATCTGAACATTCTGCAGATGAGCATGCACATGAAGCAATACTCTGCCCTCTGCTATCCCATTGTAAACTCCTAAGTGTAACATGAAGCTACACATAGAGGTGTCATTGCTGTTCTGTTTTATCACAGTACATTTTGGAATGTTTATTGACTAACAAATTGTTATATCGAACAATAAAATAATTTTGCTAAAAACTATTTGCAAGAAAGTGGGAAGTCAATCCACAGGATGGCAGAAAATATTTCTAAATCATATAGCTGATAAGAGACTTGTATTAAGAATATATAAAAAATATTTACAACTCAATAATAAAAAAAACCTAAAAAAAACCTAATGTTAAAATGATCAAATGATTTGAATAGTCAGTTTTCCAAAAAAGATACATAAATAGCCAATAAGCACATGAAAAGATACTCAACATCATTTGCCATTAAGAAATGCAAATCAAAACCATGAGACACTACTCCACACCCACAAGGATGGCAATAATGTTTTTAAACTGGCAAATAACAAATGTTAGCAAGGATGTGGAGAACTTGGAACACTCATATGTTGCTGGTAGGAATGTGAAATGATGCAGCTACCGGAAAACAGTTTGGCTACTCCTCAGAAAGTTAAACATAGAGTTGCCATATGATCCAGCAACTTCACGTCTAGATGGATCCCAAAGAGAAATGAAAACATATGTCTTTATGAAAACTTGTACGTGAGTATTCGTAGCAGCATTATTCATAATAGCCAAAAGAAGAAAAAATCCAAATTAGAACTCAGGATTAAGAAACTCACTCAAAATCACACAACTACATGGAAATTAACCAACTGAATGACTCCTGGGTAAATAATGAAATGAAGGCAGAAGTCAAAAAGTTCTTTGAAACCAATGAGAACAAAGAGACAACGTACCAGAATTCCTAGGATGCAGCTAAAGCAATGTTAAGAGGGAAATTTACAGCACTAAATGCCCACATCAGAAAGCTAGAAAGATCTCAAATAGACACCCTAACATCACTACTAAAAGAACTAGAGAAGCAAGAGCAAATAAATCCAAAAGCTAGCAGAAGACAAGAAATAACTAAGACCAGAGCAGAATTGAAAGAGAGAGACACACAAACAAAAAACCTTCAAAAAAATCAATGAATACAGGAGCTGGTTTTTTTGAAAAAATAAAAAAATAAAATAGACCACAAGCTAGACTAATAAAGTAGAAGAGAAGAATCAAATAGACACAATAAAAAATGATAAAGGGGATATCACCACTGACACCACAGAAATACAAACTACCATCAGAGAATACTATAAACACCTCTGTGCAAATAACTAGAAAATCTAGAAGAAATGGATAAATTCCTGGACACATACACCCTCCCAAAACTAAACCAGGAGGAAGCTGAATCCTTGAATAGACCAATAACGATTTCTGAAATTGAGGCAATAATCAATAGCCTACCAACCAAAAAAAGCCCAGGACCAAATGGATACATAGCCAAATTTACCAGAGGCACAAAGAGGAGCTGGTACCCTTCTGAAACTATTCCGAACACGTGAAAATGAGGGACTCCTCCCTAACTCATTTTATGAGGCCAACATCATCCTGATACCAAACCTTGCAAAAGAAAAAAAAGAAGAAGAAGAAGAAAACTTCAGGCCAATATTCCTGATGAACATTGATGCAAAAATCCTCAAAAAAATACTGGCAAACTGAATCCAGCAGCACATCAAAAAGCTTATCCACCACAATCAAGTCAGCTTCATCCCTGGGATGCAAGGCTGCTCTAACATAGGCAAATCAGTAAACATAATCCATCACATAAACAGGACCAATGACAAAAACCACACATGATTATCTCAGATGCAGAAAAGGGCCTTCAATAAAATTCAACATCCCTTCCTGTTAATTCTCTATGAACTAGGTATTGATGGAACATATCTCAAAATAATAAGAACTATGACACCCACAGCCAATATCATACCTGAATGGGCAAAAGCTGGAAGCATTCCCTTTGCAAATGGGCACAAGACAAGGATGCCCTCTCTCACCACTCCTATTCAACAAGTATTGGAAGTTCTAGCCAGGGAAATCAGGCAAGAGAAAGAAATAAATGGTATTCAAATAGGAAGAGAGGAAATCAAATTGTCTCTGTTTGCAGGCGACATGATCCTATATTTAGAAAACCCCATCATCTCAGCCCAAAAGCTCCTTAAGCTGATCAGCAACTTCAGCAAAGTCTCAGGATATAAAATCAATGTACAAAAAGCAAGCATTCCTATATACCCACAATAGACAAGCATACAGCCAAATAATGAATGAACTCACATTCACAATTGCTACAAAGAGAATAAACCTAGCAATACAGCTAACAAGGGACATGAAGGACCTCTTCAAGGAGAATTACAAACCACTGCTCAAGGAAATAAGAGAAGGCACGAACAAATTAAGGAGCATTCCATCCTCATGGATAGGGAGAATCAATATCATGAAAATGGCCGTACTGCCTGAATTAGTCCATTTTCATGCTGCTGATAAAGACATACCCGAGACTGGGAAGAAAAAGAAGTTTAATTGAGCTTACATTTCCACATGGCTGGGGAGGCCTCCGAATCATACAGTACAATACATGAGGCCTTGAATCAAACAATTCAAGTTGAGATTTGGGTGGTGGCACAGACAAACCATATCATTCCACCCCTGGCCCCTCCAAATCTTATGTCTTCACATTTCAAAACCAATCATCCCTTCCCAACAGTACCATTTCAGCATTAACCCAAGAGTTCACAGTCCAAAGTCTCATCTGAGACAAGGCAAGCTGCTTCTGCCAATGAGCCTGTAAAATCAAAAGCAAGCTAGTTACTTCCTAGATACAATGGGGGTACAGGTATTGGGTAAATACAGCCATTCCAAATGGGAGAAATTGGCCAAAGTAAAGAGGCTACAGGGCCCATGCAAGTCCAAAATCCAGTGGGGCCATCAAATTTTTAAGCTTCAAAGCAATCTCCTTTGACTCCAGGTCTCACGTCCAAGTCACACTGATGCAAAAGGTGGGTTCCCGTGGTCTTGGGCAGCTCCACTCCTGTGGCTTTGCAGGGTATAGTCTCCCTCCTGGCTGATTTCCCTGGCTGGCATTGAGTGTCTGTGACTTTTCCAGGTGCACAGTGCGAGCTGTCAGTGGATCTACCATTCTGGGGTCTGGAGAAAGGTGGCCCTCTACTCACAGCTCCACTAGGCAAAGTCCCAGTAGGGACTCTGTGTGGGGGTTCTGATCCCACATTTTCCTCCTCCATTGCTCTAACAGAGGTTCTCCATGAGGACCCTGCCCCTGCAGCAAAATTTTGCCTGGGAATCCAGGCGTTTCCATACATCTTCTGAAATCTAGGCAGAGGTTCCCAAACCTCAGTTCTTGACTTCTGTGCACCTGCAGGCTCAACACCACACAGAAGCTGCCAAGGCTTGGGTCTTGCACCCTCTGAAGCCACAGCCTGAGCTGTAGATTGTCGCCTTTCAACCACAGCTGGAGCAGTTGGGACACAAGGCACCAAGACCCTAGGCTGCACACAGCAGAGGGACCCTGGGCCCAGCCCACTAAACTGCTTTTTCCTCCTAGACCTCCCGGCCTGTGATGGGAGGGACTGCTGTGAAGGTCTTTGATGTGGCCTGGAGATGATTTCCCATGGTCTTGGGGATTAACATTAGGCTCCTTGTCACTTATGCAAATTTCTGCAGCTGGCTTGAATTTCTCCCCAGAAAATGGGTTTTTCTTTTCTATCACATTGTCAGGCTGCAAATTTTCCAAACTTTTATTCTCTGTTTCCCTTTTAAAACGAATGCTTTTAACAGCACCCAAGTCACCTCTTGAATGCTTTGCTGATTAGGATTTTTTTCCATCGGATACCCTAAATCATCTCTCTCAAGTTTAAAATTCCACAAATCTCTAGGGCAGGAGCAAAATGCCACCAGTCTCTTTGCTAAAATATAACAAGAGTCACTTTTGCTCCAGTTCACAAAAAGTTCCTCATGTCCATCTGAGACCACCTCAGCCTGGACTTTGTTGTCCATATTGCTATCAGCATTTTGGGCAAAGCCATTCAACAAGTCTCTAGGAAGTTCCAAACTTTCCCACATTTTCCTGTCTTCTTCTGATCCCTCCAAACTGTTCCAACCTCTGCCTATTACCCAGTTCCAAAGTCGCTTCCACATTTTCAGGTAGCTTTTCAGCAGCGCCCTACTCTACTGGTACCAATTTACTGTATTAGTCTGTTTTCACACTGCTGATAAAGGCATTCCCAAGACTGGGAAGAAAAAGAAGTTTAATTGGACTTACACCTCCACATGGCTGGGGAGGCCTCAGAATCATGGCGGGAGGCAAAAGACACTTCTGACATGGTGGTGGCAAGAGAAAAAGGGGGAAGAAGCAAAAGTGGAAGCCCCTGATAAACCCATTAGCTCTCATGAGACTTATTTACTATCACGAGAATAGCACGGGAAAGACTGGCCCCCATGATTCAATTACCTCCCCCGGGTCCCTCCTACAACACTTGGGAATTCTGGGAGATACAATTCAAGTTTAGATTTGAGTCGAGGCACAGCCAAACCATATCACTGCCCAAAGTAATGTATAGATTCAATGCTATTCCCATCAAACTACCATTGAGATTCTTCACAGAATTAGAAAAAATTACTTTAAAATGTATGTGGAACCAAAAAAGAGCCCATAGAGCCAAGTCAATCCTAAGCAAAAATAACAAAGCTGGAGGCATCATGCTACCTGACTTCAAACTACACTATGAGGCTACAGTAAACAAAACAGCATGGTACTGGTACCAAAACAGACATATAGACCAATAGAACAGAATAGAGACCTCAGAAATAACAACACACATCTGCAACCATCTGATCTTTGACATACCTGATGGAAACATGCAATGGGGAAAGGATTTCCTATTTAATAAATGATGGTGGGAAAACTGGCTAACCATATACAGAAAACTGAAACTGGACCCCTTCCTTACACCTTATACAAAAATTAACTCAAGATGGATTAAAGACTTAAATGTAAAACCCAAAACCATAAAAACCCTAGAAGAAAATCTAGGCAATACAGTTCAGGACATAGACATGGGCAAAGATTTTGTGATGAAATCACCAAAAGCAATTGCAACAAAAGCAAAAATTGACAAATGAGATCTAATTAAACTAAAGAGCTTCTGCACAGCAAAAGAAACTTCCATAAGAGTGAACAGGCAAACTACAAAATGGGAGAAAATTTTTGCAATTGATCCATCTGAATTTATAAGTAACTTAAACACATTTACAAGAAATAACCCCATCAAAAGGTGGGTGAAGGACACCAACAGACACTTCTCAAAAGAAGACATTTATATGGCCAAGAAACATATGAAAAAAGCTCAACATCGCTGATCATTAGAGAAATGCAAATCAAAACAACGAGGTACCATCTTACGCCAGTCAGAATGGTGATTATTACAAAGTCAAGAAGCAACAGATGCTGGCAAGGCTGTGGAGAAATAGGAATGCTTTTACACTTTTGGAGGGAATGTAAATTAGTTCAACCATTGTAGAAGACAGTGTGGTGATTCCTCAAGGATCTAGAACCAGAAATACCATTTGACCCAGCAATCCCATTACTGGGTATATACCCAAAGGAATAGAAATCATTCTACTATAAAGATACATGCAAGGGCCAGGCATGGTGGCTCACACCTGTAATCCCAACACTTTGGGAGGCTGAGGATGGCAGATCACCTGAGGTCAGGAGTTCAAGACCAGCCTGGCCAACATGATGAAACCCCCATCTCTACTAAAAGTACAGAGTTACCAGGGCGAAGTGGCACGCAACTGTAGTCCCAGCTTCTCAGGAGGCTGAGGCAGGAAAATTGATTGAACTTGGGAGGTGGAGGTTGCAGTGAGCCAAGATTGTGCCACTGCACTCCAGCCTGGGTGACAGAGATAGACTCCATCTCCAAAAATAAAATAAAGATACCTATATGCATATGTTTATTGCAGCACTATTTACAATAGCAAAGACATGGAATCAACCCAAATGCCCATCAATGATAAACTGGATAAAGAAATTGTGGTGCATATACCTCATGGAATACTATATAGCCATAAAAAGGAATGAGATCATGGCCTTTGCAGGTACATGGATGAAGCTGGAAGCCATCGTCCTCAGCAAACTAACACAGGAACCAAAAACCAAATACTGCATGTTCTCACTCTTAAATGAGAGTTGAAAAATGAGAACACATAAACACAGGAAGGGAAACCACACACACTGGGGTGTGTCGGGGGTGGAGAGGCAAGGACAAATAGCTAATGCCTGCAGGGCTTAATAACTAGGTGGAAGATTGATAGGTGCAGCAAACCACCATCACACACATTTACCTATGTAACAAACCTGCATGTTCTGAACATGTATCCCAGAACTTAAATAAAATTTAAATTTTAAAAATGTTAACCCTCTTTATTGATGACCTAAACATTAAAGATGACATAAACAGAATAAGTGTTCTTGATACATTTATGTATTTAATAATTTTCTCAGCTGACATTTGTTTCTAATGTCATGTGCACTGGCTGAATTGTGTTTTCCAAAAATTCGTATCTACCCAGATGCTCTAAATGTGTGAACTTATTTGGAAATAGGGTCTTCCTAGATGTAATCCAGTTAATGTGAGGTCATGCTGGATCAAAGTAAGCCCTCAATTCAATATGACTAATGTTACATTGTTATCTTACACAAAGAGGGCAATCTGGACATAGAGACATAGATGTACGGGGGATATGGCCATTTGGAGATGGAGACAGAGATTGGAGTGTTGCACCTACTAGCTATGGAAACCCAAAGACTACAGGCTACCACTATAAGCTAGAAGATACCATCAGGATTCTTCTCCAGAGACTTCAGAGGAAACATGGCCCTGCCAATACTTTAATCTTAGACTTCTAGTCTCCAGATCTATGAAAGAATACATTTCTAGGTTTTTTCAAAGCCACCCACTTTGTAGTAATTTGCTACGGGAGCCCTTGAAAATTAATATACTGTGTAACCTAAGAAATGTTATCTTTTTCAAGTAGGTTATACTACTGTCAACACTTTCATTAAAAATTACCTGCAGTTATAGGCCAATAACAGGCTCTGAAATTGAGGCAATAATTAATAGCTTACCAACCAAAAAAAGGCCAGGACCAGAGGGATTCACAGCCAAATTCTACCAGAGGTACAAGGAGGAGCTGGTACCATTCCTTCTGAAACTATTCCAATCAATAGAAAAAGAGGGAATCCTCCCTAACTCATTTTATGAGGCCAGCATCATCCTGATACCAAAGCCTGGCAGAGAGACAACAAAAAAAGAGAATTGTAGACCAATATCCCTGATGAACATCGATGCAAAAATCCTCAGTAAAATACTGGCAAACCAAATCCAGCAGCACATCAAAAAGCTTATCCACCATGATCAAGTGGGCTTCATTGCTGGGATGCAAGCCTGGTTCAACATATACAAATCAATAAACGTTATCCATCATATAAACAGAACCAAAGACAAAAACCACATGATTATCTCAATAGATGCAGAAAAGGCCTTCAACAAAATTCCACAGCCCTTCATGCTAAAAACTCTCAATAAATTAGGTATTGATGGGACATATCTCAAAATAATAAGAGCTATTTATGACAAACCCACAGCCAATATCATACTGAATGGGCAAAAATTGGAAGCATTCCCTTTGAAAACAGGCACAAGACAAGGATGCCCTCTCTCACCACTCCTATTCAACATAGTGTTGGAAGTTCTGGTCAGGGCAATCAGGCAGGAGAAAGAAATAAAGGGTATTCAATTAGGAAAAGAGGAACTCAAATTGTCCCTGTTTGCAAATGACATGATTGTATATTTAGAAAACCCCATCATCTCAGCCCAAAATCTCCTTAAGCTGATAAGCAACTTCAGCAAAGTCTCAGGATACAAAATCAATGTGCAAAAATCACAAGCATTTCTATACACCAAGAACAGACAAACAGAGAGCCAAATCATGAGTGAACTCCCATTCACAATTGCTTCAAAGAGAATAAAATACCTAGGAATCCCACTTACAAGGGAGATGAAGGACCTCTTCAAGGACATCTTCAAGGAGAACTACAAATCACTGCTAAATGAAATAAAAGAGGACACAAACAAAGGGAAGAACATTCCATGCTCATGGATAGAAGAATCAATATCGTGAAAATGGCCATACTGCCCAAGGTAATTTATAGATTCAATGCCATCCCCATCAAGCTACCAATGACTTTCTTCACAGAATTGGAAAAAACTACTTTAAAGTTCATATGGAATCAAAAAGGAGCCCACATTGCCAAGATAATCCTAAGCAAAAAGAACAAGCTGGAGGCATCACACTACCTGACTTCAAACTATGCTACAAGGCTACAGTAACCAAAACAGCGTGGTACTGGTTCCAAAACAGAGTTAGAGACCAATGGAACAGAACAGAGCCCTCAGAAATAATACCACACTTATAGAACCATCTGATCTTTGACAAACCTGACAAAAACAAGAAATGGGGAAAGGATTCCCTATTTAATAAATGGTGCTGGGAAAACAGGTTAGCCATATGTAGAAAGCTGAAACTGGATCCCTTCCTTGCACCTTATACAAAAATTAATTCAAGATAGATTAAAGACTTACATGTTAGACCTAAAGCCACAGAAATCCTAGAAGAACACCTAGGCAATACCATTCAGGACATGGGCATGGGCAAGGACTTCATGTCTAAAATAACAAAAGCAATGGCAACAAAAACCAAAATTGACAAATGGGATCTAATTAAGCTAAAGAGCTTCTGCACGGCAAAAGAAACCGCCATCAGAGTGAACAGGCAGCCCACAGAATGGGAGAAAATTTTTGCAATTGACCCATCTGACAAAGGGCTAGTATCCAGAATCTGCAAAGAACTTAAACAAATTTAAAAGAAAAAATCAAACAACCCCATCAAAAAGTGGGCGAAGGATATGAACAGACACTTCTCAAAACAAGACATTTATGCAGCCAAAAGACACATGAAAAAATGCTCATCATCACTGGCCATCAGAGAAATGCAAATCAAAACCACAATGAGATACCATCTCACACCAGTTAGAATGGCGATCATTAAAAAGTCAAGAAACAACAGGTGCTGGAGAGGATGTGGAGAAATAGGAATGCTTTTCAACTGTTGGTGGGACTGTAAACTAGTTCAACTATTGTGGAAGTCAGTGTGGCAATTCCTCAAGGATCTAGAACTAGAAATACCATTTGACCCGGCCATCCCATTACTGGGTACATATGCAAAGGATTATAAAACATGCTGCTATAAAGACACATGTACACATATGTTTATTGTGGCACTATTCACAATAGCAAAGAGTTGGAACCAACCCAAATGTCCAACAATGATAGACTGGATTAAGAAAATGTGGCACATATACACCATGGAATACTATGCAGCCATAAAAAAGGATGAGTTCATGTCCTTTGTAGGGACATGGATGAAGCTGGAAACCATCATTCTCAGCAAACTATCTCAAGAACAGAAAACCAAACACCGCATGTTCTCACTCATAGGTGGGAATTGAACAATGAGAACACTTGGACACAGGAAGGGGAACATCACACACCAGGGCTTGTTGTGGGGTGGGGACAGGAGGGAGGGATAGCATTAGGAGATATACTTAATGTAAATGATGAGTTAATGGGTGCAGCACACCAACATGGCACATGTATACATATGTAACAAACCTGCACGTTGTGCACATGTACCCTAGAACTTAAAGTATAATGATAATTTTAAAAAAAAACAGGTAAATGACAAAAAAATTACCTGCAATTTTTATAAAGTTGAATTATGCAGTTAAGAGATTTGAAATTTCTGACACCTTTAATTAACTCATGGCCAGACAATGTGGCTCATGCATCTAATCCCAGTGCTTTGGGAGACTGAGGGCAGGAGGATCACTTGAGGCCAGGAGTTCAAGACCAGCCTAGGCAACATAGCAAGATCCTGTTTCTACAAAATAATAATAATAATAATTAGCCAAATGTGGTGGCATGCGCCTGTAGTTCTAGCTATTCCAGAAGCTGAGGTGGAAAGATCGCTTGAGCCCAGGAGCTTGAAGCTGCTGAGAACTGTGATTGCACCACTGCACCCCAGCCTACACAACAGAGCAAGACCCTGTCTTTAAATCTTTTAATGGTTTTAATTTATTCCTCTCTTTAGATCAAATTTTTAACTGAGAAAATATGCTCTCTACAGGTGCTGATTTACCCAGTAAACTCAGACAAATTTTTTCGAAAAGAAAGATATTGTCAATTCTAAATTTTTCCTTTTGAAATGTGTAAATGTTTCGGGCAAATATTTTTATAAGTCTTGTCCTCTTTGTATCATTCAGGATAATTTTCTTCAAAAAATATTTTTACAAGCCAAAACTCATCTAATAAGATCCTAATTATGATTACGTTGAACATTTTACCAAATGTAGATATTACAATTATAGGCTTTCTCAATTTAATTTGAATAGTGCACAAAATAATAATTTGCTGAATTAAAAATAAAAGCTCCTGGATGTCAGCAAAAATGTCAAGTAAGGAACTCTGAAATCTCCTCTTTCATATAACCTGCACATTGTGCACATGTACCCTAAAACTTAAAGTATAATAGTAATAAATTAATTAATTAAAAAAAAAAACAATGGGAACAAATGGGGGGAAAAAACCAGAGCTATGAAAACTAACCAAAAGCTTGCAGCAAGCTGAGAAGTGCTCATTCAGGAAAAAAAGACTGAATCTCAATATGAATAATAAGCTTTGTGATGTTTCACCTTACTGTAATACCCTCCCTTGCTGTCTTGAAAATAACCACATACATTTCTACCACCAGAGAAAACATAGAAGATCTCATTAATTTACAAAGAATAGTACATTTTAGTCTATCTGGTGGTTGCCTAGAAAACTAGCTCAATGGGTTTGAATTTACCTCACTAATTTGGAACTCATCCAGTGCTAAACACACTATAGAGGGCATTGGTTGAAAACATTTACAGACAGTATCTAACTTAAGATGGTTCAATAGAATTTTTTTTCCTTCATGATGGTGCAAAAGCAATACACATTCAGTAGAAACTCTACTTTGATCTCCTATACAACCATTCTTTTTTTCACTTTCTGTACAGTATTCAATAAATTACATGAGATATTCACACTGTATTACAAAGTAGGCTTTGTGTTAGATGATTTTGCCCAACCACAAGCTAATATAAGTGTTCTAAACATATTTAAAGTAGCCTAGGCTAAGCTATGACATTCAGTAGGTTAGGTGTATTAAATACATTTTTTGACTTATGATATTTTCAACTTACAATGGGTTTGTCAGAGCATAAACCCATCATAAATTGAGAAGCATCTGAACAAAGCAAATGTTTTAGTCACTGCTGCCTGAGGCAATGATAAACAGTCAGGGCAAGCAATAGACTAATCAAAAAGCTTGAAGTAAAAGGCTTGAGAATGTGATGCTTTGGGGAATAAGGGCTTTGGAAAGCTTTGACATATTCCTGGAAATCTAGAAGGTCACACATATGTCAAGGATTGTACGTATGCTCAAGAAAGACCTAAGAAGGTCCAAGCCTTTTACCTATCCTGACTTCAAAACAGAAGTGTCAACTGCCTGGCAGAGTGCTATAGATTTGTCCCAAAGCATATATGAAACAACTCTGGAAAGACTGGGTTTTTTTGTTCTAGAAATTTAAGGTAATCTCTCTCAAATCATTCACTCACCACTAAGTTAACAGAACAAAGACTCAGTGACCACCTGAAACAAAGAATATACACTTTAAAAAATTAGTTTGGAAAATTCACTAAACAAACAAAAACAATCTTTCAACAACAACAAATCATAAGGAAAAGAGACAATCAGATATGCAGAGATACTGCATTATAGGATTCAAAATGTCCACTTCTCAGAAAGAGAATAACCCATATACAGAATGAAAATAACTCGTAGAAATTGTCCCCAAGGAAGCCCAGACATAGAACTTGCTAGAGAAAGACCTTAAAATTGACTATTTTAAATATATTCAAAGAGCTAAAGGACTCCCATGTCTAGAAATAAAGGAAGCACAGAATGATGTCCAAAACAAAAGAGAATATAAATAAATAGATGAAAATTATGTTTTAAAAAGAACCAATTAAATATTCTGTAATTGAAAAGTACAATAAATAAAATGAAAATTTTACTAGACAGGCTCAGCAGCAGATTTTATCAGGCAAGAGAAAGAATCTGTGAATTCAGGAATAGATTAGTTGAGATGATCCAGTCTGAGGAATAGAAAGAAAAATAAATAAAATTGAACAGCACCTAAGGGACCAATGCAGTAAAAATCAAGCATACAAAAATATGCATTATGGGAGTTGTAAAGAGAGAGGAAAGAGAGAAAGGAGCAATGAGATTAAAGAAATAATGGCCAAAACCTTTACAAATTGGAGAAAATACATGAATCTACAAATCCAAGTAGCTCAACAAAGTTCATGTAGAATAAATCCAAAGAGACTCATGCTCAGATACTTTATAATCAAACTGTTGAAAACCAAAGACAAAGAGGAAAATCTTTAAAGCAGCAAGAGAAAAGCAATCTGTCACATACAAAGTATCCACAATGAGATTATCATCAGGTTTCTCAGTAGAAATCTTACAGGCCTGAAAGCAATGGGATGATATAGTCAACATGCTAAAAGAAAAAAACTGCTGTCAACCTAGAATACTATATCTGGCAAAGCAGTCCTTCATGAATGAGGGAAAAATTAAGACTTTCCCAGTTAAACAAAAACTCAGAAAATTCATTACCACTAGACCTGTCCTATAAGTAATGCTAAAGAAAGTATTTTAAGTTAAAATGAAAGAACACTAAACAGTAACTTAAAGCCATATGGAACTATGAAGTTCTCTGGTAAAGGTAAGTACATGAAAAAATATACAAACCAATATTATTGTAATTTTGGTTCGTAATTCTATTTCCTATTCTCCTACAGCATTTCAATGACAAAAACATTAAAAATTATAGATCTATGTTAATGGGTATTCAACATATAAAAATGCAATGTATTAGTCTGTTCTCATGCTGCTAATGAAAATATACCCAAGACTGGGTAACTTATAAAGGAAAGAGGTTTAATTAACTCACAGTTCCACATGGCTTTGGAAGCCTCACAATCACAATGAAAGGCAAATGGGAGCAAAGTCATGTCTTACATGGCAACAGGCAAGAGAACATGTTCAGGGGAACTCCCCTTTATAAAACCATCAGATCTCGTGAGACTTATTCACTATCATGAGAACAGCACAAGAAACCCTGCCCTCATGATTCCATTACCTCCCACTGAGTCCCTCCCATGCCACATAGGGATTATTATAATCCACCTATGGATTAGTACAATTCTGGGTGGGGACACAGAGTCAAACTATATCATGGAGTTCGAGACCATCCTGGCTGACATGGTGAAACCCCGTCTCTACTAAAAATACAAAAAAAAAAAATTAGTTGGGCATGGTGGCAGACACCTGTAGTCCCAGATACTCAGGAGGCTGAGGCAGGAGAATGGCATGAACCTGGGAGGCGGAGCTTGCAGTGAGCTGAGATCATGCCACTGCACTCCAGCCTGGGCAACAGAGTGGGACTCCATCTCAAAAAAAAACAAAAAAACAAAAAAAATAAAACAAAACTGGGAGGGCTATAAAACAGTAGATTTTCTTCATGTGGTTGAAATTAAGTTGGTATCAGTTTGATATTGACTGTTATAACTTTAGAATAATATGTGTAATCCTTATGAAAACCATGAAAAAATCTGTAGAATTTACAAAAAAGGAAATGAGAATGAAATCTAACATGTCACTGTAAAACATCAAGTAAACTCAAAAGAAAGCAGTAATAGGGGAAATGAGAAGCAAAAAAGCTACAAGATATGCAGAAAACAAATAACAAAATAGCAATAGTAAAGTCATTCTCTATCAGTAATTACTTTAAATATAAATGAACTAAACTCCCCAATCAAAAGACATAGACTGGCAGAATGAATTTTAAATTAAAAAAAAAACCAGAAAACAAAACAGGGTCCATCTAGATGGTTTCTATAAGACACTCATTTTAAATCTAAGTACATACATGGGTTGAAAGTAAATGAATGGAAAAAGATATTCCATATGATTAGTAACGGAAAGAGATCTGGTGTGGCTATATTAATCTCAAACAAAATAAACTTTAAGTTGAAAACTGTTACAAAGGTAAAGAAGAAAATTATGTGATGATAAATTGGTCAATTCACCAAGAAGATATAACAATTACAGTCACATGTCACTTAACAAAGGGGATACATCCTAAGAAATGCATCATTAGAGGATTTCATCCTGTGAACGGCGTTCAAAGTGTAACTGTACTTACACAAACCTAGAAAGTATAGCCTACTACATACCTAAGCTATATGGTACGGGCCATTGCTCCTAGGCTGCCAATATATACAGCATATTATTGTACTCAATACTGCAGGCAATTGTAACACAATGGTAAGTATTTGTGTATCTAAACATAGAAAAGGTCAAGTAAAAAATGCTGTATTATAAGCTTATGGGGCCACCGTCATAGATGCAGTAGATTGTTGACCAAAACATTGTTATGCAGCACATGACAGTATAACCATATAGGCACCAAACATCAGACCCCATAAATATGTGAAGAATGGAAAAAATTGAAGGGAGAAAAAGACAGCTCTAAAATAATAGGAGGATACTTCAATTCCTTACTTTTAATAGTGGATAGAATAACAAGAAAGAAGACCAGTAAGGAAACAGAGGACTTAAATTTGAACACTATAGACTAATTGGACCTACCAGATATATGTATAGAAAATTCCATCCAACAGCAGAATATGCATTTTATCAAGAGCACATGGAACATTCTCCAGTATAGACCATGTTAGACCACAAAACAAATCTTAAAATATTTTAAAAGATGGAAATCATACAACATATCTCTTCTGATCATAATGAAATGAAACAAAATCCACGGCAGGAAAAAAAAACTTAAAAAATCATATATATGTGGAAATTAACACATTGTTAAACAACCAATGGGTCTGTCTTAGTCCATTTATGTAGCTGTATCAAAAATACCATAGGCTGTGTAGCCTACACAACAAATACGCCTGTAGGCTGGGGAGTTCAATATCAAGACATCAGTATACTCAGTGTCTGGTAAGGGCCCACTTCCTGTTTAATAGATGGCCACCTCCTTGCTTCTCATAGTAAACTCAAAGACTGAAGAATAATCCTCTTGCAATAGATGCTCTGCCTTCCAAGTCCATTGGAGTGGCAACCTCACCCTCACTACTTGAAAGGAGGGCCCTGCAGTGGCTCTGTGCCTGAGCCCCATCCCCAACACAGTTATCTGCCAGAGCCCCACAGCTCTCCTGGTCTGGGGTCCCACACCCGTGGCTCCAGGCAGCCTCATCCTTTGAAACCTAGGTTGAAGCAACCATGCCACTGGGCCTGTGCACTGTGGCCTATGATGGGAATGGCAGCCTTGATGATCTCTGAATCACCTGCAGGGTCATTTTTCCATTGTCTTAAAGAATAGCATCTGACTTGTGTTGAGATGGCTTATGTATAATAATTTCCTTATCAAACAGTCACTTGGACACTCTGTTAGTGTTCTAATTTTTTGCAATATGATTAGGTGGAGGATTTTCCAAGTCTTTGAGTTCTGCTTTCTTTTTGCTTAAAAATTCTGTCTTTAAGTCATTTATTTCTTCTTGAATTTTACAAAAGTAGTCATGAAAAGCCAAGCCCCACCTTTAACCCTTTGCTTAGAAATATCTTGAGCTAAATATCCAATTTTATTGCTCACAAGTTCTACCTTCCACAAAACGCCAAGAGACAAACATAATTCTGCCTAATTCTTTGTCACATTATATCAAGTATTACTTTTCCTCCAGTTTCCAATGACATGTTCCTTATTTCCATCAAGACCTAATCTGAATGGCCTTTACCATCCATGTTTCTACCAACATTCAGTTTATCATACTTAGGTATTTGTTGGGAAGGACAATTTATGCATGTAGTCTTTTTTGACCCCTCGCTCATCTGCAAAATAATGGGCCTTGGGCCTGGAATATTTCCTTATCAAGAGATAAAGGGTCCATTCATTCTGTGATAGGCATATTGCCTTGTGTGGGAATATCTTTCCCTGTTTCAAGCTCAATGTACACTCCTTTGTTCTGCTGAAGTACGTACATCAATGACCCTAAAGCATGCCTACAGCTTTCAGTACTTCAGACAGCACAGGGGAGGAGAGGGGTCCTTCTACTGTAGCACAAGAAAGGTATACGTAGGCCAATTGCCCTGTGTCAGCTACTGGGGTGACCCACTAGCCATGACAGACCAGTGCATACTATGAGAGCTGATCTTCCTCTGTCTTTTCTCTGTGTGAGTGAAGTATTGTTCCATCCAGTAATTTATTGTGTTGTGTTTTCCTTGGTGACTCTGATACCAAGTTGCAGTGGGCAGAAGTGTTGGGACTTCTATTCCTGGTGGCTGGCATTTTGATGACTTTTGCCATCCTCCATGTAATTGGAGTCCTTCCTTGGCTTTGGTAATCAGTGCCCAGTGCTCTGACAGTATTCTCTAAGAAGATTGAGGCTTTCCTTCCAGCTCTTCTCTTTTCTTTCTGCACTCTAACTAGAATCACCCTTAACATCCATATTGCTAAAATGCTCCTCAAAAACTCTTCCACCCTCTACTGTTACCCAATTCCAAAGCCGCCTCCACATTTTTAGGTATTTATTACAGCAGCACCCTACTTCTTAATATTACTCTTTGTCTTAGTCCATTCAGCTGCTATAACAAAAACCACACCATATTGAGTGGTTTATACAGCAAATATTTATTTCTCACAGTTCTGGAGACTGAGGAGTCCAAGATAAAGGAGCTGGCATATTTGAGTCTAGTGAGGGCTTGCTTCCTGGATAATAGAAAACCATCCTTTTTCTGTGTCCTCAAATGGCAGAAAAAGGCAAAAGAATTATCTGGGGTCACAGGAGTTGGAGGCTGCATAGCAAACTATTTTTTGACAAGGGCACCAAGAAGATAAAATGGAGAAAGGCCAGCCTCCTCAATAATTGCTGTTGGAAAACTGGATATCCACATGTAAAATAATAAAAATGGACCATTATCTTTCACTATACACAAAAAAAACTTAAAATTTATTAAAGAGATAGATGTATAACCTGAAACTATAAAACTCCTACAAGAAAACAGAGGGAAGAATCTCCTGGGCCTTGTTCTTGGCAATATATTTTTTGGATAGGACAACCAAAAGCAGAGGCAACAAAACCAAAATTGAACAAATGGGGTCCACATCAAGCTAAAAAGCTCTCCATAGTAAAGGAAAATAACCAGTAAAATAAAAAGTTAGCCTATGAATTGGAAGAAAATATTTGCAAACCATATACCTGGTAAGAAGTTAACATCCAAAATATATAAGGAACTCAAAAAACTCAATAGCAAAAAAGAAAATTATAATTCAATCAAAATATGGGGAAAAGACCTGAATAGACATATCTCCAAAGAAGACATAAAAATGGCCAATAAGCATATGAAAATGTGCAAAGGTGCTCAATGTCACTAATCATCAGGGGAATGCAAATCAAAACCACCAGATATGACCTCATACCTGTTAAGTTGGATGTTATCAAAAAGACAAGAGACAGTAAGTGTTGGTGAGGATATTTTTTTAAAGTGAACCCCTGTACACTGTTGTTGGAAATGTAAATTAGTAAAGCCTCTATAAAAAATAAGGCCGAGGCGGGCAGAGCACTTGAGTTCAGGGATTTGAGACCAGCCTGGCCAACACAGTGAAACCCCATCTCTACTAAAAATACAAAAATTAGCCAGGTGTCATGGCGCATGCCTGTAATCCCAGTTACTCAGGAGGCTGAGGCAGGAGAATTGCTTGAACCTGGGAGGCGGAGGTTGCAGTGAGCCAAGATTGTGCCACTGCACTCCAGTCTAGGCAACAGAATAAAGGTTCCTCAAAGACTAAAAATAGAACTACCATATGACCCAGCAATCCGTCTTCTGGGTATATAACCAAAGGAAATGAAATCAGCACTTCACAGAGATATCTCTGCTCCCACATTCATTGCAGCATTGTTCACAGTCACCAAGATATGGGAAAAACCTAGGTGTCCATCAACAGATAACTGGATAAAGAAATTGTGAGATATAAATACATATATATAAATATTCTTACATTGTATGTTCATATATATGACTATTATTCAGTCTTTAAAAAGGAGATTCTACCATACACAGAGTGAAAAGTATTATATGGTCTCTTTTATATGCAGCATCTATAAAGAAGTCAAACACATAGAAACAGAGAGTATAATGGTGGCTACCAGAAGCAGGTGGGGAGGGAAGGAAAATTGAGGAGAGATTGGTCAGATGGTGCAAAATTGCAATTATGTAGGATAATTCTAGAGGTCTAATTTACAGCATGAGGTCCATAGTTAATAATAATGAATTGTATACTGAAATTTACTAAGAGAGTAGATTTTAGGTGATCTTATCACACATACACACACAAAAATGTAACTGTGTGAGATGATGAGTAGGTCAAATGGCATGACACTTAACTATGTATACGTATATCAGAACATCATGTTCTATACCTTAAATATATATAGTAAGAATAAAATTTAAAGATAAAAATTGTTTTAATGGTTTAAAGGGAAATAAAAAGGATTATAAGAAAGCAGTATGAACAATTATACTAATTATACACCAACAAATTAGATAACCTAGATGAAATGGCCAAATTCTAGGGAGTTATGTCACAACATGGTGGAGTAGGAAGCCTTGGATCCTCTTTACCCCAAAAAACACACCAATTTTTTTTAAGAAACAGGGGCTCACTATGTCACCCAGGCTGGTCTCAAACTCCTGGGCTCAAGTGATCCTTCCACCTCAGTTTCCTGAGTAGCTGGGACTACAGGATGCGTCACCATGCCCAGTTAATTTTGTTTATTTTTTTTGTAGAGACAAGGTCTCGCTATGTTGCCCAGGCTGGTCTCAAACTCCTGGACTTCAGCTGTCCTCCCACCTCAGCTTCTGAAAATGCTGGATTACTGGCACAGGCAACAAATGAAAAATAGATAAGTTGAATTTCATGAGAATGTTTACATTATATGCATCAAACGATAGTATCAGCAGAGTAGAAAGGGCAACCCACATAATGGAAGAATATATTTGCAAATCGTATATCTGATAAGATAATTAATATCTGTAATATATGGAGAACTCCTACAACTCAACAACAAAAACCCAAAAACATTTGCAAATAGGCAAAGGATGTAAAATAAGCAAAGGGCTTGAAGAGATATTTCTCCATATACAAATGGCCAAAAAGCACATGAAAAGAAGTTCAACATCACTAATCATCAGAGAAATGCAAATCAAAACTATTATGAGATACCACCTTATACCCATTAGGATAACTACTATCAAAACACAGAAAAGATGCCAGGCACCAGGGCTCACACCTGTAATCCCAGCATTTTGGGAGGCCGAAGCAGGCGGATCACTTAAGGTCAGCAGTTCCAGACTAGCCTGACCAACATGGTGAAACCCTGTCTTTCTTCCAAAAATATAAAAAAAATTTGGCTGCACGTGGTGGCCCGTGCCTGCAATCTCAGCTACTGGAAGGCTGAGGCAGGAGAATCGCTTGAACCTGGGAGGTGGAGGCTGCAGTGAGCCAAGATCATGCCACTGTACTCCAGCCTGGGTGACAGAGCAAGACTCTGTCTCAAAAAAAATAAAATAAAATAACAGAAAATAGTACGTATTGGCAAGGATATGGAGAAATTAGAACACTTATGCACTGTTACTGGGAATGCAAAATGGTACAGCCACTGTAGGAAAAAAGTATGGTTGTTCCACAAGCAATTAAAAATAGAACTATCATATGATCTATCAATTTTCAAAGAATTAAAAGCAGGGCCTCAAACAGATATTTGTATACTCATATTCACAGCAACATTATTCACAATAGCCTAAATGTAGAAGCAACCCAAATGTCTATCAGTGGATGAATGGATAAGAAAACTAGTGTGTGTACATATAATGGATTATTATTGAGCCTTAAAAAGGAAGGAAATTTTGACACATGCTACAACATGGATGAACCTTGAGGACATTATGTTGAGTGCAGTAAACCAGTCACAAAAAGACAAATACTGCATGACTCCACTTATATGACGTACTTAGAGTAGCCAAAATCTTAGAGACAGAAAGTAGAAGGGTGGTTGCCAAGAACTAGGCTGAAGGAATGGGAAGTTATTGTTAATGGGTATAGAGTTCAGTTTTAGGAGATGAAAAGAGTTATGAAGATGGATGGTGGTGATGGTTGCACAACATTACGAATGTATTTAATATCACTGAACTATACATTTAAAAGTGGTTAAGATAATAAATTAGGTATTATATATATTTTACCACAATTGAAAAAAATTTAAAATTACCATATGATCTAGCCATTCCATTTCTGAGTATATGCCCAAAGTAATCGAAGGCAGGGTCTCAAACAGTTATTTGCACACCCATGTTCATAGCAGTCTTATTCACAAAAGCCAAAAGGTGGAAGCAATCCAAGTGTCCATTGATAGATCCATGGGCAACAAACTGTGGTGTGTACATAGAATGAAATATTATTCGGTCTTAAAAAGGCAGGAAATTTTGACATGTGCTACAATATGAATGAATCTTGAAGATATTATGCTGACTGAAAGAATCCAGTCACAAAAGGACAAATATATTATTCCACTCTTATGAGGTAATCAAATTAGAGCAGTCAAATTCATAGGGACAGAGGTAGAAGGATGATTTTCAGGGGCTAGGGGTGAAAAAGAGAATGGTGAATTATTGTTTAATGGATACAAAGTTCCAGTTTAGGAAGCTTTTTAAAAAGTTCTGGAGATGGATGGTGGTGATGGTTGCACAACAATGTGAATGTCCTTACTGCCACTGAACTGTACACTTACAAATGATTAAAATGGTAAACTTATGATATTTTATCACAATTTTTTAAATCAGTCATATTCTTGGGTGCTACAACAAAGATATGAAACATAATCATCTGCTGAGTCTTCCAGTATCCCCACTCCAGCATGCCCACTTCCCTGAGTCTCCTAATCCCTTCCTCTGTCATCTGCCACAGAAGTCATGGCATTTCATCTTTGTTCAGCATGGGCCATCGCTTTTTCCATGTATCCTAATGGCAAGTTTTCACCATCTCTGAGGACTTTGCAAGGAAAGCAAACTTTGATCTTGGGAGAGTACTTCCAAATCAATAAACTCTTTCTTATCCAATTTTATGTTCTGTTCCCTTGATCAAGCACCTGTCAAATCCAGGCCTATATATGTTCCCCACTTCTTCCTGGTACATGTTACCTAGGTCTTGCAGCTCCTTTGAGATATGTCCATTTCCTCCTTTATCAGTCCCAGCACATCCCTAGCTGAGGTGTACTGAGAGTTGAGTTAAAGATTCAGTGGCTAGAAAGGCAGGTAGGGGCAGATCCTGACAGGGGCAGATCTTCTTTGTCTTTCAAAGGAGAAGACTTCACATTGTTTTCTAACACAGGGGGGTGTTAGCTTTTACTAGAAATAGGTGGACCTCTTCTGTAGATTCAAAAGATTCAAAAGTGTCTGGGGAGTCGAAATCTTTGAGAACAGTCATGCAAATATCTCCATCCTACAGGTCAGGTTCTGAGGTCTTCCAAAACAGAGGCCTGACCTTGGCATAACATACCTGCCTTGATGGGGCATTTAATCTTCTTTGAAGTTCAGCAATCAGACTATTACTAAGTTCCAGCTTGGCCCTCAGCTTTGTTTGCTTTGCCTTTGTAGGAGATGAGAGCTTTCTGTCTGCACCTGAAGAGGCACCCTGTCTTTCACACCTGGCTTTCAAGTGTCTATTACTTACACTCAGTGGTTCCTTTTCTTCCTGAAGAGCATCTGTGGTTCTTAGCAATAAGGAAGCAATCAATTTTTCCTTATATCTGCAAAATTTATCCAAAACTCTTAAATACTTGATACAGTGCATCTGCAAGTGCATTCCCTTCTGACAAACCTTCCCAATTCACCACTGATCAGTTGTAGCAAGTACCATGGGCTGTCTGTGCTCCACTCACCACCAATATGGGGTCCTCTTTACCAGACAGGCAGTGAGTCATCCAGTTTCAAAACCCCACCTGGTTTTTCAGACAACTCTTGCTAGCAACCACCACAAGTTAGGTTTTCTAGAAGTAGATGCTGAGATAGAGTTTGGGGTATAAGATGTTTAGGAGGGATCAATACCTGTGAAGGAAGTGTTGAGAGAGCAAATGAGGCAGAAGTTGAACTGTGATGCAGGCCTGACAAACACTTGGTCAACATAGTAAAGATCTCTGGAGCAAATATTACCAGTCAGAATGCAGCACTGATATGGTTCGGATTTGTGTCCCTGCCCAAATCTCATGTCAAATTGTAATCCCCAGTGTTGGAGGGGCCTGGTGGGAGATCACAGGGGCAGATTTTCCCCTTGCTGTTCTTGTGGTGTTGAGTGAGTTATCACAAGATCTGCTTGTTTAAAAGTGCAAAGTACCCCTGCTTCTCTCTCTTCCTTCTTCTCCAGCCATGTAAGTCATGCCTGCTTCCCCTTCCCCTTCTGTCATGATTGTGAGTTTCCTGAGGCCTCCCCAGGCATGCTTCCTGTACAGCTTGCAGAGCTGTGGTCAATTAAACCTTTTTTCTTAAAAATTACTCAGTTTCAACCATTTCTTTATAGCAGTGCGAGAACAGACTAATACACAAAATTGTTACTGGGAGTGAGGCATTGCTGTAAAGATAACTGAAAATGTGGAAGCAGCTTTGGAACTGGGTAATGGGCAGAGGTTGGAACAGTTTGGAGAGCTCAGAAGAAGACAGGAAGATGAGGGAAAGTTTGGAACTTCCTAGAGACTTGCTAAATTGTTGTGACCAAAAGTGCTGATAATGATATGGACAATGAAGTCCAGGCTGAGGGGGTCTCAGATGAAGATGAGGAACTTATTGGGAACTGGAGCAAAAGTCACTTTTGTTATGCATTAGCAAAGAGACTGGCAGCATTGTACCCTACCCTAGGGATCCATGGAATATTGAACTTGAGAGTGATGATTGAAGGTATCTGGCAAAAGAAGTTTCTAAGCAGCAAAGCATTCAGGAAGTAGCCTGGCCGCTTCTAACAGCATTTGGTCATATGCATGAGCAAAGAGATGATCTGAAACTAGAACTAATATTTAAAAGAAAAACATAGCACAAAAGTTTAGAAAATTTGCAGCCTGACCATGTGGTAGAAAAGAAAAACCCATCTTCTGGAGAAAAATTCAAGCCAGCTGCAAAAATTTGCATAAAGAGGAGCTGAATGTTAATAGCCAAGACACTGGGGAAAATGCCTCAAAGGTATTTCAGAGACCTTCACGGCAGCCCCTACCATCACAGGCCCAGAGGCCTAGGAGGGAAGAATGGTTTTGTGGACTGAGTCCAGGGCCCTGCTGCCCTGAGTTAGGGTCCTAACCTCAGGACACTGCTCCCTGCATCCCAGTTGCTCCAGCTCCAGCTATGGCTAAAAGAGTCCCAAATATGTCTCAGGCCACTGTTCCAGAGGATGCAAACTATCAGCTTTGGCTGCTTCCACATGGTGTTAAACCTGCAGGTGTGCAGAGGGCAAGAGTTGAGGTTTGTGAGCCTCCACCTAGATTTCAGAGGATGTATGGAAATGCATGTCCAGGCAGAAGTCTGCTGCAGGAGCAAAGCTCTCATGGAGAACCTCTACTAGGGCAATGTGCAGGGGAAATGTGTGGTTGGAGCCCCCACTCAGAGTCCCCACTGGAGCACTGCCTAGTGGAACTGCAAGAAGAGGGTCTCTGTCCTCCAGACCCCAGAATTGTAGATCCATGAGAAGCTTTCTCTGTGCACCTGGAAAAGCTACAGGGACTCAACACCAGCTGTGATTGTGAGTTTCCTGGGGCTTCCCAAGCCATGCTTCCTTTATAGTCTGTGAAGCTGTGAGTCAATTAAACCCCTTTTCTTATAAGTAAACTGGTTTCTGGTATTTCTTTACAGCAGTATGAAAACAAACTAATACAGGGACGTCCCCCATTAGGGTGAAATGGCCAGGACTTTATTCCCCCACCTCAGTCAGTCACCAGACACAGGCTGGCTTGGAAAAGATATGACCTTGGACAATGCAGTTCACTGCAGCTCAAGCAAATCCCAAAGAAGCTGACAGCTGGAGGTTTCTGTTGACTGCACTCAACCAGCTAGAAAGCAAATCCTTCCTGAAAGGTAGATTTGGGCAATGTATATCCATGTCCACCACCACAAGTATTAATTTTTTAAATTTTATTAAAAAATGAAAAGCCTGAGACAAATACTAAACTACCCTGGATGCAAGACAGCATATTGAAATTGTGAATCTTCCAGAAAAACTTGGACATGTGGTCACCATAGTTCTAAATAAACCAATTTCTGGTTCTAGGTCCTCTACCCTGTCCCTCACCATGCGGAAGAAGCTGGACTTATGCAAACATGCTTTATATCCTTTCCAGCCTTGCCAGATATATGGGAGGACACTTGACCCAAAAGAATGTTAAACCAAAAATTGCCAACAAAATACAATGTGTCCTGGGAGTCCTGGGACACGAATTGAGATCAGCTCATCAATTTCTCTTCCTCAGGAATTTTAACCAAAGAAATAACAAAAGAAAGGTGAGGTCAACAAAATGAAGCAGAAGTGAGATGATCTAATGTAGAAATTGAGCAAGGAAACCACGACAGACCATGTTCAAACAGAAATTACGAGGGAAACAAAACTATGAGTAAGCAGAAGTTAGGAGGAAGATTTAAAAAATTAGAGCAGAGGATCAAGGAGATATTTGTTATCAAAATAGAGAGAAGCAGATGGGCAAAGGCTAAATGAGTCAAATTAAGGGCAGGACACTCCTATTGCTTTGACTGTAGACCCAACTTCCCATTCCTGTTCTTCCAGAGGCCCAGCTGCTTATTTCTAAGTGTGCATGAATCTTTCACCTCCAAGTATATTGATTCCCTCATCAAAAAGGTTACAAACTAGTGCTGCCCAAGCTTCTGTTGCAAAGTAATTCTCTGGCATTTGCATTAAAACCAAAGATCTCTGTTCAACCTCTCCATTTTTATTTAGAATAAATTTATGGTGTCATGAGGAAGTTTCATCTTGCTAATATTGCCAAATTCTATACTCTTCTTTCTCATTCCCAAAACAGAAAATAACTCCAACTCTTTCAAAAGAGCTCATTTAGTGGCAATTCTTCCTATTTCATCTGTTACGGCTAGTGAGTTTTGCGCTTACTGAAGCATCTCCTGACCCTAGAGACAATTGCAACCATGGCAAGAATACCAACAATGTTATGCTAGATCCCACGGCAAAAGGGTAACAAAATTGGATTTTATGACTCTTTATCATTGAATCACCCTCAACAACACCAATTCTGGGAAGTTCCGATAATACATTTCTGACTGCCTGACCTCATAATGTACAATAGATTCCCTTTCTAGTAAAAGGACCCAGCACCAGATTTCCCTATTTGAATTATATTTCTACACTGTCCTTACAAAAATATCATTCTCGGCCGGGCGCGGTGGCTCACATCTGTAATCCCAGCACTTTGGGAGGCCGAGGTGGGTGGATCATGAGGTCAGGAGATCGAGACTATCCTGGCTAACATGGTGAAATCCCGTCTCTACTAAAAATACAAAAAAAATTAGCCAGGCGTGGTGGCGGGCGTGACTCGGGAGGCTGAGACAGGAGAATGGCGTGAACCCAGGAGACAGAGCTTGCAGTGAGCCGAGATCACGCCACTGCACTCCAGCCTGGGCAACTGAGCAAGACTCCATCTCAAAAAAAAAAAAAAAAAAATATATATATATATATGCACACATATATATATGTATATATATATGCACACATATATATATGTATATATATATATATATATGTATATGTATTCTCAACTATTTCAGGTCTAAGGAGCCATCTACTGTTTTAAGAACAAACTGCAATTAATGATCATTTCTCAAACCATAAAAGGCCCAATCAACGAAATTACATTCTCTCTCTCTCTCTGTCTCTCTTTCTCTGTCTTCCCCTTACTTGGCCCCCTGCCTTGTTGTGGTGGTAGTGGTGATGGTGATAATAATGACTCTTTGTTCTCAAGAAATTATGCTGTGCCAAATTCAAGACAGTGTTTTTATTGTGGTTGTGTACATATGAAAAATGCCTTATTGTTGTTTATTGAATTTTGAATTTTTTATACACAAGAGTCATTCCCCGTTGGAAATGAGAAGCAAGTTTTCTCTTTGTTGCTTTTAACTGAAGAATATATTATAAGCTCTTTCTCTAGATACATTCTGAAACTGTAAAAACACTTTCAAAATAAAGGTCAGCCATGTCGTCTGTGCAATGTTAATTGCTAAGTGCTGAACTAGCACTGTAGTCAGTCTTCGAAGTGGAGCCTGGCTGGGTTGACAGCCTAGGGTGGCTGCCCCATGCTTTCAGAGCAACAAAGGATGTTGCTTGGTCTCTTCAGAAAGAGGCTGCCAGGAAATGAAGTTTCACATGAGAAACTTGCTGCTCTAATGCATTTCAGGCTATTCTTTTCCATTTGAAAGCTTAGGTGCAATGAGTGAAGAAATCTTTTCTTAAAAACTCCAAATAGGTCTTGAAGTACATGCATGTTCACTGAGGTAGTGATTTCCTCTCCTTCTAGTATCTTGTGCCCATATACAAGAAAAAGAATATGTGTAGTTAGTAAATTTTTAAAAATCATCTCATGTTTATTCCTGATGGAAGATTGAAAAAGCTAAGGAAAGAAGAGATGCCTTGGGCTCATGTTAAACGCACTCTGGAAGAACAAAATGTAAAACCACTGATTTTCAATTAAAAGATCATGATTCCACTGGGTGGTTGCAGTTAAGACGAAGTAAGATGCACCCTGCCTCATTCAATGAAGCAACTAAAAACCCTGCACAGAAGGCAGGGAGCAGTTATCTAGGGACTCTAAAAAGTAAATAATAGCAGACTGGTTTGAGAGACAAAACAGAACTCAATGTAACATCAATCCACTGGTGAGTTTTGTCCTCCTCTCCCGCTATTTTCTGGCCTTAGATTCAAAAGCATCCCAAAACCCAGAACTCCACAGTAGGTGCAAATAGAAAGAGCTGCAAGAGAAGTCCTCTCATTCTGGTCCAAAAAGCAGAAAAGGGAGTCTTTAAGGATCAGAGTGAAGAAAATCCCTTGGGGTGTTCTTTTCTGTTCTCTCTTATTGCTGCCCCCAGGCAATACCCTGGAGCAACAGACATAGAGGCAGTGGCAGCTGTGCAAGCATCTGAAACTCTAAGGGAAGAGAGCTCTTCTCTCTGGCCAGGACTTGGGTCCCAAAAGCATGGGGGAAATATATGTTGCTTTTTTTTTTCCCCCATCTTCCCATGCCTTGGCTGTGGAAGCAGAGACAGTCACAAGAAGTGAACATAGGAGCAGAAAAACTACATAATTTTCCCAGCCACAACCCTACACTACTTACGCCTGTAATTTCAGGACTTTGGGAGGCCAAGGCTGGTGGATCACCTGAGGTCAATAGTTGGAGACCAGCCTGGCCAACATGGTGAAACCCCGTCTCTACTAAAAATACAAAAATTGGTCAGGTGTGGTGGCGTGCACCTGTAATCCCAGCTACTTGAGGAGGTTAAGGCAAGAGAATCACTTGAATCCAGGAAGTGGAGGTTGCAGTGAGCCGAGATCACGCCACTACACTCCAGCCTGGGCAACAGAGTGAGACGCGAAAGAAAGAGAGAGAGAGAACAGATTATTGGCGAACATGTAGGCAACTCTGCCATATAACTATGTTAACTAATTTTAATGTACTTGATTCAACAGTTTCTAGGGGGAGTGATTATAGATTTGTCCTCTGAGTAATTCTTCTATATTTTTGCCTTATTTTTTTATTTTTTTATTTTTTTTTGAGACAGAATCTCGCTTTGTCGCCCAGGCTGGAGTGCAGTGGCGCAATCTCAGCTCACTGCAAGCTCCGCCTCCCGGGTTCATGCCATTCTCCTGCCTCAGCCCCCCGAGTAGCTGGGACTACAGGCGCCCGCCACTACGCCCGGCTAATTTTTTTTTTTTTTTTTTTTTTTTGTATTTTTAGTAGAGATGGCGTTTCACCGTGTTAGCCAGGATGGTCTCGATCTCCTGATCTCGTGATCCACCTGCCTTGGCCTCCCAAAGTGCTGGGATTACAGGCGTGAGCCACCGCGCCTGGCCTGCCTTATGTATGTTAAGATTATATTTCTAGGCACATATAGGTTGTGTAATTGCTACATCATCCAGGTAAAATATTCTTTTTTCATTATATTTTGACCCTTTTTACCTCTGTAAAGTTTGCTCCAGTTTGGGTATTTGAAAGGACTCACCAGACTTCCCAGAATACAGATGGCTCCTGACTTACAATGGTTCAACTTAATATTTTTTTTTTACTTTATGGATGGTGTGAAAGTGATACACATTCAGTAGAAACTGTACTTTGAGTACCCGTACTGTTTCTTACTTTAAATACAGTATTTAATAAGTTACATGAGATTTTTAACACCTTCTTACAAAAAGGCTTCATATTAGATTATTTTGCCCAACTGTAGGTGTAAGTTTCTTTCTTTCAATACAGTATTCTGTTTCTTACTTTCAATACAGTGTTTAATGTTACATGAGATTTTTAACACTTTCTTATAAAATAGGCTTCATATTAGATTATTTTGCCCAACTGTAGGCATTAGTAAGTGTTCTGAGTACATTTAAGGTAGGCTAGACTAAGCTATGATGTTTGGTAGGTTAGGTATAGTAAATGCATTTTCAACATAGAATATTTTCAACTTAAAATAGGTTTATTGGGACATAACCCTATCATAAATTGAGGAGCATCTATATATGCCTGTAGGGCTTTTAAAGACAAAGAATACAGTGTAGCAAGAGAAAGTGATTGCAGGCAAGCTCCTCAGGGCCCAACTTTAACCACCAAGATGTGTGCAAGGAATTTTAGTTTCAGAAGAACTCAAAGAGAAGTTTTCAGTAGGGGGGCTTTAAGTCCTTCTGGCCACAATCAAACCAGCTTGTCACACCAGTTAAGCCAGCTGGAATTCATTGGTAAAGAAACTGACCTTGAGAGTCGCTATAGGAGTTTTGGACCTTAAACGACACATCACAAATTCCGCTGCCCTTATCTTGGCCAAAAGTCAAAAACCAGACAGCCAGTCATCCCCAGAGATAAACATGATGGTTTTCCTTTCCAGCTGTAAATTAATTCTATCTCCACAATCTCTGATACAGATTTTGCCTGAAAGTCTGTTTGGTGTGAAATTAATATTGCTCTACCACGTTAGTCGTAGTTTGTTTTTTCCAAGTATGCCTTTTTTCATTTCTTCACTCTCAAACTTTCTGTGTCATTACAGTTGTGCCTCTTATAAATGGCATATAGCTAGATATCATATAAATCAGTCTCAGTTTCTGTTCTTTAACTGATAAATCCAATCTGTGAATATCACTATATTAGAATATTCCTATCAATATTTTTCTGGTTTGTATCTAGCATTGTTGTCTTTGCTTCTTTTTCTTCTTTCTGCCTTCTATCACTTTAATAGAGGGTTTTTTCCTTTGTCTCTCTCCTTGCCATTTTTACACTTTTCTGCTTTAAAAATTGCATATACTCTTTCTATTTAGTTGCTGATATTCCTAAAGTTTACTTACATACTTCATTTAACAAAGTATACCATCTATCAAAAACTATAAAGACCTAAGAAATCAAGAGACCTCTCCTCTTGCATGTAATTGTTATAGACAATTTGTATTTTAGTTCTACTTTATTTTTAAATCCTCCAAAATTAATCATTATTATTGTTATTTAGAGTCAATACTTATTAGTACTAGGTTAGACCATATTAATTTTTTTTTGAGATGGAGTCTTGCTCTGTTGCCCAGGCTGGAGTGCAGTGGTGCAATCTTGGCTCATTGCAACCTCCGCCACCAGGGTCAAGTGATTCTCCTGCCTCAGCCTCCCAAGTAGCTGGGACTACAGGAAGCCCCCACCACACCTGGCTAATTTTTGTATTTTTAGTAGAGACAGGGTCTCACTGTGCTGACCAAACTGGTCTCGAACTCCTGACCTCAAGTGATCCATCCTCCTCGGCCTCCCAAAGTGCTGGGATTACAGGCATAAGCCACTGCGCCTGGCCTAATTGCTATTTTTATATTTCAAAATTAGCCAAATATCAACAATTTTAAGTGACTCCACTTAATATTTACTTTGCATTTTACATCCCGCTCCTTCCTTCTGTACTCAGTGCCCCACTTAAGAGTTATTTTTTGTTAGGGTCAGTGAATGTATTATTTTTTGTTAGAGTCAGTGAGCAGTAAAGCCTTTCAGATTTCATCTAAAAATAGCTTTATTTTCACTTTATTCTTAGATGATATTTTAGATAGGTTAACAGTTATCTCCCTTCAGTCTTTTGAAGATATTATTTCATTGCTGTCTAGCCTCTACTGTTGCTGAGTATTGATAGGCTGTCAAATTGCCATTACTTTATAAATAATCTGTCATTTCTCTCTCATTGCTTTTAAGATTTTTCGTCTTGTCATTGGTGTTCTGCAGTTTCTCTGATACATCAAAGCATGAGTTTATTTTTTATTTTACACAGAATTAGTTGTGTTTATTCAAGATAAGTTTCATATCTTTCATCAGTTTTGAGAAATTGTCAGTCATTATTACTTTGAATAACGCTTCTTCCTTATTCTTTCTATCACCTCTTTCTGGATCTTCTCACTCTACACTCACATTTCTCATTCATTTTTTTCCCCTTCAACCCTAAATGCTATATTCTATTTAGTTTCCTTAGCTCTCTCTGATGCTACATCTAATCTGCTCTTTAATCCAAATTATTGCATTTTTAATTTCTATGACTATATATTTTTATTTCTAGAAGATCTAGCTAAGGCAAGGCATGGTGGCTCACACCTGTAATCCCAGAACTTTGGGAGGCCAAGGTGGGTGGATTGCTTGAGTCCAGGAGTTCAAGACCAGCCTGGCCAACATGGCGAAATCCCGTCTCTACTAAAAATACAAAAATTAGCTGGGTGTGGTGGTGTGCAACTGTAGTCCTAGCTACTCAAGGGGCTGAGGCATGAGGATCACCAGAGCCTTTTGAGATTGAGGGTGCTGTAAGCTGTGATCACACCACTGCACTTCAGCCTGGGTAACAGAATGAGACCCTATTCCCATTTCCCCCAAAAAAGATCTATCTAGTTATTTTTCACAATATTTATTTTCTATTTTTCACAGTATTTATTTTCTTACCCTTTGCTTCAATTTATTTGTATACCAATAATCATATAAAACATGCTTATTTATTTCATGTGGTGTGTTAGTCCAATTGCGTCGCTATAAAGGAATACCTGAGACGGGGCAATTTATAAAGAAAGAGGTTTATTTGGCTCACAGTCCTTCAGACCATACAATAAGCATGACACCTGCATCTGCTCGGCTTCTGGTGAAATCTCAGGAAATTTTTAGCCATGGCAGAAGGGAAAAGGAGCTGGCATGTCACATGGTGGAAGAGGGAGCAAGAGAGAGAGGAGGAGGTGCCAGGCTCTTTTAAACAACAAGCTCTCACATAAACTAATAGAGTGAGAACTCACTCATTACCATGGGGAGGGCACCAAGCCATTCATGAGGGATCCACCCCCATAACCCAAACACCTCCCATTAGGCCCCACTTCCAACATTGGGGATCACATTTCAACATGAGATTTGAAAGGGACAAATATCCAAACTATCTCATGTGGTTTGTAATTTTTGACTGAGAACTCAACTATAAACTTTTTAAAATAAAAGCTTTATGTATCTTTCATAAAAATATTTCCTCAAAAGTGTTTTACAACGATTTCTTGAGATGCTCCAGAGAGTTCACTAATCTAGGATTGTTTTTATATTAATTTGTTGGCTCAGGTCTCCCACACCACATGAGAACTATAAATTCTGACTAAACCTGGGCATAGTATAGAAATAAGGCTCAGAATTATCACAGGAGTCTTTTATCTATACAGATCCCGAACCAGATAAAAGCTTTCTTGCAGCTTTATTGAAATACTGGGCAGCTTTTCTTCTCCCTTTTCCAAGAGAGACTGATATTTCAAAGTCCTTGTTTTATGGAGAGATCTAAGGGTTAGGCCCCAGCTTTGTGAGGTTCTAACAACACATCTTCTGTCCAGGAGGGTGTGATAAAAAATTGTAGCCTCTCATTTCCAAAGCCTGTATTTGGGTCCTCCAACCACATGGGTAGCCAGAGAGACAGCTCCTGCACTTTTCATTCCAACTATCTTTTCCCTGTTCATTTCATTGGGAATTATATTTATTTGTTTTTAGCTTTGCTATGGATTTATTTTAATTTTTTGTTGTAGTTTTTCAAACATTTCTATGTGATTATAGTGAGTCCATGCTAGTATAATTAGCCAATTTAGTCCTACAGCTGTCTTCCTATCTGCTAGTTTGAATTTTTTACAATGTCAAACATCACCTATACCAACCCCTTATGTTTATAGGCTCAGCAATTGAAGCTCAAAAAAGTTAAGTGTCTTGCCAAATCATACCAAAATTTAGTAACAGAAACCAAATAAACCTACACATCTAGGTTTTTTTCCTCAACCTACAAATTTAGTACTTATTGTCATGTAGATTAAAAGACCAAGTTTCTATCCAGATGTTTCAAGGTAATATATTGAAGAAGCTGAGCACGTTGGGAAGCTATATTAATTTATACATATCACTAGCATGCCAAGTAACATATTATCTCTGTAGGGCAACTGACCACAACTTGAAAATGAAAATAGATAATGAGGCTTGGTTTGTAACCAACTTTTCAATAATTCTGATTTTCTTAACACTAAATATGAGATCCTTTGTTTAATTTGTTTCAACTTCTATTATCACTTTCAGTTTCTATTTAGTGTGAAAGCTAAGAAGAAAAAAAGACAACCCTTTTTCATCAAGCATAATCATTCTATGAAATAAAATGCTCTCATAGAATATCATGTTAATTTTGCTTAAACCTATAAATAGGTTTTAGAACATCTGTTCACCATAATTAGGTTGACTGAATATCAAAATTACCAAATTTCTTTCCATTCTTTTATTCTATACCCATGAATGTACTAAGGCTTTCAGGACAAAAATGCGAGAGAGGGGTGGTTTTTTGTTGTTGTTGTTTTTATACTTTACACTTTTATTTTTTTACCCAGACAGAATATATAAAGTCCTACATTGGTGGTGACTCTTCATTCATTCATTTGATAATTCTGTATTACCTTTTCTACTATATATCATTTGTTTTATAATCTGCCAATGTTAGAAATCTCTTTCGTCTTTAGTCACAATTAGATGGACACTTCAGACTCTAAGAGCCAGAAACAGGTATACCATCCCTTTATATCCTCTCCGACACAATGCCAAAAAAATACTCAAATGTTTGCTTGCCCTCTGCTATAGGTAGGATTGCTTACTGCCAGAGTTCTCTGGGTCCCCAACCTAGAAGAGCTCAACTGGTTATAAAAAGAATGAGAGAGATTTGCTTAAAATCTTAGTCAAGCCATGTGGTCACAACCAGGTAAAGGGCTTCAGGGACACAAGGCATTTTGGCAATGTTAATTTTTGTTAGGTTAGGTTAGGTTAATGTTATGTCTCCTTGGGCAGACATGATGAGTCTATGTTCTAATCCTATTACAACATTTAGTAAAAGTTTAATGGTTATATCCTATCACAAATTTGTTACCTAATTTGAGGCACTAATGGATAGGGCTCTTTTATTTTCTTATTTTTCAATAGATCAAAGTCAAGCCAGTACAACATACAAAAAAAAATGCTAGGATTCAGCAAGATTTATATTTCTCCATTTTAGTGTTGTTTATCTTCTGGGAAAGGGACACACAAACCTTGGTTTAATAAGTTACAATAATAGGCAAATTAAAAATAATAAACAACAGTCACAGTCTGTTAATTATACCTGCTTCAGGGAAAACAGTAAAATTATTTCACGAGTGACTATAAATCTTTAAGCTCTTATGAAAGATTTGACAAAAGATTCTCATAACCAGGGTAATCATAATTTTTCATCACAACCAGGGGGCTGTGGGAGTGAAGGGAGTTTGTGCTGGGAACACTGGCATAAACTGGGACTATTCTGATCAAACCAGGACATAATCACTTTACTGTGCATTAAAACAAATAACTGGGGTTACGATAGAGGCCCTGCCCTCACAGAATTCAAAGGCATAGGTCATTAGATGTCACCATGGTGCAATATGGTGAGTAATAAGATAAAGGAATTGTAGAGAAGGGGCTAAGGACCCAAAAACCCTGTGTTGGGGGTCAGGGGTAATAAAAGAAAACCATGTGTCATCCAATAGTTCCAGAACCTTGTTTATTATCAGAATCACTTAGGGAACTTATTGGAGAATACAGATTCCTGCCTGCCCCCATCCTCTGCCAGAGTCTCATTTAATGGGGGAATGGTATCCCAGGGAGAGGAAATAGCATATACAGAGAGTCTGAGGGAAATGAACACCTAACAAATTCTGGGACTTGAAGGCATCAATTATAGTCTCAAAGCCTGGTTTACTCTTCATATTTATGTCCTAATAGCATACACAACCATAATGTGGATACTCTGGATGTTACTAATATTAACAGGCAAGTGATTAAATGCTAGACTAGTAGTCAAATGATAATTCTTATTCTGAATTGTCCATAGACTACTGCTTTTATGTTAAGGATTTTATTTTCTTTTCCTTTAAAGCAGGCCTGTTGACTTACAGATTCCAGTCTGACATGTAAAGAGCTTTGAACTTATCAATCCAGTTCTCATAACAAGAAAAAAGCTGAACAAACTGAAAACTAACAACTCTTCTTTGATCCGAGAATTGAGCAAACAAGTCAAACTGCTGCTTGGAAAAGAGGAGAGACAGACAGGCATATACAGAGAATCACAGCTTAGCAGGAGCAAAAGCCTGCAGCTGGAGCCAATATCACCAGGAACACTTTAAACTAAAACTGACAAATTGCTCGACACTCAATGGTAGACTAGCTTGAGAGTTAAAACTCCAAGGGAACCCAGGCTTAGGGAGACCCCAACACAGGAGAAGGGGAAAAGTATCCATTTTTAAATATGCCCAGAGCTCTCTGTTCTCCTTAACAAGGTCTACCCTCAAAGGAAATTTACCAGAGCCTAACTGACTGGGGTTTTACCAGAGCCTAGCCAACCTGGGAGAAGGGAAATAACATCCAGCCCTCTCCAGCCTTTCATGTGAGTTGAGAATACCCAACTCAGGTTCATTAAAAGACTGAGGCCTAATCACAGGCCTATAGAATGCCTTCCCCTCACAACCTTACCACCACATTAATAGGGCTCCTCTATAAAACAGAGGATTACCACTAAAAAACACTGCATGCCTCAGCTTCTGTATAAAGAGTCTCTAGGAAAACCCAAAGGCAAGAGGGAACACAAAAACAGGGACACCAGAGGAAATTGTAGCCCCTGACACCATAGCCACAGCAAACAATAAATACAGCCTAACTGTCTTGCTCTGTCACCCAGGCTGGACTTCAGTGTCTCAATCATAGCTCACTGCAGCCTCCAACTCCTGGGCTCTCAAGCAAGCCTCCCACTTCAGCTCCCAAGTAGCTGGGACTACAAGTGAGCACCACCATGCCTGGCTAATTGTTTTTAATTTTTTGTAAACATGGGGTTTCATTATATTGTCTAGACTGATCTTGAACTCCTGGCCTCAAGTGATCCTCCCACTGCAGCCTCCCAAAGCACTGGGAGTACAGGCATGAGCCACTGCACCCAGCCTGTTTTTCTTATTCTTAGTTGATCTAACAGTTAACCGTTTATTCAAAATAATAGCAGCAACAATGCATTCAATGACTATAGCTTACAGATAAGTGAAATGAATAGCAGCAAAAAAATTATAAAGGACAGTAGAGAGGAATTGGTATACTCTATCATAAAGTACTTGCACTATTCATGGAGCAGTACAGTATTATTTGAAAGTGGAATTGGATTAGTTGTAAACATACACTGCAAACTGTAGGGCAACCACTAAAAAAAGTATTAAAGAAGTATAATTGATATGCTAAAACAAGAGAGAAAATGAAATCATATAAAATGTTCAATTAAAACCAGAGAAGGCAGAAAAAGAGTGAAAGGGAAAAAAAAAGAAACAAAGAACAAGGAAATAGAGAACAGTTAAAATGTGGTCAGAGATTAATCCAACTATATCAAAAATCACTTCACATTTGAGTGGTCTAAATATACTACTTGAAAGAGAGACTGGCAAAGTGGATGGGAAAAGACCCAACTACAGATTGTCTACAGGAGCAGACCTGTAATAAACAATTAAAGTAAATCACTTCTCCATCAGTTGAATTCCCACCTGGTTTAAATAATATCTGTTGGTATTCACCTGAAAAAAAGGTCTAACATTAAAAATATATAAAATTCCAAAATTAACGCATAAACATATATATTTTTTGTTTTTGGAACAAAAAGAGAAACATACTAAATATAAACATATTAAATTTATGATAAAGCCAATGCAATCAAAAATAAGAAAAAGATGAATAGTTGCTATGTGGAGTTGCAATAATTCAGACCAGTTGGCAAGATGGGTTTGACTATCCCTATGCTATTTTTCAAAGATTACAACTCCTTTACAAGTCTTTATAATGTAAAATAGTTTGTAATTCTCTATTTAAATAATCCAACAAAAGGTATTCACTAAAATGTCACATGAAAGGATGATTAAGGCAAATTTTTTCCTGTTAACCCCACTCCAAAAAAGGACTGATATTATAAGAGGGGAAAATTGATTAAAAAAAAAATGTTTACTTGCAAAAGTCTGTACTGTTGTCCAAGAGCGTGACTTTTAATTCTCTGCCACTGACTTATCTGGTGATTTACTGATTTGATATGTACATTAGCAGAAACTGAATTTTCATATTCTAGCACCCAAACCACATCTACTTTTCCCAAGCCAAAGGGACAGCATCACAGATTTCATAAATCAGACAGATGGAATTCTACCCAGGAGAACATAGCCACATGAGCACATAAGCACAAGGAGTTTGGCAATAACATATGACAAAGCAAAGTTAAAAAAAAAAGAGAGAGAAAGAGAGAGAAATCATCCAGCACACATTCACTATTTGTCTAAAACAAGTTTTCTATATCCTTTTAGTAGAGAATCAATACAGAGTCATATGAAATCTCTAGCAGCAAATATCATGCTGGGTTTCAAGCAAATCCTGCATCATGAGATCTGAACTGATAATGTGAGACTCATTACCCTTCCTGGGGAAAAAAAAAATGAAAAGTTCCCAAAAGTTGTATCTATCAGCTGAGTTAAGAATTGGCCTTTGCCTTCCTTCTTCTTCATTCCTCCACCCCAATTCATTCCTTTTAGGAATATGTGGGTCATAAAATTTGTGTTAATAACTTCAAGCTGAAAGAAACTGATCTGTGATTAAGACCTATATTATAATTATGGTAGTTTAAGGCATAAATAAATCCCAATCTACATGATGAAAGTGCATATATTCATTCTTTCTAGAGCTAAGGAATAGGAATGCATGTGGTGGCTGTCCCTACCCTTTCAGATTTTACTGTGTAAAATTTTACTGCTTTAATTCATCCAGATTTTTATGGTCACTCATTTCAGGCTTTGGCATACCATGAAAGTTATACATAATTCCCTGAACAATAGTATAAGTCCAGCCTGATTCCCACACATTAGTGGACTAGGATACTTCTGTGGGAGGCTGCTGATCTAAGTGTTAGAGAAAAACATGTAAGTAATTAATTTCAATAAAGTGTTAAAAGTTCAAGGACATTATAATCAAAACCAACAGACTTTCCTATCCCAGCCCACTAAGGAACTTTGGTATGTCTCTTCCCCCACCACCACTCAACCCTATTGTGCAGAAATAAGTCATCAGTGAGCACAGGAAACTAAGGAATCTGACAGGGATTCAAAATCCATGGAAGCAGAGGGGCTGTGAGAGAACTGGAGGGTGAGAAGAATGGGAAAATAACTAGCTTTAAAAGTGGTCCTGTGAGTTTTGAATTGGATCTCCATTAATTATCTTTGAGAGGCATAAGTAAAGGTTTGAATTAATTTTAATTACATACTTTTGACTGATGAACTCTTTCTTTCTTTCTTCCCTTTTTTTTTTTTTTTTTTTTTTAGATAGGATCTGACTCTGTCACCCAAGCTGGAGTGTCGTGGGGCAATTATGGCTCACAGTAGCCTCAATCTCCCAGGCTCAAGTGACCCTTCCACCACAGCCTGCCAAGTAGCTGGGACCACAGGCATGTGTCACCACACCTAGCTAATTTTTTTTATTTTTTGTGGAGATGGGGGTCCCACCAAGTTGCCGAGGCTGATCTCAAACTCCTGGGTTCAAGTGATCCTCCCACCTCAGCCTCCCAAAGTGCTGAAATTACAGGCATGAGCCACTGTGCCCAACCTGATCAACTCTTTCTTTGAATGTGGCAGCATGCTGAGACTGGGCAACATGGAGCCTTTGGAATTTACTCATATTACAAGAGAAATATATTTGGACATTGTCTAGGACATGGTAAAGACAAAGGGTGAAGAGGAAAAGTCAAGAGGTATAGGCCAGGGTTTAACCATGAGCAGTAGTAGCTCTGAGTCACCAGGTTTCTTTTTCTCACTTTCTCTCTACAAAACCTCATATTTTAGTGGATATGTTCTGGGGACACTATCAGGCTAGGAAGAAGCAAAGCCACCTAGAAGGAAGGATAGTGGCACTGTTAAGTGTAGGAGGGACTAACTATGCATGTTTGATTGTCCTAATATATCTCAACCAAAGCATGTGTAAGCCTGGCACAATACAGTCAGATTTTGTTCTTCTTATGAAAAAATAACCATTCTCTGTAAACTACCAGAAACTTTACCTGGTCTCATAGGAGAGATAAGAAGAAGCTAAAGTTCTGCGCCTAGAGGAAGCAAAAACTACTAAAATAGGATACTGGGCATCAGTCTCAGCTGCATTTAATGGTACCAGGAAACTGAAATAATCCTCTTTCTTCTTTCTTTGACAAGTTTTAGCAGACCTACACCTTTCTGAAATTTAGCCCTTCCCACTTTTTTAGAAATGTATTTATCATGTGCAATATAATGTTTTAGAGTATATATACATTGTGGAATAGTTAAATCTAATTAACAACTGCATTACTTCACATAGTTATCATTTTCGTGATGAGAATGCTTAACATCCACTATTTTTGCATTTTTTGAGAATGCAATATATGTTCATTAACTATAGTCACTATGCTGTACAATAGATCTCTTGAATGTATTCCTTCTATCTAATTATATTAATATATCCTTTAACATCTACCCATCCTCCACTCCCCCTAAGAATGACAGCCTTGGGTAACCACCATTCTGCTCTCTACTACTATGAGTCCAACTTTTTTAGATTCTACATATGAGTGAGATCATGTGGTATTTGTCTTTCTGTGTCTGGCTTATTTCACTTCATATAATGTTCTGTGGGTTCATACACGTTGTCACAAATGACAGAATTTTCTTCTTTTTATAGAGGAATAGTATTTCAGAGTATGTATATACCACATTTTCTTTCTCCATTTATCTGTTGATGAACACAAGTTGATTCTCTACCTTGGCTATTGTGAATAGTGCTGCCATAAACATGGAAGTGTAGATACTCTTCAACATTCTGACTTTATTGCCTTAGTCATTTCTTTGAATAAGCTTTCTACCCCTTGCTCTTGCTCAACTCCTTCTTGAGTACCAATAATTCTTAGATTTGCTCTTTTGAGGTGAATTTCTATATCTCGTAGGCAATCTTCATTCCTTTTCATTCTGTTTTCTCCTCTGACTGCATTTTCAAATAGTTCACTTATTCTTTCTTCTATTTGATCCATTCCATTCATTTTTTAAATTATTTCAACCCCTTTGTTAAATTTCTCCAATAAAATTCTGAATTATTTTTCTGTGTTACCCTGGAGATCACTGAGTTTCCTTAAAACTATTTGAATTCTTAGTCATAGAGTTCAAATATTGTCATCTCTTTAGATTCAGTCGTGGGTACCTTGCTTTGTCTGTTTGAGGAAGTCATGGTTCCCTATTTGCTACTGTTTCTTGTGGATATACATCTATGTCTTTGCATTGAAGGATTAGTTATTTATTCCAGTCTTCTCTATATGGCTCATGTTGGGGCTTATTGGGGATTTTTTGTTTTGTTTGTTCGTTTTAACATATTTGTTTAGAGTCTTTATATTTTACCTCGTGATTTGTTTTATTTTATTATTTATTTATTTATTTATTTCTGCTAGGTCGCTGCCTCTTTTTCAGCACTAGATAGCACATTAAACCCAAGTTTGCCTCAGTTCTAGTATACAATCAAAATGCTGCCCATCCAAAATGGGGGAGATTGCAAATTGGTTATCCCAGTAGTGTAGGAAGGCTGGCTAAGGGTCTCTGCCCAGGCAACCTGTGAAATGAACCTCCTACAACATGGTGCTGCTAACAGTCACTCTGATTTGTCATCTCCTTTGGCCAAGTTACAGAGCAGAGTTTCTATGGCTGGGGTTGGTAGCCCCACTCCCTACTTTGTCTCTGGCTGTCCTCAGGGATATTTCTCCCTTCAGGCACTCCCAGTGATTCCCATGGATTGAGACAGGAGAAGATCTCCTGCCAAGGAACCCAGGTGGTGAGGGAGCTCATTGTTCATCTCGATCTTACTTTGTCCAATGTAGAAACCACGAGTCAGGAAAAATTTTCCAAGTGCTGGTGCCAGGTAGGTTGGGGAGACAGGCACTGCAGATACGGAACTCCAATTCTCTTACCATCTGCTCAGTTTTTTTACCTCTCGGTGGCCCCAGGAACTGTTTTCTCATATTAAATTCTGGGCTATTGCTGGTGATACACTCAGCTATGTATATTTGTTTTGGTTTTCTCAGGGGCAGTGAATCCAGCTTGCTTCTATGCCATCATTATAGAATCAGGAGCTCTTTATTTCATGTCCTTTAGATAGACAGACATTGCTCCCCAGTAGCAAGATTTCTGGATCTTATCATAATTTTATTTTTAATATTTTGAGGAATCACCATATTGTTTTCCATAGCTGCTGCACCATTTTACGTTCCTACCAACAGTGTGCAGGGGTTCCCTTTTCTCCACATCCTTGCCAAAATTTGTTATCTTTTGTCTTTTTTATCATAACCATTCTAACAAGAATTAGGTGATATCTCATTGTGGCTTCAACTTGCATTTCCCTGATGATTAGTTATGTTGAGCATTTTTTCATGTACCTGTTGGCCATTTGTGTATCTTCTTTTCAGAAATGTCTTTTCAGGTCTTTTGCCCATTTTTAAATCAACTTACCTGTTTTCTTGCTATTGAGTTTGAGATTTTTATATATTTTGGATATTAACTCTTGGCAGATTTATCATTTACAAATATTTTCTCCCATTCTCTCTGCTGATTCTTTACTGTGCAGAAGCTTTTTAGCTTGATGTAATCCCATTTGTCTGTTTTTGCTTTGGTTGCTTATGTTTATAAAGTAATACCCGAAAAATCATTACCCAGATCAATGTCATGGAGTTTTTCCCCTGTTTTCTTCTAGTATCGTTGTTTCAGGTCTTAGCTTTTAACCCTTTAATTCATTTTGAGTTTATTTTTTATATAGTGTGAGATACTGGTCCAATATCATTCTTCTACATGTGGACATGTAGTTTTCCCAACACCATTTAATGAAGAGACTGTCCTTTCACATCGTGTGTTTTTCCCCATTGTGTGTTCTTGGCACCTTTGTAACTAGGGGAAGTGGGCATGCTGGAGTGGATATAATGAAGGTAATTGGGAGACCCACCAGATGATTATGTTAAATATCTTTATTGCTAGCACATAAGAATATGATTAATTTTTGACTGTGGTAAAATATGCATGACATAAATTTTAACATTTTAATCCTTTGTAAGTGTAAAGTTCAGTGGCAGTAAGTAAATTCACATAGTTGTGCCACCATCATTACCCATCTGCAGAACTTTTTTATCTTCCCAATCTGAAACTGTGTACCCATTAAAAAAAACTCACTAGTCTCTTTCCCATCCTCATTCTCTGAAAACCCTCCTTCTGCCTCTGTCTCTATGAATTGGACTGCTCTAATTTGATTACCTCATGAGAGTAGAATGATATAATATTTGTCCTTTGTGACTAGATTATTTCAATCCTCATAATATCTTCAAGATTCATCCACGTTGTAGCATGTGTCAGAATTTCTGTCCTTTTTAAGGCTGAATAATATTTCATTGTATGTAATATCACATTTTGTTGCCCATTTATCTTGGGGTTTTTTTGTTTTTTTCTTTTTTTGACATATTTGCTTAGAGGGTCTTTATATTGATGGCCAGTCAGATTGCTTTTGCCTTTTGGCTTTTGTGAATAACGCTGCTATGAACACGAGTATACAAATACCTGTTTGAGACCCTGCTTTAAATTCTTTTGGGTATATACTCAGAAATGAAATTACTGTATCATATGGTAATTCCATTGTTTAATTTTTTTTTAAATCTTTAATCATGATAAAATGTAATGTAACGGGGGTGGAGCCAAGATGGCCGAATAGGAACAACTCCAGTCTACAGCTCCCAGCGTGAGTGACACAGAAGATGGGTGATTTCTGCATTTCCAACTGAGGAACCAGGTTGATCTCATGGGGGAGTGTCAGACAGTGGGTGCAGGACAGTGGGTGCAGCACACCGTGCGTGAGCCGAAGCAGGGTGAGCCATCGCATCACCCGGGAAGTGCTAGGGGTCAGGGAATTCCCTTTCCTAGTCAAAGAAAGGAATGACAGACAGCACCTGGAAAATCAGGTCACTCCCACCCTAATACTGCACTTTTCCAACGGGCTTCACAAACGGCACACCAGGAGATTATATCCCGCACATGGCTCAGAGGGTCCTACGCCCACGGAGCCTCACTCATTGCTAGCACAGCAGTCTGAGATGAAACTGCAAGGTGGCAGCCAGGCTGCGGGAGGGGCGCACACCATTGCCAAGGCTTGAGTAGGTAAACAAAGCAGCCCAGAAGCTCGAACTGGGTGGAGCCCACCACAGCTCAAGGAGGCCTGCCTGCCTCTGTAGACTCCACCTCTGGGGGCAGGGCACAGACAAACAAAAGGCAGCAGTAACCTCTGCAGACTTAAATGTCCCTGTCTGACAGCTCTGAAGAGAGTAGTGGTTCTCCCAGCATGCAGCTAGAGATCTGAGAATGGACAGACTGCTGCCTCAAGTGGGTCCCTGACTCCTGAGTAGCCTACTGGGAGGCAGCCCCTAGTAGGGGCAGACTGACACCTCACATGGCCAGGTACTCCTCTGAAACAAAACTTCCAGAGGAATGATCAGGCAGCAACATCTGCTGTTCACCAATATCTGCTCTTCTGCAGCCTCTGCTGCTGATACCCAGGCAAACAGCGTCTGGAGTGGACCTCCAGCAAACTCCAATAGACCTGCAGCTGAGGGTCCCGACTGTCAGAAAGAAAACTAACAAACAGAAAGGACATCCACACCAAAACCCCATCTGTACGTCACCATCATCAAAGATCAAAGGTAGATAAAACCACAAAGATGGGGAAAAAACAGAGCAGAAAAACTGGAAACTCTAAAAATCAGAGTGCTTCTCCTCCTCCAAAGGAACGCAGCTCCTCACCAGCAATGGAACAAAGCTGGGCAGAGAATGACTTTGACGAGTTGAGAGAAGAAGGCTTCAGACAATCAAAATACTCTGAGCTAAAGGAGGAAGTTCTAACCAATGACAAAGAAGTTAAAAACCTTGAAAAAACTTTTGACGAATGGCTAACTAGAATAACCAATGCAGAGAAGTCCTTAAAGGACCTGATGGAGCTGAAAACCACGGCATGAGAACTATGTGATGAATGCACAAGCCTCAGTAGCCGATGCGATCAACTGGAAGAAAGGGTATCAGTGATGGAAGATGAAATGAATGAAATGAAGTGAGAAGGGAAGTTTAGAGAAAAAAGAATAAAAGAAACAAACAAAGCCTCCAAGAAATATGGGACTATGTGAAAAGACCAAATCTACATCTGCTAGGTGTACCTGAAAGTGACGGGGAGAATGGAACCAAGTTGGAAAACACTCTGCAGGATATTATCCAGGAGAACTTCCCCAATCTAGCAAGGCAGGCCAACATTCAAATTCAGGAAATACAGAGAACGCCGCAAAGATACTCCTCGAGAAGAGCAACTCCAAGACACATAATTGTCAGATTCACCAAAGTTGAAATGAAGGAAAAAATGTTAAGGGCAGCCAGAGAGAAAGGTCGGGTTACCCACAAAGGGAAGCCCATCAGACTAACAGCGGATCTCTCTGCAGAAACTCTACAAGCCAGAAGAGAGTGGGGGCCAATATTCAACATTCTTAAAGAAAAGAATTTTCAACCCAGAATTTCATATCCAGCCAAACTAAGCTTCATAAGTGAAAGAGAAATAAAATACTTTACAGACAAGCAAATGCTGAGAGATTTTGTCACCACCAGGCCTGCCCTAAAAGAGCTCCTGAAGGAAGCACTAAACATGGAAAGGAACAACCAGTACCAGCCACTGCAAAAACATGCCAAATTGTAAAGACCATCGAGGCTAGGAAGAAACTGCATCAACTAACGAGCAAAATAACCAGCTAACATCATAATGACAGGATCAAATTCACACATAACAATACTAATCTTAAATGTGAATGGGCTAAATGCTCCAATTAAAAGACACAGACTGGCAAATTGGATAAAGAGTCAAGACCCATCAGTGTGCTGTATTCGGGAAACCCATCTCATGTGCAGAGACACACATAGGCTCCAAATAAAAGGATGGAGGAAGATCTACCAAGCAAATGGAAAACAAAAAAAGGCAGGGGTTGCAATCCTAGTCTCTGATAAAACAGACTTTAAACCAACAAAGATCAAAAGAGACAAAGAAGGCCATTACATAATGGTAAAGGGATCAATTCAACAAGAAGAGCTAACCTAAATATATATGCACCCAATACAGGAGCACCCAGATTCATAAAGCAAGTCCTTAGTGACCTACAAAGAGACTTAGACTCCCACACAATAATAATGGGAGAATTCAACACCCCACTGTCAACATTAGACAGATCAACAAGACAGAAAGTCAACAAGGATACCCAGGAATTGAACTCAGCTTTGCAACAAGCGGACCTAATAGACATCTACAGAACTCTCCACCCCAAATCAGCAGAATATACATTCTTTTCAGCACCACACCACACCTATTCCAAAATTGACCACATAGTTGGAAGTAAAGCTCTCCTCAGCAAATGTAAAAGAACAGAAATTATAACAAACTGTCTCTCAGACCAGAGTGCAATCAAACTAGAACTCAGGATTAAGAAACTCACTCAAAACTGCTCAACTACATGGAAACTGAACAACCTGCTCCTGAATGACTACTGAGTACATAATGAAATGAAGGCAGAAATAAAGATGTTCTTTGAAACCAATGAGAACAAAGACACAACATACCAGAATCTCTGGGACACATTCAAAGCAGTCTGTAGAGGGAAATTTATAGCACTAAATGCCCACAACAGACAGCAGGAAAGATCTAAAATTGGCACCCTAACATCACAATTAAAAGAACTAGAAAAGCAAGAGCAAACACATTCAAAAGCTAGCAGAAGGCAAGAAATAACTAAAATCAGAGCAGAAGTGAAGGAAATAGAGACACAAAAAACCCTTCAAAAAATCAATGAATACAGGAGCTGGTTTTTTGAAAAGCTCAACAAAATTGATAGACTGCTAGCAAGACTAATAAAGAAGAAAAGAAAGAAGAATCAAATAGACACAATAAAAAATGATAAAGGGGATACCACCACCGATCCCACAGAAATACAAACTACCATCAGAGAATACTATAAACACCTCTATGCAAATAAAATAGAAAATCTAGAAGAAGTGGATAAATTCCTTGACACATACACCCTCCCAAGATTAAACCAGGAAGAAGCTGAATCTCCAAATAGACCAATAATAGGCTCTGAAATTGAGGCAATAATTAATAGCTTACCAACCAAAAAAAGTCCAGGACCAGATGGATTCACAGCCGAATTCTACCAGAGGTACAAGGAGGAGCTGGTACCATTCCTTCTGAAACTATTCCAATCAATAGAAAAAGAGGGAATCCTCCCTAACTCATTTTATGAGGCCAGCATCATCCTGATACCAAAGCCTGGCAGAGATACAACAACAGAAAAAGGGAATTTTAGACCAATATCCTTGATGAACATTGATGCAAAAATCCTCAATAAAATACTGGCAAACCGAACCCAGCACCATATCAAAAAGCTTATCCACCATGATCAAGTGGGCTTCATCCCTGGGATGCAAGGCTGGTTCAATATACGAAAATCAATAAACGTAATCCAGCATATAACAGAACCAAAGACAAAAACCACATGATTATCTCAATAGATGCAGAAAAGGCCTTTGACAAAATTCAACAATGGTTCATGCTAAAAACTCTCAATAAATTAGGTATTGATGGGACGTATCTCAAAATAATAAGAGCTATCTATGACAAACCCACAGCCAATATCATACTGAATGGACAAAAACTGGAAGCATTCCCTTTGAAAACTGGCACAAGACAGGGATGCCCTCTCTCACCACTCCTACTCAACATAGTGTTGGAAGTTCCGGTCAGGGCAATCAGGCAGGAGAAGGAAATAAAAGGCATTCAATTAGGAAAAGAGGAAGTCAAATTGTCCCTGTTTGCAGATGACATGATTGTATATCTGGAAAACCCCATTGTCTCAGCCCAAAATCTCCTTAAGCTGATAAGCAACTTCAGCAAAGTCTCAGGATACAAAATCAATGTACAAAAATCACAAGCATTCTTATACACCAATAACAGACAAACAGAGAGCCAAATCATGAGTGAACTCCCATTCACAATTGCTTCAAAGAGAATAAAATACCTAGGAATCCAACTTACAAGGGACTTGAAGGACCTCTTCAAGGAAAACTACAAACCACTGCTCAATGAAATAAAAGAGGATACAAACAAATGGAAGAACATTCCATGCTCATGGGTAGGAAGAATCAATATCATGAAAGTAGCCATACTGCCCAAGGTAATTTATAGATTCAATGCCATCCCCATCAAGCTACCAATGATTTTCTTCACAGAATTGAAAAAAACTACTTTAAAGTTCATATGGAACCAAAAAAGAGCCCACATTGCCAAGTCAATCCTAAGCGAAAAGAACAAAGCTGGAGGCATCACGCTACCTGACTTCAAACTATACTACAAGGCTACAGTAACCAAAACAGCATGGTACTGGTACCAAAACAGAGATATAGACAAATGAACAGAACAGAGCCCTCAGAAGTAATGCCGCACGCACATCTACAACTATCTGATCCTTGACAAACCTGAGAAAAACAAGCAATGGGGAAAGGATTCCCTATTTAATAAATGGTACCAGGAAAACTGGCTGGCCACATGTAGAAAGCTGAAACTGGATCCCTTCCTTACAGCTTATACAAAAATTAATTCAAGATGGATTAAAGACTTACATGTTAGACCTAAAACCATAAAAACCATAGAAGAAAACCTAGGCAATACCATTCAGGACATAGGCACGGGCAAGGACTTCATGTCTAAAACACCAAAAGCAATGGCAACAAAAGCAAAAATTGACAAATGGGATCTAATTAAACTAAAGAGCTTCTGCACAGCAAAAGAAACCACCATCAGAGTGAACAGGCAATCTACAGAATGGGAGAAAATTTTTGCAACCTACTCATCTGACACAGGGCTAATATCCAGAATCTACAATGAACTCAAACAAATTTACAAGAAAAAAACAAACAACCCCATCAAAAAGTGGGCAAAGGATATGAACAGACACTTCTCAAAAGAAGACATTTATGCAGCCAAAAGACACATGAAAAAATGCTCATCATCACTGGCCATCAGAGAAATGCAAATCAAAACCACAATGAGATACCATCTCGTACCAGTTAGAATGGTGATCATTAAAAAGTCAGGAAAAAACAGGTGCTGGAGAGGATGTGGAGAAAGAGGAACACTTTTACACTGTTGGTGGGACTGTAAACTAGTTCAACCATTGTGGAAGTCAGTGTGGCGATTCCTCAGGGATCTAGAACTAGAAATACCATTTGACCCAGCCATCCCATTACTGGGTATATACCCAAAGGATTATAAATCATGCTGTTATAAGGGCACATGCACATGTATGTTTATTGAGGCACTATTCACAATAGCAAAGACTTGGAACCAACCCAGATGTCCAACAACAATAGACTGGATTAAGAAAATGTGGCACATATACACCATGGAATACTATGCAGCCATAAAAAATGATGATTTCATGTCCTTTATAGGGACATGGGTGAAGCTGGAAACCATCATTCTCAGCAAACTATCCCAAGGACAAAAAACAAAACACTGCATGTTCTCACTCATAGGTGGGAATCGAACAATGAGAACACATGGACACAGGAAGGGGAACATCACACCCCGGGGACTGTTGTAGGGTGGGGGGAGGGGGGAGGGATAGCATTAGGAGATATACCTAATGCTAAATGACGAGTTAATGGGTGCAGCACACCAACATGGCACATGTATACATATGTAACAAACCTGCACGTTGTGCACATGTACCCTAAAACTTAAAGTATAATAATAATAAAATTTTAAAAATGTAATGTAACACATAATTGACCATCTTAACCATTTTTAAGTTCACAGTTCAATAATTTAAATACATTCATAATGTGCAACCATCACCATCATCCATCTTCCTAACTCTCCTTGTCTTGTAAAACTAAAACCCCATGCTCATTAACAATAACTCCCATTCCTCCTCTGCCCCAGCTCCTGGAAATCATCCTTCTACTTTCTCTCTCTATGATTTTGACTACCTTAGGTTCATCATGTAGGTGGAATGATACAGCATTTTTCCATTTGTGACTGATTTCTTTCACTCAATATGTCCTCGAAGTTCCTCCATGTTGTAGCAAATGTCAGAATTTCCTTCCTTTTTCAGGCTGAATAATATTCCATGTATATACCACATTTTGCTTCTCTGTTCATCCACTGATGGATACTTAAGTTGCTTCCATCTTTTAGCTGAATGTTTGTTATGAAGTGAGTGTACAAATTATCTGTTTGAGGCCGTACTTTCAGTTCTTTTGAGTATGCACCCAGAAGTGAAATTGCTGGATCATGCAGTCATTTTAGTTTTAATTTCTTGAGAAACCACCAAACTGTCTCTACAGTGGCTGTATCAATTTATATTTCAACCAGCAGTGCACCTGAGTTCCAATTTTCTTAATCTGTGGCCTCAGGCTCCCAAGTAGCTGGGACCACAGGAACATGCCACCATATCTGGCTAATTTTTTTTCATTTGTAAAGATGGGGTCTCCCTATGTTATCCAGGCTTGTCTCAAACTCCTGGGCTTAAGCAATCCTCCCACCTTGGCCACCCAAAATGCTGGGGTTCAGGCATGAGCCACAGTGCCCAGCCTTAAACTTTTTTTAATGGATTAGTCTCTTATATCATGTAGAAAACACAAAGTGGAGTAACAAACTGTTGTTACAATAATACTAGCTTTTATAATTGCCCATGTCCTTGGCTTTTAAGTTTGAATATCATGTGTCTTAGTGTGGTTCTCTAGTAAATTTTTCATTTTAGTTACTGTAATTTTCATCACCAGAATTTCTTTTGGTTTCTTTTTAGATGTTTTCTCTTTATTTATATTTCTATTTTGTTCATACATCATTTTCTTGACTTTCTCCACATATTCCTTAATTCTTTGAGCATTCTTTAAGACAAATATTTTAAAGTATTTCTCTAGTAGATTTGCCATCAAGTCTTTTTATTGGTCAGTTTCTGTTTATTTTTTTTCTTTCCTTTGAGTGAGCCATATTTTCCTGTTTCTTTGTACACCATGTGACTTTTTGGTTGAAAACTGGACATTTGAATCTAATATTGTGGTAATTCTGGAAATTATACTGTATCCTTTCCCCAGGGCTTGCTGCCTTTTGTTGTTTTTATTATTGTTGTATGCTATCTCTGTGCCAAGGATTAAACTTGTGAGGTATAAACTTCACTGAGGTGCAAACTTAAGGTCTTCTCAATTCTTTTCTGAGCCTGCACCTTTCTCTGGGCACGTGCAGTCACTTTCTAATTCTCTCTGTATATGCAATTGCTTTTTAATGTCCTAGTCTTTAATGTGTAGCTCCCGAACCAAGAAAAAAAATAAGCAGGGAAAAGGTACCAGCCCTTTAAATTCCCTGGAAGTTACTTCAGCCAGAAAGGGAGAGACTTGCAACAATGTGGGGTGAGAGGAATGCAACCACAATGACTGCCTGCCTCTTTATATGCACCTCTCTGATCAGAAGCAGCAATCAGCGATCAGAAGCAGCAATCAGCAATCAGAGCACAGAGCCCCAACATGTGGAGCACGGGGTCCTTTTTGCCCACTCTGGCTCTTGCAAGTTGTGTGCAGATTGCTTCAGAAACACATGCATGCCTGCTTGCCATGTAGCTGAGGGGTAGAGAATGAGTAGCTGCAACCTTACTAAGCCAAAATTGACACAAATTAACTACAATTTACTATTTAAGCCTTCCCCAGAAAGTTGAGAGCCTTCAATAGACTTCAGATTTCCGAAATAGTTGCATCAGATGATTCTGCCAGTACAATTGTTGTTAGGTAGAGAGACAGATTCCTGGTGCATCCTACTCAGCCATCTTCCCAGAACCCTCAGATTTCATGTATTTTCTGTTACATTTCCACTTGTTGCCAAAATTCTTTTTTAATTTTACTTTTATGTTCTGGGATACATGTGCAGAATGTGCAGGTTTTTTACATAGGTATACATGTGCCATGGTGGTTGGCTGCACCTATCAACCCATCATGTAAGTTTTAAGCCCTGCATGTGTTAAGTATTTGTCCTAATGCTCTCCCTCCCCTTGGCCCCCACCCCCGACAGGCCCCGGTGTGTGATGTTCCCCTCCCTGTGTCCATGTGTTCTCATTGTTCAACTCCCACTTATGAGTGAGAACATGCTGTGTTTGGTTTTCTGTTCCTGTATTAGTTTGCTGAGAATGATGGCTTCCAACTTCATCCATGTCCCTGCAAAGGACATGAACTCAACCTTTTTTAGGGCTGCATAGTATTCCATGGTATATATATGCCACATTTTCTTTATCCAGTCTATCACTGATGGGCATTTGAGTTGGTTCCAAGTCTTTGCTATTGTAAATACTGTTGCAGTAAACATACGTGTGCATGTGTATTTATAGCAGAATGATTTATACTCCTTTGGGTATATACCCAGTAATGGGATTGCCGGGTCAAATGGTATTTCTGGTTCTAGATCCTTGAGGAATCACCACACTGTCTTCCACAATGGTTGAACTAATTTACACTCCCACCAACAGTGTAAACACATTCCTATTTCTCCACAGCCTCGCCAGCATCTGTGATTTCCTGACTTTTTAATAATCACCATTCTGACTGGCATGAGATGGCATCTCATTGTGGTTTTTATTTGCATTTCTCTAATGACGAGTGATGATGAGCTTTTTTTCATGTTTATTGGCCGCATAAATGTCTTCTTTTGAGAAGTATCTGTTCATATCCTTTGCCCACCTTTTGATGGGGTTACTTTTCTCTTGTAAATTTGTTTAAGTTCCTTGTAGAATCTGGATATTAGCCCTTTATCAGAGGGATAGATTGCAAAAATTTTCTCCCATTCTGTAGGTTGCCTGTTCTTTTTATTTTTATTTTGTTTTAATTTTTTTTGAGACAGCGTCTCACTCTGTTGCCCAGGCTAGAGTGCAGTGGTATGAAAGCAGCTCACTGCAGCCTCAACCTCCTGGGCTCAAGTGATCCTCCCACCTCAGCCTCCCAAGTAGCTGGGACTACAGGCACACACCACTACACTTGGCTAATTTTTCAAATTTCTTTAGAGACAAAGTCTCACCATGTTTCCCAGGCTGGTCTTGAACTCCTGGGCTCAGCCGATCGTCCCACCTCAGCCTCTGAAAGTGCTGGGATTACAATTGTGAGCCGCTGTGCCCAGCCCTTAATATATTTTTATTTTAGAAAGCAAAAATGAAAACTTAATTTTAATATTCATTTCCATTTTGCTTTTAGGAAAAAAAAGCTAACAACAGATTTTACAGAACCTTTTAAAATTTTTCTTAAAAAGAAATCAAAAGCACACTACATTACCATTCATGTTCTTTCTACTTTTAAACTTTGTCAGACTTTGATGTTTAAAACCTTTCATAAGCAAAACTGAGTCATAGCACTATAATCAAGTTAATACCTGACTCCTTCTTGATATCAAGGGGTTTCTCTTGTGCAATTAGCTTCATCTGAAGTGGAGTCAGTAGGTGGGAATGGAGGTGTACAGCTCTTTGTTCACCCTGATTAACAAGTTCCACTTCCCAACAGTTTCTTGAGAAACCCAGTAAATTATCAAGACCAGTCAAAGTTCTAGTCCATTCACATCAGCATTAGTGGAATTCCTGCGCTCTAACCAAAAGAAACATATCAAATGATCTACAAGCATTTAAGGAAAGAGCCTCTACTGTCAACCACTCTTTTAAAGACCAACAGGATCAAGTGAAATGACAAAGCCAGCTCTTAGTCTGAGACATCATCAAATGGGGCTAGACATACAAATAGTACTTAATGGTTGATCCTCCCTCTCTCTCCTTTCCTGCTTCTGTCACTCTCCCGCCTACCATCTTTCTCAATCTGTGTAAGTTTCCTATGGCTACTGTAACAAGTTACCACAAAGTTAGTGGCTTAAAACAACACAAATGTACTATGTTACAGAAGATCAAAGTGGGTCTCGCTGGTCTATAATCAATGTGTCATCAAGGCTGCATTCCTCCCAGAGCCTCTATGGAGAATCTGTTTCCTTGCCTTTTCCCACTTCCAGATGTCATCTGGATTCTTTGGCTTGCAGCCTTTTCTGCATCTTTGAATAAATGATCACAACACTTTGACCACTGCTTTCATCATCACATCTCCTTCTCTGACTCTGACAGACTCCTTGAACTCTCTCGTCTATTTTCAAGGACCCTTGTGATTACATTGGGCCCACCCAGATATCCAGAATAATCTCCCCATTATTAGCAATTGTAATTTCATCTACAACTATAATATATCCTTTTCCATGTAATTTAACATGGTCACAGGTTCCGGAAATTAGCATGTAGACATATTTGAGGGGCCATTATTCTTCCTACCACATCATCTTTCTCCCTCTTAAGCTATTACAAGGCAAAAGTACTTTTTCAGGTCAAAAATAAGTCTAGGATTATGAAAATGTTTTAAAATTACATAGTGGTAAGAATGGCACAACCTTGTGAAAATCCTAAAAAACACACAAAAAACCCACTGGGTTGTATTAAAAGGGTAAATTTTATGGCGTGTGAATTATATTTCAATAGCATATATCTCAAAAGTACATTTTAAGTTGACTAAGTTCTATCCATCTTGCTGTTTGCTGTTCTATTGCTGTACCTATAGCAAGAACTAATACTCACAGTTACTCCTTCTCTAACTTCATCCAATTCAACTCTCTCCTGAGTTGGAATAAGATTATTGAATCCAAAAGTATCAAATTCTAGAAAGATTAAAGAAGAAGCAGATAAGCAATATTATAGTGTGTCTTGGAACTACAGGGAGGTTTTAGCTAACTGACGCTTTCAGACCCAGGATCAAACTCAGTCATGCTCTAGCAGACCTTCTCATTGGGCTCTATGTAATTTAGAATAATCCCCAAGTAAATGAAACACATATTTGAAAATGTCTTGGGAAGGTATATGGAAAAGTTTGAATGGTACATGGTAGTAAATATACTGAAGGAGGAAAAAGACACAGTTACCTATCAGCTGCAGCCATACCCCAAAATAAGCAAGTGAAAGTCCTATGTAGCCAGGAAGAATCTCAGGTGGGTTTAATGACACCAAATCATCAAGAAGATACAAGGAGGAAGAGAAGGAGAGGGAGAGGGAGGAGGAGGAGAAAAGGAGCCCAGGAGTTCTTTATCTGAGACCACAGACTTAAATCACATAGACTCAACTAGTAGGCTTTATTCTGACAACAGAACCTGAGCATAGATGGGAATGTTGATGCAAGTATCCCAGGGATGGCGGGGAGGGAGAGAGAAATATGATGTAGATAAGAGGTTTAGAAAACTTATCGCTATACACCTCAAAAATCTATATGTAGAATATGTGTGGTAATTTGGAGCAAGCCCTCCCAGCTTCGTGTGTCTGGCATCAACTTGGTTAGAAGGAAGAAAATATTAGAAATATGTAGGGAGCATAACGATGGAGAAGGTGCAGTGACAGACAACACTGAAAACTGAACCCTTGGACTGCCATCCATGTTGGGGTATCCACAGTAAAACAACCAACCAGTTACCCTGGCTGTCTCCCTTATCTGTCTACTCACCTTAGGGAAAATTCAAAACTGATGTTGAGGAAAATGGTATTTGTATCTATTAAAACTACTTTTATTCACTCTGAAAAGTGCCTTTATTCTTCAGAAAATCTCATAACATTTATTAATCCTCCCACACTGCTGTCATAAAAGACAAGCCTGAGACGAGCTTTTTTTTTTTTTTTTTTTTTGCTTTGAGTTTGCATTTCAAAGAATATGATGATGGAAAGGAGATTTTAAGAATTTACAATGAACTCAGTAAGTTATTTACTGCTGAACTTTTCCTTCACTCTCACCAAGGGAGCACATTTATTATGTTTTCTCTGTGCATTTACATTTCTGAGAAGCCTCCAGAAATGGAAGTGGAGAATTAGTATATTTACTCTGCAGCCAGGAAGACTCTTCATTTTTCAAAAGCTCATAATACCAATGGAATACTTGAGTCAAATATATTTCTTGGCTGGAGGTTGTGTCAGTCTAGCTTGATTTTTCAAACTGTGATCAATCCATTTCCACATTGCTCCTTCAGCTGGAGCAATTGCTCATTGTACTTTGCCCCTGAAATCTCCGAAAACATAGGTTACAAATTTTCTAGTTTTAGATGGGGTGGGAAAACTCTTTGATGTTTTTGAGGTGAAAATTACCCATCAAAGAAGTGGAGTTAAGTATATACTCCAGAAAAAAATTATATCCTAGTAAAAAATTATATCCTTTTTAGAAAAACAAAAACCAAAGATCCTGTAATTTAATGAACACATTTTATTTATTTCAAACTAATTTTATCCCAGTCTCTCATAAATCCAAGGAAATGTTAAGACAATCAAACCAAAATTATCAGTAGGTTTATCACCCAAGTTGTGACTTACCCAAAACAAATTAGGAAACCCCAAATTGCTTCTGCATACAATATTTCTGCCCTATTCCACCTCCCCACCCAAAAAGAAAAGCTCACACACATGGTGTCAATTGGTTAGTCTTTCTGGATTGTAATAAAGCTTCATACAGTAAAATCCTATTATGGGATAACTTGCTGTCCCACAGATTTGAGGGACAACGTGAAATATATAAGTCATTTCTTTCCCAAACACAAGTAGTTGGGTTTTAAAGCAATTAGCCTAAGCTGTAAACTGTCAGGAAAATAAAATAATAATCAGTTTCTCAAATAGGTTATCCAAAAGCAGGATTTCTCAACCTTGGCACTATTAACATTTGGGGCCAGATAATGCTACATTGTGGGGGCTGTCCTGTGCATGGTGGGATGTTTAGCAGCATCCTTGGCTCCCACCCACTAGATGCCAATAAAACCTCCTCAAGTTGTGATAACCAAAAATGCATTCAGACATTACTATAAATCCTCCAAAGAGCAAAATCACCCTCTGTTCAGAAGCAGTGATCTAAAGTAATTCAAATATTAGGTCATTGATTAGGATCATCAACCCTACTGCTCTTCTTCCTTTGCCTACGTGAATAACTGGAAGTACATTTTCTCATAGAGTAGTTTAAGTGTTAAAGCATATTTTTGCAAAATGGGTTCCTAGACCTACGCAGAGCCCAATTCCACACCCAATGGCAATTTTACAGGGCAAACACCTTCTAGATTGACGGTAAAATTGCTTTGCTCGGCCGGGCACAGTAGCTACCGCCTATAATCCCAGGACTTTGGGAGGCCGAGGCCGGTGGATCACAAGGTCAGGCATTCCAGACCAGCCTGGCCAACATAGTGAAACCCCGTCTCTACTAAAAATACAAAAAATTAGCCAGGCATGGTGGCGGGTGCCTGTAATCCCAGCTACTCAGGAGGCTGAGGCAGGAGAATTGCTTGAACCCGGGAGGCAGAGGTTGCAGTGAGCTGAGAATGCGCCACCGCGCTCCAGCCTGAGCGACAATGCAAGACTCCATCTCAAAAAAAAAAAAATTGCTTTGCCTACAAATTGTTCAGTAATTCTTTCCTTTTCTCATGTAAGCCCACCTTTTCTATCAGGACAATTAACAAGCCTTTCTCCCTGTGATGCCTTTCAGAACCTTGAGCACCTCTTGCAAATCTCACCCCATACTGTTTCTTGGGCCAACACTGGTTGCCTTACTTTATAAGCTGTATAGTTCCCCTCAGTTGATTGATATTCAAATTTTCTTGGGAGACACTTTTTCAGTAAAGGGTCTATTAGACACATCATGTGTTACAGTTTAGAGTTTTCTTTTGGTTAGTTTGGGGCTTTTGTAAAATATCTGTATCCTTTTCATTCATGATATACGTGTATATATATGTTATCAACCTAATAAAACAACAGAGAGAGTGGCTCTAAAATTAGCTTATTCAGGAATAAATGACAAATTGCAATCCAGGAATACACATGCCATGGTGAACCACGGAGGGAGCACAGACCTCTAAGGAGGCAAAGGACAGCAACGGTTTTCAAAGGCAAAATGAGGAAGGTTACGTACATTATTTTGAAATAATTATCTTTGGCTACAGGGATCAATAACAAGGGTGGCATCAGTTCAAGGCTGACTAGACAGTTGTTGGGCAGATGCACTTCCAGAAGTAGTCGTTGTATAAAGTTGCAGTGGCCTTTGTGCAAGGTTGTGATTTTCAGAGAGTCTTTCTAATAGTTTTCATCATAGGAATGTGTGTGTGAGAGCCCCTCCTTTATGGCCTTCTGACTTCATTTTGTTAGGGTTTGGCATAAGTGACTTCATTTTGATTCTAACGACTTTCATTGTGTGTGTGTGTGTGTGTGTGTGTGTGTGTGTGTGTGTGTGTGTGTGAATATATATCCTGAGATTACAAAAAGATGTTTTTAAATAGTCTCAGATCTCCCTAAGCCTTTTTTTTAACCTTTTTAGCTATTCCTTTCTTTTTTTCTTACAAATAACTGCAATCTATACTAGTACTTTTTCTGAATTTCAGTTTTGCTATGATGATTTTTTTGTTTTCCCTTTCACTAGAATTGTCAGAGGTGTGTAAACCAGAGCAACTCCATCTTGAATAGGGGCTGGGTAAAATAAGGCTGAAATGTACTGGACTGCATCCCTGTCTCTACTGAAAATACAAAAATTAGCTGGCATGGTGGTGGGTCCCTGTAATCCCAGCTACTCAGGAGGCTGAGGCATGAGAATCATTTGAACCCGGGAGGCAGAGGTTTCAGTGAGCCTGTTTCCCACCCCTCTGTTTCAAGCTCAGTGTATGCTCCTTGGCTCTGCTTAAGCATGTGTGTCAATAGCTCTCAAGCATACCCCCATCTTTCAGTGTTTCAGAGTCCACAGGGGCGAAAAAGGGGTCATTCTACTGTGACACAAGAGAGCTGTATGTAGGGCAACTGCCCTCTGTCAGCTGCCAGGGGACCTGTTAGCCATGGGAAGCAACATATACTATTGGAGCTGATCTTGCTCTATGTCTTCTCCGTGTGAGTAAAAGCACTGTCCCATCCAGTGCTTGACTGTGTTGTTTTCCTTGGTGACTCCAATGCCAAGTTGGACTTCTCTTCCTGGTGGTTGACACGGTGATGATCTTTGCTATCCTCCATGTAGTTGGTGTCCTCCCTGGCATTAGTAACTAGTGCATGGTGTTCTGCTCTGTACAAAATGAAAGAAGGAATCCTGGGGTGTGATTCAGCTGAAAGAATATGTCCAACATGGATGATCTAGAACTTCAAGGTTTATCTTCAAACAAACATACAGGTGTAGGGAAATAGGGCTTGAAGGAACCCTAGCAGCAGAGCTGTTATCAAACCTGGTCAGAAGAGATGAGGGAAGAAGGGTACTAGAACCCAAAAGGAGAAAGAGTTCAATAGAGAAGGCCACCTTGAGAGATGCAAGGATCTTAATTGAAGGAAACAGCCCTTGTAGTGAAGAAGCCAGGAGAATATTAGCCTAACCTCACACTTTTTCTCCCATCCCCAGATGGGTGTTTGTCACACCCTACTGGAAGCCAGAGAGCCTAGGAACCCTGTTTAATTAATCATACTACAGATCAGCCTCCTAGGCTGATCCACAAGATGAATCTCTAGGAGAAAACAGAAGACACTGGTATATATATATACATGATATATATATCAGATATATATCATATATATATGATATATGATATATGATATCATATATATCTGATATATATCATATATGTATCATATATATATCATATATGTATCATATATATAGATCATATATATATGATCTATATATATATCCTAGTTGGCCTCCTTGCTTTTAACCTTCTTCCACCCCCACCTCTTTACAGCAATCAGAATGATTCTTCAAAATAAAATTTACTACCCTGATTAAAATGGACTGCCCTTCAGCCTGTCTCATTCCACTTAGAATTCCATAATGAACAATTTTTGTATCTTGCCCTTCAAGATTCTCTCTAAATAATTTGGATCCCATGCATCACTCCACCTCACCTAGTTTCACTTTTCCCCTTGCTCGCTATGCTCTAGTCATATTCATCTGTCAGTTTCTAGAAAATACCAACATTTCCACCCTTAAATTAAGCCTTTATACTTGCTGATGCATCTTCTTGGGAAGCTCTTCCTTAACTTTTCATGCATCTAGCTTTCCTATGGCCATCAAGTTTCTGCATAAATGTCACCTCCTCAGAAAAGACTTCCATGATCGCCCAATTGCAATGCTTGGTTATTTCACTAATAACACAGTGGAATGTGCAATTATGTTATTTATTCACTTTTCTACTTGTCTATTGTTTGTCTTGCCTATTAGAACATAAGATCCAGCCAGGCGTAGTGGCTCACGCCTGTAATCCCAACACTTTGGGAGGCCGAGGTGGGCAGATCACCTGAGGTCAGGAATTCAAGACCAGCCTGACCAACATGGCAAAACCCTGTCTCTACTAAAAATAAAAAATTAGCTGGGCATAGTGGTGCACGCCTGTAATCCCAGCTACTCAGGAGGCTGAGGCAGGAGAATCGCTTGAACCTGGGAGGCAGAGGTTGCAGTGAGCCGAGATCGTGCCATTGCACTCCAGCCTGGGCAACAAGAGTAAAACTCCATCTCAAAAAAAAACACAAAAAACAAAAAAAAAATAAGATCCACAAATCTAAGGAATCTTCCTAACTTGTTCACCAGTGCATCCCCAGTTACTAGCATAGTGCATAAAGTAGGTATTCAGAAATCATTTGTTAAAGGACTGAGTGATTTCTAGTCAAAAGGGTCATCTTTAGTAACCCACCTTCATCTTTAATCAATCATTTATTGATGTTACTAATTTCTTAACGAGGTGCCTCTGTCACCATTGTGGTACTGATATTAAGTAGTCATCTGTTTAGAACTAACAAAGATTCATTAGAAGTCATGGTGCCCTGGAAATTCTCAAAGACTAGAAAATGTAATACAGTTCTACAGGGGGTGTTTTTTGAGGGAAAGACTGAGTAAACCTAAGACTTCTGCTTGAGCATTAAAGAAGAAATAGAAGCAAGTCTCAGAAACATTGATCTTCAGTGAACCTCCTAAGAAGAAGAACAGAGGAATATTCTCAGGCTCAGAATACCTACCTGAGAACACAGAAATAGTGTATGTATTCTTTGGTTATTGTGAAAGCCCAGCCTCACACTAAACCACAATCACATTGTCAGGAAAAGGCTTTTATCATTCCTCTGACTCACAAAAAAAAAAAGCGTGCAAAGGGGAAAAGGAAGTCTTGTTTCTACTGCAGTATAGAAAACCAATTATAGAAAGTTGTGTAATTAGAGCTTCTACAGAGTCAACTTGTTTGGCCAACAATCACATAGATCCTAAGCAGTGGATGGTGATGGAAATTTGGCCAAGGGGAAATATCTTAACCATGTACACAACTAACTGATTAGTAGTAGAATGAAGGTCTTCAGACAAATTCTCCATTTCACTTTTTAACCACATCACAATAAAACAATCTTAAAATGAATAACTTCTTAATATTTCATCATGCTTACTCCATACAAATGTACAAGCCTACATGGTACATAATATTGTCAGTAAAGAGGATACAGAGTTGGCCGGGTGTGGTGGCTCATGCCTGTATTCCCAGCACTTTGGGAGGCCAAGGCGGGTAGATCACCTGAGGTCAGGAGTTCGAGATCAGCCTGGCCAACATGGTGAAACACCATCTCTACTAAAAATACAAAATTAGCCAGGCATGGTGGCAGGTGCCTGTAATCCCAGCTACTTGGGAGGCTGAGGCAGAGAATCACTTGAACCCAGGAGGCAGAAGTTGCAGTGAGCTGAGATTGCACGACTGCACTCCTGCCTGGGCAAAAAGAGTGAAACTCCATCTTAAAAAAAAAGAAAAAAGGATACAGAATAAATCAGTTTTCCTCTCAGTTCCATTACGTATAGAAAGTTATTTAATAGACCCTTTAAGTATTCTGTTGACTTGTTTGTGTGCCAATCTGGGCAGATAAACTCTTGGCTCCGAACCCCAAGGTAATCCTAATTATGCCAAGCCTTTGAATACCTCTAAGAATGTGGCATCCCATACTGAAGCTGACAGTTCTAGTGATAACCATCCAATACAGGTCAGTGAATATTTTTCAAAGCCTCTTGACCCAGTGCAGAGGAATGCTTAGTGCCTTCAAGGCAGAGGCATTTCCCAAAAGTCTGGAAAGAAAATTGGAAACCTTTGGTTTTCCATTTATTCCAGACAATGAAAGCAAATCCTGAAATCTTTTTATCTCTCTGCAAATGTCTACAATCTTCACAACATATTCAGAGACTTGAGATTCATAAGGATGTAGGACTACATATACCCTTTGGGCACTCCAACAGAAATTTCCTGACTAACTTTCCCAGCCTCGAATTTCTTCCAGAGGGACAGATGATCTCTTCTTCCTGACTTGATTACAGCCCAGTGTAAGCATTTGGGAAGAACATAATGCCATTCCTAAAGTTTTCAGTGGTCAAAAGTCAGCTTGTCCCAACTCTTCATTCATTCTCCATTTACTAAATCATTAATTCAGTTGGCTAGTCAGCAAGCACTTACTGAGAGCTGCTTTATCTGCATGAGGTTAGGGATATAGAAAATAATGGGCAGCCTCCATTTAAATAGGAGAATTATAAACATCACACATGCAGGAAGGCCATAGAGAAGCATAGACATTGCTGTTGGTGCAGCCAATAGAGAGATCACTACAAATGGAGTAGACATGGAAGATTTTATTGAAGAAAAAAAAAAGATGCCAGGGCTTAGCTTGGACAGGTGATAAATGCATGGATACAGAGAAAAAACAAAACAGATAAATAAAGTATGGAAGTGTACTAAGGCATGAATGCACTGCTAAACCTGCTGCAGAGGGTCCTGATAAGGGTGTAATGGAAGACAGCACTGGAAATGTGTGCTAGAACCAGACTGTGGAAATCCTTGAATGCCAATTTGGGCTTAATCTTCTAAATAACAGAGAAGTTCTAATGTTCTTGAGTAGAAGAATAATAGAATTATAACATATTAGAACTAAGGTTCTCAAAAATATTAAAAATAAAAAATAGAACTAACCACATGATTAAGCAATCCCATTTCTGGCTATATATCCAAAGAAATGAAATCAGTATGTGGAAGAGATATATGTACTCCCATATTTATTGCAGCATTATTTACAGCAGCCAAAATATGGAATCAATCTGTGTCCATTACCAGATGAATGGATTTTTAAAAATGTGCTATATATGTACACAATTGAATACTATTCAGCCTTACAAAAGAAGAAAATCATGTCACTTATAACAACATGGATGAACCTGGAGGACAATATGCTAAGTGAAATAAGCCAGGCACAGAAAAACAAATACTGCATGAACTCACTTATATGTAAAATCTAAAAAAGTTGAACTCATAGAAGCAGTGTGGGATGGTGTACCAGGGGCTGCAGGGAGGAGGGGAGTGGGGAGATGTTAGTCAAAGGATACAAAATTTCAATTAGATAGGAAGAATAAGTTCATGAAATCTATTGTACAACTTGGTGACTGTAGTTAATAACAATGTATTGTAGTCTTGGAAATTGCTAAAACAGATTTTAACTGTTCTCACCACAAAAAAAAAAGGTGATAAGTATGTGAGGTAATGCATATGTTAATTAGCTCAATTCAGTAATTCCACAAATTATACATATTTCAAAACAACATGTTGTGCATGATAAATATATACAATTTTTGTCAGTTAAAATCTTTTAAACAAAAAAATCAATTGGAATTGCACAATATTAAACGTAATAATATCTTTGAACTGGAAATGCCTTTAGAGATCTAAGTAGCACTTTCAAAGACTAATATGGAAATAATGCCTGGCTAGATTAGAAGACAGAGAGTCTAGGGGTGAGAAGCTAAGTGACAGATGATAAGGGTTTAAACTTAGAGTGATGACTTCAGAAGTCAAGAGGAAGAGTCTAATATGGGAGATGTTATGAAGTACGAACTGACAGACTGATCACGATGTAAAAGGAAGAGAGAGGAATCTACAGTAACATCAGTTTCAACCCTTGGTGAACACAGCGATGATAGTACTCACCATTTAAAAAAAAAAAAAAAGTCTTTTTGTGAGTAGGGGTGTAATGATGACAGTTTATGGTCAAGTTCAGCTGAGGTGAACAGATGATCCAAGTGCATTTCCACCAAGTGGTTGGAGATTTATGACTAGAATTCAGAAGTGTTCAAAGCTAAGGATGTGGATTTGGAAGTCATTTGTATAGAGGAAGTTTCTGCCAATATTGAAACTATGGTCCTACAACAGCTTCTGGCTTCTGAGAAGTCACAGATATTGTGTCTCTTTTATGTGGACACACAAGAAAATCATGCCCTATGTTTTTGTTATCCCAAGAGAGAGAAGAGTAGGCTGAGCATACTCCACAACTACTATTTTTCATCAAAGAACACAATAAATATAATAAAGTCAATCTGTGTAATGTAAAACAATAAGGACTTCTTCTTATTTGTCTTTGCATTCCCCATGGCTTGCACATAGTAAGTGGTTCCCAAAATACTTGTTGATTGAATTCAGATGAAAGCTAGCTTTTAAGATAATTAACATAACTAAAATAGTTATTGAGAACAGTTTACAATGCTCAGTTTTTATCCTAAGTAAGTACTGTTGGGAAATAGTAGAAAGCCCAAAGAAGCTGGAAAAGGTTGGGTTGTGTATTTCTCAAAATGGAAGGAAAAAGATGAAAATTCTTCCTTTTCTACCCTGATTAATCATTAGCAAAAATTTTGAAACCAAAATATCAACTTTTAATCATTATCATCATTGTTAATCTTCCCAAGCAGTACTTAGATTTGTGCCATAAAATTTAACATCTGCTTATATATTCTTTTCTTTATCCTCAAAATTATAGAAACAAAATTTTAGAACTGGAAAAACCTCACTGCATGATAAAAATTTAGGATGCTAATAGTTGTTCAACATCCAGTATATCTTAGCTCCTGGCCCCAAACTGCACATTTGTGAAGTCTATATTCCTTGCTTGTTTGAAATCTTCCAGGTTAGCAGAATGTTCAGTATATGGTTTTACTGAAGCCTCAAACTCCTGGGCTCAAGCAGTCCTCCCACCTCAGCCTCCTGAATAGCTGAGACTACAGGCACATGCCACCATGCCAGACTATTTTATTTTTTATTTTTTGTAGGGACAGGGGTCTTTCCATATTGCCCAGGCTGATCTCAAACTCCTGCTCTCAAGCACTCATCCCACCTCAGCCCCCAAAAGCACCAGGATTACAGGCATGAGCCACCACACCTAGGCCAATACGATGATATTTAACAAGCACTTTTTGATTTTTACACAGGTCTGCCAAGCAAGAATTTTATTTTATTTTATTTTATTTTATTTTTATTTTTATTTTTAGACAGAGTCTCACTCTGTCACCCAGGCTGAAATGCAGTGGCACCATCTTGGCTCATTGTAACCTCCACCTCTCAAGTTCAAACGATTCTCATGCCTCAGCCTCCCCAGTAGCTGGGATTACAGGTGCGCGACCATGCCAACCTAACTTTTGTATTTTTAATAGAGATAGCATTTCACCATGTTGGCCAGGCAAAAGTGATCTGCCTGCCTCGGTCTCCCAAAGTGATGGGATTACAGGTGTGAGCCACCATGCCTGGCCTGCCAAGCAAGACTTTAAACATATAAATGCCTTCCCTCAAAAAACAAAAAAACAAAAACTATATCTTGCTCAAATTAAGAGCTACAAAGCTTTTTTTGACATTAATCAAGTGATAGAAAAATAATGGTGTCAGTGAAGGTCCTAGGCTTTATGGAATAAGGTAGCAAGGTAAATGCTATCTTTCTTTTTTTTTTATGAGACGGAGTCTCGCTCTGTCGCCCAGGCTGGAGTGCAGTGGTGCAGTCTTGGCTCACTGCAACCTCCGCCACCCGGGTTCAAGCAATTCTCCTGCCTAAGCCTCTCAAGTAGCTGGGACTACAGGCACGCACCACCACACCTGGCTAATTTTTGTATTTTTAGTAGAGACGGGGTTTCACCATGTTGGCTAGGATGGTCTCAATCTCCTAACCTCGTGATTTGCCCGCCTCTGCCTCCCAAAGTGCTGGGATTACAGGGGTGAGCCACCACGCCTGGCCATAAATATTATCTTTCAAATAAAGCAAATAGTAAGTGAGTAAGCTTAAAACTAGTCATTTGGGCATTTTGCCCACGTATCCTCATTTATTATACATATTTTTGCATTTTTTTAGTTTACCAGTGTCCTCCCAGAGACCTACCTATAGATTAGTCTAGAAGTCAGACTGTAGGGGTAGTTTCAACAAGATGTCTTGATCCCTGTGTAAGGGACATGTGTAAACCTTGTATACATCTCTTTGTAATTTCACTTCTACATTTAAGTAGTGAAAAGACCAGCATCAGCATCAAGTTCCTGGTTTCCCAGAGGGATACTTCTGAGTCACAACAGCAAAACCAGCAGTTGTCCCAAGCACAAGGCTAGGATTCTCTCACCTTCCTCAGAGGAATCCATCAGACAAAATGAAAGGCAGTTATATAAACATTCAGAGTAAACATTCAATTGTCCTTCTGATTATGTTGAACACACACACGCATACACACATGCACACACAAAGTGGTCAGAGGGCATGGAAGCTTTTCAGGAAAGACTTGTAAATTTAACAAGCACAACTTCAAACAAAGCGTTTCATATTAGACTGCAGAATCCAGAGAAGAATCTGCAAGATTAGTGTTATTTTCATAAATAGTGCTGCTCTGCCCCTCTGTGGGAATACTGAGAAGTGCATGAGAAGATGCACAGAATTCAGAATCAACTAATACAGATACCATTAGTTAGAGAAAGAGGCTAAGTACAAATAAAATCCAGAGGCTTCTCTTCTAATAAGAAATCCATGCCAAATATTAGTATTTTCTGAGTATAGTGTCACTAGATGCAAAACGATAAGATATAAATGACTTGGAACGTGATTTGCAAATGTCAGTTTTAAATTCATCTACTTTTAAAGTTGAATTTAATGTATCTATGTACTTATTTTCTATTTCTTCCATGTGAAATGTCACTCGGTGGTGTATAAAACATGGTTACAAGTTTAAAAGTGAAACACAGGGATAACAGTAATAATTAACATTGATTGAGTGATTGCTATATGTCAGGCACCAGGCAAATATTAATTCTTTTAATCTTCATACACAACACTCTGAGGGAGACAGGAAACCTCATGGTATACAGGACACCTCAAAGACCTTTAGGTAAATACATAAGCCCGAGACCACTTCTCAAGTGAGAGTCAGAATCCAAGTCCAAGTATCCTACCTCCTAGTGCAGCATTTATTTCACTTACACAAAGATGTTTGGTTCACAGCCCTGAAGAGAAACCATTTACCAGACTAACCTTGATTAAGAAATGTCTATCAAAACTGAATAAACAGAAAGTATTGCAACTGCATCTGACAATTACATGTTTTCTTCCTACTGTTTTTAATATTGAAAGAAAAAGATGCTGACAAAATTATGAAAAAAAAGCATGACAATTATTTATTCCATTATATATTAAGCAGGCTCACTTTAAAATAAGTTGATTAGCATTAAAGTCTTATCTGAAGGCCCACAATGAACTTGAAATGATTCTACTTTCCCGAAGTTTATATATTTTCCCCCATGATCAAACATAATTAAATCCTGTTTCTAAAATCTAGACATCCATATGAGAGTTCCCAAGGAGTTCCTATGGCTTGGTCTTCACAAGGCATCTACTTTCTGCCTGGTTCTTATTTGTTTGCTTATTTATTTGTTTTTGGATTTTGTTTTGTTTAGTTTTTTTTTTTGCTTTGGTTTTTGTTTCGTCCAGTGTTTTTGTTTTTGTTTGGTTTTGTTTCTTTGGTCACTATGGAGCTATAACACCAACCATCATTTAGATTTGTAACCTTCAATCTTGTGAAAACGTTTTGAAAACTCCAGACTAAATTTTTATTTCTTCAGTAAGCTCCTGGAAATCAAGATACTTTATATTTTCAAAAATAAAATTCCTACCCCCAGACTGACTGTGCTCATGGCAGTTTACAGCTACTACCAGGAATGAACAAATAAAAGGACTAGGATCAAGTTAACACCGACTTGATAGAACACAGTTTCAAACTTATAAGTGGGTTACAAAAAGTTAATTGGCAAGTCAAATGAATGGAAATTGTGATGGGTTTTCCCATTCATTTACTTATTTTTTTTCTATTTACATTATGGCTTACAAAATAATAAATACTTTTTTTTTGAGACAGAGTTTTGCTGTTGTTGCCAGGCTGGAGTGCAATGGCGCGATCTGGGCTCACCGCAACCTCCACCTCCCAGCTTCAAGCGGTTCTCCTGCCTCAGCCTCCCTAGCAGCTGAGATTACAGGCATGTGCCACCATGCCCGGCTAATTTTGTATTTTTAGTACAGACAGGATTTCTCCATGTTGGTGAGGTTGGTCTCAAACTCCCAACCTCAGGTGATCCGCCCGCCTCGGCATCCCAAAGTGCTGGGATTACAGGCATGAGCCACCACGCCCAGCAATAATAAATAAATTTGCAAAAGCTTTTTTTTTCTTTCTTTCCCATACTGGGTCTTACTCTGTTACCCATGCTGGAGTGCAGTGGCAGGATCTCGACCCACTGCAGCCTCAACCACCTGTGCTCAAGCAATCCTCTCGCCTCAGCCTCCCGAGTAGAGATTGCAGGCACCTGCCACCACGCCCAGCTAATTTTTGTATTTTTAGCAGAGACGAGATTTCGCCATATTTGCCAGGTTGCTCTCGAACTCCTGACCTCAAGTGACCCACACGCCTCAGCCTCCCAGAGTGCTGGGATTACGGGAGCCACCGCGTCTGGCTAATTTTTTATTTTTTTGTGGAGATGGGTTCTCATTATGTTGCCCAGGCTGGTCTCCAACCCCTTGGCCTCAAGCGATCCACCCACCTCGGCTTCCCAAAGTACTAAGATTACAGGCCTGACCACCGCGCCCCGCTGGGTTTTCGCATTTAAAAGCTAATAGTAATAGCATTTACTTTTAGTAAAGCTTGTTGTTGTCATAAAATGTTTAATCATTAGACCCCTGCAAGATAGGCGCCTCCCCCGGGCCCCACACCTTGAGGTCCTGCTCTGAACCTGCTCCTGCTCACCCCTCTGCCTGTGCCTGGAGCTAGGAAATCACAGGGACGTGGGACACGCCCACCCAGAGTCGGCCCCTTCTACAGGTACCTGCGCTGCCTAGCGTGCAGGGTGCCTAAGCAGGGAGGTGTCTGGTAGAGAGATGGAAGAAGCATGGTCAAGAGAGTTGCAGTGTCCGCACGCTGTGCACGAGCCCCCTCGCTATGAGGTGCTGGGCAGAGCTGCCACTGCAACAGAAGGGAAAAGGGGGTGGCCCGTGGACTTAGAGCTGCATTGGGAGCCAGCCCTCCCTGCAGAGCCACATTCTGACAGAAATCCCCTATGAGTCTGAAAAATCTGAACCTAGCCTTCCAGATCCTTACTAAGGTATATGAGCAAGGAAGGAAGCCAGAACAGAATGTTTTAATCAAATGTTAGCTAGATTTTTTAAAAAGAAAGGATCAAACAAAACTTGGCAAAATACAGAACCAGGCAACACACATTAGAAGCACTGTTAATAGCTAATATATGAAAATCTGTTCAACCTGGGGAAAATGGAATACAAATTGGTCAATAGGAAGCCCTTGGCCAGGCACGGTGGCTCACGCCTGTAATCCCAGCACTTTAGGAGGCTGCAGCAGGCTGATCTCTTGAGCCCAGGAGTTCGAGACCAGCCTGGGCAATATGGTGAGGCTCTGTCTCTACTAAATATGCAAAAACAAAACAAAACAAAAAAGCCGGGCATGGTGGTGCACACCTGTGGTCCCAGCTACTTGGGAGGCTGAGGTGGGAGGATCACCTGAGCCTGGGGGGCGGAGGTTGCAGTTAGCAAGATCACTGCTACTGCACTCCAGCCTAGGTGACAGAGTGAGACTCCATCTCAAAAAAAAAAAAAAAAGAAAGAAAGAAAGAAAAATCACAATGAGATACCACCTCACACCCACTAGAATGGCTGGAACTGAGAAGACAGACAATAACAAGTGTTCGTGAGGATACAGAGAAATTGAAACCCTCATATCTTGCTGATGAGAATGTAAAATGGTATAGCCACTATGGAAAATTTGACAGTTTCTCAAAAAGTTTATATAGAGTTACTATGTACTACAATTCCACTCCTAGAGAAATAGAAACATATGTCCACAAAAAAACTTATCCACAAATATTCATAGCAGCATTTTCATAGCAGCCAAAAAGTGGGAACAACCCAGATGTCCATTAACTGATGAATAGATAAACAAAATGTGATATATCCTTTCAATGGAATATTATTCAGTCCTAAAAAGGAATGAAGTACTGATATAATCTACAACATGGATGAACCTTGAAAATGTATGCTAAGTGAAAGAAGCTGGAAACAAAAGACCATATGCTGCATGATTCTGCTTATGTGAAATGTCCAAAGTAGGCAACCCTGTAGAGACAGAAAGTAGATTAGTATTGCTTAGTGCTAGGAGACCAGCAGTTGGGAGAAAGTAGAGTGACTGCCAAGGAGTACATGGTTTCTTTTTGGAGTAAAGAAAGTATTCTAAAATTCGAGTGTGGCAATGATGGCACATCTCTGTGAACATACTAAAGACCAATGAATTGTATACTTTAAGCAGGTGGATTTTATGGTATGTGAATTATATTTCAAGAAAGCTATACTTTTTAAAAATGCATTATTGGTAATGGTACTGGACAACTGATTTCTCATATACCCAGGGAAATACACAGCCTTTCAAGAGGGCAGTTTCTCTTTGAAAAGGTAAAATATACATATGCTTTGATATAGAAATTACAATTCTAGATAGCTCTCCTATTTGCACATATCTATACATAATTACAAAAATGTGTATAAAGATGTTAGTTGCAGGATGTTGTAATAGTTAAATATAAAAATCAACCCAAAGGCTCATCAGTAGGAGAGTGATTAAATAGATTATGGTACTTTCATGCTATTGTTAAAGAATGAAATTTTGTGTCTTGTTTTGAAAAATAAATATATGTAACAAACCTGCATGTGTACCTCCTAAATCTAAAAGTTGAAATTATTTTTTAAAAATAATTTTAAAATTAAAAAATAAAATAAATATTTTAGAGACACAAAATTTTTAAACTTGGTTCAACTGGCAAGAAGAAAAGGCTATCTACAATTCTGAGTCTAGATATTTTCCATTGCCTGGGAAGATAATTTACATAATGTATATATCAATGTATTATTTATAAGATGAGTGAGATCATATTAATGGGTAAATTATCACAAAGTTAGTGAAAATTTTTAATCTCCTGAACAAATACAATTCCATGGAGCAAATTACAATTTCCTACAAAAAGTCTACTCTGTATTTACTTAAGTTTATAGGTTATAACCTTTAATAGCTGCTATCACACATTGAAATTTCAAAGAAACAGGCCAGGTGTGGTGGCTCATGCCTGTAATCTCAGCACTTTAGGAGTACTAAGTGGGAGGATCACTTGAGCCGGGGAATTTGAGACCAGCTAGGGCAACATAGTGAGACCTCATCTCTACAAGGTCTACTTTTTAAAATAATAGTTTTAAAAAATTAGCCAGGCATGGTGGTGCACATGTCTGGTCCTAGCTACTAAGGAGGCTGAGGCAGGAAAATCGTTTGAGTCTAAGAGGTTAAAGCTGCGGTGAATGGTGATTGTACCCTGCACTGCAGTTTGGGCAACAGGGTGAGGTCCCATCTCAAAAAATGAAAAATGAAAAAACTAAATTAAACTACTAACCTTAAAGAATTTTTGGATGCAAATCTTGTCCATTATGTTCTTAGGATCACCAAATATAAGCATACTTTATCTTCCTTCATTTCCTTCCTTTTGGAAATTAACTTGATAAACAGCTTCATCCTTTTATTTTCTTCAAGATTTCTTATTATATACCATTGAGACTTGAAAACTATGGTTCTCTTTACTCTCATTTTAACCAAAGCTGAACTTTTGTTTATAATTTTTTATTTCCACCTAATGTGGTATCATGCAACAATTTTTATTTTTTTTGAGACAGAGTCTCGCTCTGTTGCCCAGGCTGGAGTGCAGTGGCACAATCTCGGCTCACTGCAACCTCCACCTCCCGGGTTCAAGCAATTCTCCTCCCTCAGCCTCCCAAGTAGCTGGGATTACAGGTGCGTGCAACCACTCCTGATTAATTTTTGTATTTTTAGTAGAAATGGGGTTTTGCCATGTTGGCAAGGCTGGTCTCGAACTCCTGACCTCAGGTGATCTGTTCGCCTTGGCCTCCGAAAGTGCTGGGATTACAGGCATGAGCCACCATGCCCGGCCTCATGCAACAATTTATTTAAATTCTAACTAATCAATATCTTCAAAACACAGTATTAAGTGAAAAACATGTGTGTGCTTAGATCTATGGAAGGGAAAGAAATTGAGAAGATACATAACTGGATTACATTTTTACTCATATATACCCAAATTGTTTGACTTTTTATAATGTATATTAACTCACAAATTTTTTATATCATCTAAATAAGTAAATACGATGTAGCTGAATAGATTATCCTGAGAGCAGTGTTCCATGTGACTCAGGAAGAATAAGCAAAAGGACTCACTCACCCTGTCTGGAAATGACTGTCTTTTAACTCTCCAGATTTTTCATATTTTTAATGATAATACTTCTTCACCCAAATAAATATTCATCTGTAGAAATTAATGCAGTTAAAAAGAAAAGATGACATGGACAACTAAGGAAGAATGGTGCAATTTTTTTGGAGAAAAGTGTAATGGTGTAAAAGGGTATGTATGGATGAAGTTGAGCTCCCTCTCTCTTTTTCTGGTTTTCCCAACAGCTCCCCCTTCTCTTCTGAGCCAGAGACTACCTAACATTCCAAGTTCTACCACAGGCAATAAGATTCTCATAAGTAGTGAAGGGTGTGCATGTCTTTTTATAAGACACTTACAGAGTAGTTACAATCAACACTTTCCTCCTAACTTTAAAATAATAAATTTTATTCACCCCATGTCGCAAAAAACGATCCCACCCTTAGCCTAACTCTACAGCATTCAGCTAAGCAAGTTTGCATACGCAATCTAAAAAGAGACTAACGTTCCTAAAAGCCTTGCATTCCAAGAAAAGCCATGAATGCTAGAACATTCTAGCTTCCTTTAACAAAACAGAGGCACATCTTATATTTTTTCTAAATCAAAACTGACTCAAATGTCACCTAACTAGAATTGTGGATTGCCATTTTTGTAAGCTATAGTTTGTTCTTTCGATTTAGTGAGCCGAGTATTTCTGAAAGCTAGACTCCCTTGCAAACAATGCAAGAGGTGGTGGGGAGGGGGAGATACACACAATATACTTTTACATAATAAGCAATATTCTTTTTTATATATATACTTTAAGTTCTAGGGTACATGTGCACAACGTGCAGGTTTGTTACATAGATATACATGTGCCATGTTGGTTTGCTGCACCCATCAACTCGTCATTTACATTAGGTATTTCTCCTAATGTTATCCCTCCCCCAGCCCCCCACCCCCCAACAGGCCCTGGTGTGTGATGTTCCCCGCCCTCTGTACATTTGTTATTGTTCAACTCCCACTTATGAGTGAGAACATGCAGTGTTTGGTATTTTGTCCCTGTGATATTTTGCTGAGAATGATGGTTTCCAGCTTCATCCATGTCCCTGCAAAGGACATGAACTCATCCTTTTTTAGGGCTGCATAGTATTCGATGGTGTATACGTGCCACATTTTCTTTATCTAGTCTATTATTGATGGACATTTGGGTTGGTTCCAAGTCTTTACTATTGTGAATAGTGCCTTAATAAACATATGTGTGCATGTGTCTTTATGGTGGCATGATTTATAATCCCTTGGGTATATACCTCGTAATGGGTAAAATGGTATTTCTAGTTTAGATCCTTGAGGAATTGCCACACTGTCTTTCACAATGGTTGAACTAATTTACACTCCCAACAGTGTAAAAGTGTTCCTATTTCTCCACATCCTCTCCAGCATCTGTTGTTTCCACACCATTCTAACTGTCATGAGATGGAACTTAATTGTGGTTTTGATTTGCATTTCTCTGATGACTAGTGATGATGAGCATTTTTTCATATGTCTGTTGGCTGCAAAAATGTCTTCTTTTGAGAAGTGTCTGTTCATATCCTTTGCCCACTTTTTGATGGGGTTGTTTTTTTCTTGTAAATTTGTTTAAGTTCTTTGTAGATTCTGGATATTAGCCCTATGTCAGATGGGTAGATTGCAAAAATTTTCTCCCATTCTGTAGGTTGCCTGTTCACTCTGATGATAGTTTATTTTGCTGTGCAGAAGCTCTTTAGTTTAATTAGATCCCATTTGCCTATTTTGGCTTTTGTTGCCATTGCTCTTGGTATTTTAGTCATGAAGTCTTTGCCCGTGCCTGTGTCCTGAATGGTATTGCCTAGGTTTTCTTCTAGGGTTTTTATGGTTTTTAGGTCTTACATTTAAGTCTTTAATCCATCTCGAGTTAATTGTTGTATAAGGTGTAAGGAAGGGATCCAGTTATAGCTTTCTACGTATGGCTACCCAGTTTTCCTGGTACCATTTATTAAATAGGGAATCCTTTCCCCATTCCTTGTTTTTGTCAGGTTTGTCAAAGACCAGATGGTTGTAGATGTGTGGTTTTATTTCTGAGGTCTCTGTTCTGTTCCATTGGTCTGTATATCTGTTTTCGTACCAGTACCATGCTCTTTTCTTTACTGTAGCCTTGTAGAATAGTTGGAAGTCAGGTAGCATGATGCCTCCAACTTTGTTCTTTTTGCTAAGGATTGTCTTGGCTATGCGGGGTCTTTGTTGGTTCCATATGAAAGTTAAAGTAGTTTTTCCAATTCTGTGAAGAAAGTCAGTGGTAGCTTGATGGGGATAGCATTGAATCTATACATTACCTTGGGCAATATGGCCATTTTCACATTATTGATTCCTCCTATCCATGAGTATGGAATGTTCTTCCATTTGTTTGTGTCCTCTTTTATTTCATTGAGCAGTGGTTTGTAGTTATCCTTGAAGAGGTCCTTCACATCCCTTGTAAGTTGGATTCCTGGGTATTTTATTCTCTTTGTAGTAATTGTGAATGGGTGTTCACTCATGATTTTGCTCTCTGTTTGTCAGATCTTGATGTATAGGAATGCTTGTGATTTTTGCAGATTGATTTTGAGACTTTGCAGATTATCCTGAGACTTTGCAGAAGTTGCTTACCAGCTTAAGGAGATTTGGGGCTGAGGCAATCGGGTTTTCTAAATATACAGTCATGTCACCTGCAAACAGGGACAATTTGACTTCCTCTTTTCCTAATTGAATACCCTTTATTTCTTTCTCTTGCCTGATTGCCCTGGCCAGAACTTCCAATCCTATGTTGAATAGGAGTGGTGAGAGAGGGCACCCTTGTCTTGTGCCGGTTTTCAAAGGGAATGCTTCCAGTTTTTGCCCATTCTGTATGATATTGGCTATGGGTTTGTCATAAATACCTCTTATTGTTTTGAGATACATTCCATGAATACCTAGTTTATTGAGAGTTTTTAGCATGAAGGGCTGTTGAATTTTGTCAAAGGCCTTTTCTGCATCTATTGAGATAATTAAGTGGTTTTTGTCCTTGGTTCTGTTTATGTGATGGATTATGTTTATTAATTTGCGTATGTTGAATCAGACTTGCACCACAGGGATGAAGCCGACTTCATCATGGTGGATAAGCTTTTTGATGTGCTGCTGGATTCGGATTGCTGGTATATTATTGAGGATTTTCACATCACTGTTCATCGGGCGTATTGGTCTAAAATTCTCTTTTTTCGTTGTGTCTCTTCCAGGCTTTGGTATCAGGATGATGCTTACCTCGTAAAATGAGTTAGGGAGGATTCCCTCTTTTTCTATTGATTGGAAGAGTTTCAGAAGGAATGGTACCAGCTCCTCTTTGTAGCTCTGGTAGAATTCAGCTGTGAATTCATCTGGTCCTGGACTTGTTTTGGGTGGTGGGCTATCAATTATTGCCTCAATTTCAGAACCTGTTATTGGTCTATTCAGAGATTCAACTTCTTCCTGGTATAGTCTTGGGAGGGTGTATGTGTCCAGGAATTTATCCATTTCTTCTAGATATCCTAGTTTATTTGCATAGAGGTGTTAATAGTATTCTCTGATGGTAGTTTGTATTTCTGTGGGATCGGTGCTGATATCCCCTTTATCATTTTTTATTGCATCTATTTGATTCTTCTCTCTCTTTTCTTCTTTATTAGTCTTGCTAACAGTCTATCAATTTTGTTGATCTTTTCAAAAAACCAGCTCCTGGATTCATTGATTTTTTGAAGGGTTTTTTGAGTCTCTATCTCCTTCAGTTCTGCTCTGATCTTAGTTATTTCTTGCCTTCTGCTCGCTATTTAATTTGTTTGTTCTTGCTTCTCTAGTTCTTTTAATTGCGATGTTAAGGTGTTGATTTCAGATCTTTCCTGCTTTCTCTTGTGGGCATTTAGTGCTATAAATTTCCCTCTACACACTGCTTTGAATGTGTCCCAGAGATTCTGGTATGTTGTGTCTTTTTTCTCATCATTTTCAAAGAACATCTTTATTTCTGCCTTCCTCTCGTTATGTACCCAGTAGTCATTCGGGAGCAGGTTGTTCAGTTTCCATGTAGTTGTGCAGTTTTGAGTGAGTTTCTTAATCCTGCATTCTAATTTGATTGCACTGTAGTCTGAGAGACAGTTTGTTGTGATTTCTGTTCTTTTACATTTGCTGAGGAGTGTTTTACTTCCAGTTATGTGGTCAATTTTAGAATAAGTGTGATGTGGTGCTGAGAATAATGTATATTCTGTTGATTTGTGGTGGAGAGTTCTATAGATGTCTATTAGGTCCACTTGGTCCATATCTGAGTTCAAGTCCTGAATACGCTTGTTAATTTTCTGTCTCCTTGATCTAATATTGACAATGGGATGTTAAAGTCTCCCATTATTATTGTGTGGGAGTCTAAGTCTCTTTAGTCTCTAAGGGCTTGCTTTATGAATCTGGGTGCTCCTGTATTGGGTGCATATATATTTAGGATAGTTAGCTCTTCTTGTTGAATTGATCCCTTTACCATTATGTAATGGCCTTCTTTGTCTCTTTTGATCTTTGTTGATTTAAAGTCTGTTTTATCAGAGACTAGGATTGCAACCCCTGCTTTTTTTTGCTTTCCATTTGCTTGGTAAATATTCCTCCATCCCTTTATTTTGAGCCTATATGGGTCTTTGCATGTGAGATGGGTCTCCTGAATACAGCACACTGATGGAGCTTGACTCTTTATCCAATTTGCCAGTCTGTATCTTTTAATTGGAACATTTAGCCCATTTACATTTAAGGTTAATATTTTTGTGTGTGAATTTGATCCTGTCATTATGATGCTAGCTGGTTATTTTGCCCATTAATTGATGCAGTTTCTTCATAGCATTGATGGTCTTGACAATTTGGCATGTTTTTGCAGTGGCTGGTACCAGTTGTTCCTTTCCATGTTTAGTGCTTCCTTCAGGAGCTCTTCTAAAGGCAGGCCTGGTGGTGACAAAATCTCTCCGCATTTGCTTGTCTGTAAAGGATTTTATTTCTCCTTCACTTATGAAGCTTAGTTTGGCTGGATATGAAATTCTGGGTTGAAAATTCTTTTCTTGACCAGGCACAATGGCTCACGCCTGTAATTCCAGCACTTTGGGAGGCTGAGGCAGGCGGATCACAAGGTCAGGAGATTGAGACCATCCTGGCTTACACAGTGAAACCCCATCTCTACTAAAAATACAAAAAAAAAAATTAGCCGGGCATGGTGGCAGGCACCTGTAGTCCCAGCTACTTGTGTGAGGCAGAGAATGGCGTGAACCCTGGAGGTGGAGCTTGCAGTGAGCCAAGACCATGCCACTGCACTCCAGCCTGTGCAACAGAGCAAGACTCCATCTCAAAAAAAAAAAAAAGAAAGAAAGAATGAAAGAAAGAAAAGAAAATCTTTTCTTGAAGAATGTTGGAATATTGGCCCCCACTCTCTTCTGACTTGTAGGGTTTCTGCAGAGAGATCTGCTGTTAAGTCTGATGGGCTATCCTTTGTGGGTAAGCCAACCTTTCTCTCTGGCTGCTCTTAACATTTTTTCCTTCATTTCAACCTTGGTGAATTTGACAATTATGTGTCCTGGGGGCTCTTCTTGAAGAGTATCTTTGTGGTGTTCTCTGTATTTCCTGAATTATAATGTTGGCCTGCCTTGCTGGGTTGGGGAATTTCTCCTAGATAATATCCTGAAGAGTGTTTTCTTACTTGGTTCCATTCACCCCGTCAGTTTCAGGTACACCAATCAAACGTAGATTTGGTCTTTTCACATAGTCCCATATTTCTTGGAGGCTTTGTTTGTTTCTTTTCACTCTTTTTTCTCTAATCTTGTCTTCTCACTTTATTTCATTACTTTGATCTTCAGTCACTGATATTCTTTCTCCTGTTTGATCGATTCAGCTATTGATGCTTATGTATGCTTCACGAAGTTCTCATACTGTGGTTTTCAGCTCCATCAGGTCATGTAAGGTCTTCTCTACACTGGTTATTTTAGTTAGCCGTTCATCTAACCTTTTTTCAAGGTTTTTAGCTTCCTTGCAATGGGTTCAAACATCCTTCTTTAGCTTGGAGAACTTTGTTATTACCAACCTTCTGAAGCCTACTTCTGTCAACTCATCAAACTCATTCTCCATCCAGTTTTCTTCCCTTGCTGGTGAGGAGTTGTGTTCCTTTGGAGGAGAAGAGGCATTTTGGTTTTTGGAATTTTCAGCCTTTCTGCCCTGGTTTCTCCCCATGTTTGTGGTTTTATCTACCTTTGGTCTTTGATGTTGGTGACCAACGGATGGGGTTTTGGTGTGGATGTCCTTTTTGTTGATGTTGATGCTATTCCTTTCTGTGTGTTAGTTTTCCTTCTAGCAGAGAGGCCCCTCACCTGCAGGTCTGTTGGAGTTTGCTGGAGGTCCACTCCAGACCCTGTTTGCCTGGGTATCACCAGCAGAGGCTGCAGAACAGCAAATATTGCTGCCTGATCCTCCTCTGGAAGCTTCGTCCCAGAGGGGCACCCACCTCTATGAGGTGTCTGTCGGCCCCTACTGGGAGGTATCTCCCAGTCAGGCTACACTGGGGTCAGGGACCCACTTGAGGAGGCAGTCTTTCCATTATCAGAGCTCGAACACCATGCTGGTCCTCTTCATAGCTGTCAGACAGGGACGTTTAAGTCTGCAGAAACTGTAAGTCTGCAGAAACTGTCTGCTGCCTTTTGTTCAGACACATCCTGCTCCCAGAGGTGAAATCTAGAGAGGCTGTAGGCCTTGCTGAGCTGCAGTGGGCTCCGCCCAGTTTAAGCTTCCCTGCCGCTTTGTTTATACTGTAAGCATAGAACCACCTACTCAAGCCTCAGCAATGGCAGACGCCCCTCCCCCTGCCAAGTTCCAGCTTCCCAGGACAATCTCAGACTGCTGTGCTAGCAGCGAGCAAGGCTCCTTGGGCGTGGGACCTGCCAAGCCAGGCACGGGAGGGAATCTCCTGGTCTGCTGGTTGCGAAGACCATGGAAAAATTGCAGTATTTGGGCAGGAGTGTACCGTTCCTCCAGGTACCGTCACTCATGGCTTCCCTTGGCTAGTAAAGGGAAATCCCCAGACCACTTGCGCTTCCCAGGTGAGGCAAAGCCCCACCCTGCTTTGGCTCACCCTCCATGGGCTGCACTCACTGTCCAACCAGTCCCAGTGAGATGAACCCGGTACCTGTTGTGGGAAGTCAGGGACCCCGAATGGAGGGACCGGCTGGAGCCACGGCAGAGGAACATAAATTGTGAAGATTTCATTTTAATATGGACATATATCAGTTCCCAAGTAATACTTTTATAATTTATTATGCCTGTCTTTACTTCAATCTCTGAACATAAATTGTGAAGATTTCATTTTAATATGGATATTTATCAATCCCCAAATAATACTTTTATAATTTCTTATGCCTGTCTTTACTTTAATCTTTTAATCCCATTATCTTCGTAAGCTGAGAATGTATGTCATCTCAGGACCACTATTGTGTTAACTGTACAAACTGATTGTAAAACATGTGTGTTTGAACAATATGAAATCAGTGCACCTTGAAAAAGAACAAAATAACAGCAATTTTAGGGAACAAGGAAAGACAACCATAAGATCTGACTGCCTGCAGTGTCAGGCAGAATAGAGCCATATTTTTCTCTTGCAGAGAGCCTATAAATGGATGTGCAAGTAGGGAAGATATCACTAAATTCTTTTCCTAGACAGGAATATTAATAATTAATACCCTGGGAAACGAATGCATTCCTGGGGGAAGGTCTATAAACAGCCACTCTGGGAGTGTCTGTCTTATGCGGTTGAGATAAGGACTGAAATACACCCTGGTCTCCTGCAGTACCCTCAGGCTTATTAGGGTGGGGAAAAAACCCCACCCTGGTAAATTTGAGGTCAGACCAGTTCTCTGCTCTTGAACCCTGTCCTCTGTTGTTTAAGATGTTTATCAAGACAATACATGCACAGCTGAACATAGACCCTTATCAGTAGTTCTGAATTTGCCCCCATCCTGTTTGCTCAGAAGAATATGATATTTGTCCTCCTTTTTGCCCTTTGAAGCATGTGATCTTGTGACCTACTTCCTGTTCTTTCATCCCCTCTCCTTTTGAAATCCTTAATAAAACTTGCTGGCTTTAAGGCTCAGGTGGGCATCACGGTCCTACCGATATGTGATGTCACCCCAGAAGGCCCAGCTGTAAAATTCCTCTCTTTGTACTCTTTCTCTTTATTTCTCAGCTGGCTAACACTTATGGAAAATAGAAAGAACCTATGTTGAAATATTGGGGGCAGGTTCCCCCGATAGGTACCTCAGTTGGAAATGCAGAAATCACCCGTCTTCTGCATCAATCTCACTGGGAGCTGTAGTCTAGAGCTATTCCTATTCAGCCATCTTGGAAGTGACATCCCCTGAAGAATGATCATAATATTCTTACATGTAGGACTTTCTGCCCAAAACCTGCTTATTTGACAGGAAGCAATGTTTTTTTTTTTATTTTTTATTTTTTGGCCTAGAGTCTCACTCTGTCTCCCAAGCTGGAGTGCAGTGGTGCAATCTCTGCTCACTGCAACCTCCACCTCCCAGGCTCAAGCGATTCTCCTACCTCAGCCTCCCGAGTAGCAGGGATTACAGGCACCCACCACCACACCCGGCTAATTTTTGTATTTTTACTAGAAACGGGGTTTCGCCCTATTGGCCAGGCTGGTTTTGAACTCCTGACCTCAAATGATCCACCTGCCTAGGCCTCCCAAAGTGCTTGGATTACAGGCATGAGCCACTGCATCCAGCCACAGGAAGCATTGTCTATTCCCTAAGGTGATATAACACATTGGTAGAATAAGTGGTGAGAATATGAAAATGAATCTATTTTGAATAAATGGTCAAATATACTAGGCTCATCAAAAAGCTTATCCACCACAATCAAGTAGGCTGTATCCCTGGGATGCAAGGCTGGTTCAACAATAAATGTGATTCATCACATAAACAGAAGTAAAGACAAAAACCACAATTATCTTAATGGATGCAGAAAAGGCTTTTAATAAAAGTCAACATCCCTTCATGTTAAAAACAATTCTCAATAAACTAGGTATTAAAGGAACACACCTCAAAATAATAAGAGCCATATACAACAAACTGACAGCCAACATCATACTGAATGGGCAAAAGCTGGAAGCATTCACCTTGAAGCTGGCACAAGGCAAGGATGCCCTCTCTCACCACTCCTATTAAACATAGTATTGGAAGTCCTGGCTGGGGCAATCAGGCAAGAGAAAGAAATAAAGGCATCCAAATAAGAAGAGAGGAAATCAAGCTATCCTTGTTTGAGGATGACATGATCGTATATCTAGAAAACCCCATAGTCTCAGCCCAAAACCTCCTCAAGCTGATAAACAACTTCAGCAAAGTCTCAGGATGCAAAAATCAATGTGCAAAAATCACTAGCATTCCTATATACAAACAACAGTCAAACCAAGAGCCAAATCATGAATGAACTCCCATTCACAATTGCTACAAAAAGAATAAAATACCTAGGAATACAGCTAACTAGGGAAGTGAAAGATCTCTACAAGCAGAACTACAAACCACTGCTCAAAGAAATCAGTGATGACACAAACAAATGGAAAAAATGTCATGTTCATGGATAGGAAGAATCAATATTGTTAAAATAGCCATATTACCTAAAGCAACTTATAGATTCGATGTTATTCCTATTAAACTACCACTGATATTCTTCACAGAAAAACCATTTCAAAATTCATATGGAACTAAAAAAGGGTCCAAATAGCCAAGGCAATCCTAAGCAAAAAGAACAAAGCTGGAGGCATCATGCTACCCAACTTTAAACTATATTACACACTATAGTAACCAAAACAGCATGGTACTGGTACAAAAATGGACATATGGACCAATGGAACAGAACAAAGAACCCAGAAATAAGACCACCCACCTACAACTATTAGATCTTCAACAAAGTTGACAAAAACAAGCAATTAGGAAAGGATTCCCTATTCAATAAATGGTGCTGGGATAACTGGCTATCCATATACAGAAGATAGAAACTGAACCATTTCCTTACACCTTGATGTGGTTTGGCTGTGTCCCCACCTAAATCTTATCTTGAATTGTAACTCCCACAATTCCCACGTGTGTGGAAGGGACCCAGTTGGAGGTAATTGAATCATGAGGGCGGATCTTTCCCATGCTGTTCTCATGATAGTGCATAAGTCTCATGAGAGCTGATGGTTTTAAAAATGGGAGTTTCCATCTCTTCTCTTGGCTGCCGCCATGTGAGACATGGCTTTCACCTTCTGCCATGATTGTGAGGCCTCCCCAGCCATGTAGAACTATAAGTCCATTAAACATCTTTCTTATGTCAATTGCCCAGTCTTGGGTATGTCTTTATTAGCAGTGTGAAAATGAAATAATACAGTAAATTGTTACCACTATGGTGGAGCATTGCTGAAAAGAGACCTGAAACTGTGGAAGCAACTTTGGAACTGGGTAACAGGCAGAGGTTGGAACAGCTTGGAGGGCTCAGAAGAAGACAGAAAAATGTGGCAAAGTTTGGAACTTCCTAGAGACTTCCAATACTGTGTTGAATAGGAGTGGTGAGAGAGGGCAGCCTTGCCTTTTGCCAGCTTTCAAGGCGAATGCTTCCAGCTTTTGCCCATTCAGTATGATGTTGGCTGTCGGTTTGTTGTATATGGCTCTCATAATTTTGAGGTGTGTTCCTTTAATACCTTTGCCCAAATGGCTTTGCCCAAAATGCCGACAATGATATGGACAATAAAGTCCAGGCTAAGATGGTCTCAGAAGGAAATGAGGAAATTTTTGCGAACTGGAGCAAAGGCGACTCTTGTTACGTTTTAGGAAAGAGACTGGTGGCATTTTTTCTCCTGCCCTAGAGATTTGTGGGACTTTCAACTTGAGGGAAATGATTTAGGGTATCTGGCAGAAGAAATTTCTAAGCAGCAAAGCATTCAAGAAGTGACTTGGGTGCTGTTAAAGGCATTCAGTTTTATAAGGGAAGCAGAGCATAAAAGTTCAGAAAATTTGTAGCCTGATAATGTGATAGATAAGAAGATCCCATTTTCTGAGGAGAAATTAAAGCTGGCTGCGGAAATTGGCATAAGTAGCAAGAAGACAAATGTTCATCCCCAAGACAATGGGGAAAATATCTCCAGGGCATGTCAGAGGTCTTCACAGCAGCCCTTCCCATCACAGGCCTGGAGGCCTAGGAGTTAAAAATGGTTTCTGTGGGCCAGGACTAGGGTCCCTCTGCTGAGTGCAGTATAGGGACTTGGTGCCCTGTGTCCCAGCCACTCCAGCCGTGGCTGAAAGGGGCCAACATGGAGCTTGGGCTGTGGCTTCAGAGGTGCAAACCCCAAACCTTCGCAGCTTGCATGTGGCGTTAAGCCTGCAGGTAACAGAAGGCAAGAATTGAGGTTTGGTAACCACCACCTAGATTTCAGAGGCTGTATAGAAATGCCTGAAAGTCCCATTCACAATTGCTTCAAAGAGAATAAAATACTTAGGAATCCAACTTACAAGGGATGTGAAGGACCTCTTCAAGGAGAACTACAAACCACTGCTCAACGAAATAAAAGAGGACACAAACAAATGGAAGAACATTCCATTCTCATGGATAGGAAGAATCAATATCGTGAAAATGGCCATACTGCCCAAGGTAATGTATAGATTCAATGCCATCCCCATCAAGCTACCAATGACTTTCTTCACAGAATTGGAAAAAACTACTTCAAAATTCATATGGAACCAAAAAAGACCCCGCATTGTCAAGACAATCCTAAGCAAAAAGAACAAAGTGGGCACCCCACTCAGGTCCTCTTCCACACTGTGGAAGCTTTGTTCTTTCACTCTTTGCAATAAATTTTGCTGCTGCTCACTCCTTAAAAAAAAAAAAAAAAAAGCTGGAGGCATCATGCTATCTGACTTCAAACTATACTACAAGGCTACAGTAACTAAAACAGCATGGTACTGTTCTACCAATAGAACAGAACAGAGCCCTCAGAAATAATACCACACATCTTCAACCATCTGATCTTTGACAAACCTGACAAAAACAAGAAATGGGGAAAGGAGTCCCTATTTAATAAATGGTGCTGTGAAAACTGACTAGCCATATGTAGAAAGCTGAAACTGGATTCCTTCCTTACACCTTATACAAAAATTAACTCAAGATGGATTAAAGACTTAAATGTTAGACCTAAAACCATAAAAACCCTAGAAGAAAACCTAGGCAATATCATTCAGGACATAGGCATGGGCAAGGACTTCATGACTAAAACACCAAAAGCAATGGCAACAAAAGCCAAAATTGATAAATGGGATCTAATTAAACTAAAGACTTCTGCACAGCAAAAGAAACCACCATCAGAGTGAACAGGCAACCTACAGAATGGGAGAAAATTTTTGCAATCTATCCATCTGATAAAGAGCTAATATCCAGAATCTACAAGGAACTTAAACAAAAAAAACTAGTTCAACCATTGTGGAAGACAGTGTGGCAATTCCTCAAGGATCTAGAACTAGAAATACCATTTGACCCAGTGATCCCATTACTGGGTATGTACCCAAAGGATTATAAATCATGCTACCATAAAGACACATGCACATATATGTTTATTACTGCGCTATTCACAAGAGGAAAGACTTGAAACCAACCCAAATGTCCATCAATGATAGGCTGGATTAAGAAAATGTGGCACATATACACCATGGAATACTATGCAGCCATAAAAAATGATGAGTTCATGTCCTTTGTAGGGACACGAATCAAGCTGGAAACCATCATTCTGAGCAAACTATAGCAAGGACAGAAAACCAAACACTGCAAGTTCTCAGTCATAGGTGGGAGTTGAACAATGAGAACACTTGAACACAGAGTGGGGAACATCACACACCAGGGCCTGTCATGGGGTGGGGGTAGGGGGGAGGGATAGCATTAGGAGATATACCTAATGTAAATGACAAGTTAACAGGTGCAGCACACCAACATGGCACATGTATACATATGTAACAAACCTGCACGTTGTGCACATGTACCCTAGAACTTAAAGTATAATAAAAAATAAATAAAAATAAACTAAAGAATTCCCACACAGCAAAGGAAACTATAAACAGAGTAAACAGACAACCTACAGAATGGGAGAAAATTTTTCCAAACTATGCATTCAACAAAGGTCTAATATCCAGTGTCTATAAAGAACTTAAATTTACAAGGAAAAATTAAAAACCTCATTAAAAAGTGGGCAAAGGACATGAGCACACTTTTCAAAAGAAGACATTCAAGCAGCTAACAATCATATGACAAAAAGCTCAACATCACTGATCATTAAAGTAAGGCAAGTCAAAACCACAATGAGATACCATCTCATACCAGTCACAATGGCTACTATTAAAAAGTCAAAAAATAACAGATTATGTCAAGGCTGTGGAGAGAAAGGAACATTATACACTGTTGATGGGAGTGTAAATTAGTTGAACTATTGTGGAAGACACTGTGGCGATTTCTCAAAGATCTAAAGACAAAAATTCTATTCGACCCAGTAATCCCATTATGGGCATATACCTAAAGGAATATAAATCATTCTATTGTAAAAACACATGCATGCATATGTTCATTGTAGCACTGTTCAGGATCGCAAAGACACAGAATCAACCTAAATGCCCATCAATGAAGACTGGATAAAGAAAATATGGTATATATACACCATAAATACTATGCAGCCATAAAAAAGAACAAGATCATGTCCCTTACAGGGACATGGATGGAGCTGAAGGGCATTATCCCGAGAAAACAAACACAGGAACAGAAAACCAAATACTGCATGTTCTCACTTATAAATGGGAGCTAAATGATGAGAACACATGGACACATAAATGGGAACAACACACACTGGGGCTTATTGAAGGGTGGGAGGAGAGAGAGAATCAGGAAAAATAGCAAATGGGTACTAGGCTTAATACATGGGTGATGAAATAATCTGTACAACAAACCCCCATGACACAAGTTTACCCATGTAACAAAACTGCACATGTACCCCTGAACTTAAAAGTTAAAAGAGAGATTGAAAAAAAATTGTATATGTATATATACACATATATATACACATATATACACACACATATACACACACACACACACATATATATATAATGCTATTCAAAAGTACTTTTTTTTTTTTTTGAGACCGAGTCTCACTGTCGCCCAGGCTGGAGTGCAGTGGCATGATCCCGGCTCACTGCAGGCTCCGCCCCCTGGGGTTCACGCCATTCTCCTGCCTCAGCCTCCCACATAGCTGGGACTAGAGGCGCCCACCACCTCGCCTGGCTAATTTTTTGTATTTTTAGTAGAGAAGGGGTTTCACCGTGTTAGCCAGGATGGTCTCGATCTCCTGACCTCGTGATCCGCCCTCCTCGGCCTCCCAAAGTGCTGGGATTACAGGCGTGAGCCACCACGCCCGGCCCAAAAGTACATTTTTTTAAACATGCTAGGCTGGGCGTGGCTAACGTCTGTAATCTCGGTACTTTGGGAGGCCAAGGTGGTTGAATTGCTTGAGCCCAGGAGTTCAAAACCAGCCTGGGCAACATGGTGAAACCCCATCTCTACTAAAAATACCAAAAAATTAGCTGGGCATGGTGGCACGTGCTTGTATTCCCAGCTACCTGGGAGGCTGAGGTAAGAAGTTTCACTAGAGCCCAGAAGGCTGAGGCTGTTTTGAGCTGTGATCAGGCCACTGCACTCCAGCCTGGATGAGAGAGACTCTGTCTGAAAGAAAAAAAAAAAAAATGTGCTGGGTGGTACATACTGTATAATCAGCAAAAGATGCACGGGAACACACTTGTAAAGCTTACTAAAATGACTGGCAAAAGTACTGAGTCATAAGCAATATTCAGGGAGAGAAAGAAGCTCTCTTGCTCCAACATTGTCATATATCCCCTAAAGAGAAAAGGAAAAAGTGAACATGTCCAGCTGGCTACGTGTGCAGTCTCCAGTGAGCCTTAGAAAATTAGGTGGCCATTCTGCATATCTCCTGGTACATCCTTCTGGGTCCTACAGACTTGCCAGCTAGTCCTGCACACCTGCCTTCCTGAGGTTTTCCCTCTATTTAATTTCTCACTAATGCCTTATAAAATGCTACATTTATTGACTTCCTCTCTGCAGAAAAACAGAGATTAATTCCAACATCCTATCAAATCCAAGAGTTTCTTTAATGTGTCACCTAAATCAAATTTAATGAGTCCCCAAAGTGCATGACTGATATTTATGAATAGCAGTCACCATATGTATAATTGTGTCATGTAAGTGGCCTACTATAGCTTCTAACTGTATGCTGCACTTAAGAAAAGCATATACATCAAAAGTTTTCTGGAAAATTAATGCTCGTACAAGCTGTGAATAAAGTAAGGCCTTCTTTGCTCTACTTGAGCCATATCTTTATGAATTCCTAACTAATTCTCCCAATTTGCAGTTCCCAACTTGAAGCAGCAATTCTCTTCCCTCATTAGTCATTCAGAGAAACTAATGCAGTCCACAAAACCTCCCAGGATGAGTCCCTTCAGCCAGAGACTGACAATTTAGAAGAGCAAAATTACTGTGAACAAGTGAAAAGACACCTATGCCCTACAAATCCCCGTGAGATAAGAAGAAAGATTCTCTCTCAAGGCACAGACACCCTCTCCTCCATGATAAGGGCACCAGCAAGCATGGAGCAGAGCATTAGAAGATTATACTCCCATAAAAGGGGACAAGCATTCTATTCTTATTCCCCTCCCACAAGATCAGCCCCAAAAATGTTGAGAAGGAAGACTGAGAAATTCCTGATGAGGGAAATGCTTTGAAATGGTATGTGCAGGGTATGGTGGCTTTGGCCTGGGACAAAGGGCAGTCCAGCAAGAAAGTACAGAAGAGGAGGGGAAACGTTGGAGCTCTGTTTTGGCTTCTCCTTCCTGGCTATCTTGAAACAAATAGTGCCTATTCTCATGCCTGAAATGACTCAGATCCACTGGTGTGCTGGAGCTGGTATAGTGACCCTCAGTAGCCAATTGTTAAATTTTCAGGAATTTTGCAAGCTAGTTGTTAAGACAGGCATTATTAAAAATTAAATTATATAGTTATTATTGGCCAGGTGCAGTGGCTCACACCTGTAATCCCAGCACTTTGGGAGGCCGAGGCAGGCAGATCACTTGAGGTCAAGAGTTTGAGACCAACCTGGCCAACATGGTGAAATCCCATCTCTACTAGAAATCAGAAATTAGCCAGGCATGGTGGCACACAACTGTAATCCCAGCTACTCAGGAGGCTGAGGCAGGAGAATCACTTGAACCTGGGAGGCAGAGGTTGCAGGGAGCTGAAGTCACGCCACTGCACTCCAGCGTGGGCAACAGAGAGAGAAGCTGTCTCAAAAAAAAAAAAAAAAGTTATTATTAAATGTCATATTAAATACAAAGGTATTTGTGTTTCTAGCACCATTATTCACAATAGCCAAAAGGAGGAAGCAATCAAGTGTCCGTGGACAGGTGAATGGATAAGCAAAACGTGGTATATACATACAATGCAATATTATTTAATCAAAAAATTAAGGAAATTCTGATACATGCTCTAACATGGATGAACCTTGAGAACATTATGCAAAGTGAAATAAGACAGTCACAAAAATACAAATACTGTATGATTCCACTTATATGAGATACCTAGAATAGTCAAATTCATAGAGGCAGAAAGTAGAGAGTAGTTGCTACCGGGTAGGGGGAGGAGAAAAATAGGCAGTTAGTGTTTGTTTTTGTTTTTGTTTTTGATTTTTTTATTATACTTTAAGTTTTAGGGTACATGTGCACAACATGCAGGTTTGTTACATATGTATACATGTGCCATGTTGGTGTGCTGCACCCATTAACCGTCATTTAACATTAGGTATATCTCCTAATGCTATCCCTCCCCCCTCCCCCCACCACACAACAAGCCCCGGTGTGTGATGTTCCCCTTCCTGTGTCCATGTGTTCTCATTGTTCAATTTCCACCTATGAGTGAGAACATGCAGTGTTTGGTTTTTGGTCCTTGCGATAGTGTGCTGAGAATGATGGTTTCCAGCTTCATCCATGTCCCTACAAAGGACATTAACTCATCATTTTTTATGGCTGCATAGTATTCCATGTGTCATATGTGCCACATTTTCTTAATCCAGTCTATCATTCTTGGACATTTGGCTTGGTTCCAAGTCTTTGCTATTCTGAATAGTGCTGCAATAAACATACATGTGCATGTGTCTTTATAACAGCATGATTTATAATCCTTTGGGTATATACCCAATCATGGGATTGCTGGGTCAAATGGTATTTCTAGTTCAAGATCCCTGAGGAATCGCCACACTGACTTCCACAATGGTTGAACTAGTTTACAGTCCCACCAACAGTGTAAAAGTGTTCCTATTTCTCCACATCCTCTCCAGCACCTGTTGTTTCCTGACTTTTTAATGATCGCCATTCTAACTGGTGTGAGATGGTATCTCATTGTGGTTTTGATTTGCATTTCTCTGATGGCCAGTGATGCTGAGCATTTTTTCATGTGTCTTTTGGCTGCATAAATGTCTTCTTTTGAGAAGTGTCTGTTCATATCCTTTGCCCACTTTTTGATGGGGTTGTTTTTTTCTTGTAGATTTGTTTGAGTCCATTGTAGATTCTGGATATTAGCCCTTTGTCAGATGAATAGATTGCAAAAATTTTCTCCCATTCTGTAGGTTGTCTGTTCACTCTGATGGTGGTTTCTTTTACTGTGCAGAAGCTCTTTAGTTTAATTAGATCCCATTTGTCAATTTTTGCTTTTGTTGCCATTGCTTTTGGTGTTTTAGACATGAAGTCCTTGGCCATGCCTATGTCCTGAATGGTATTGCCTAGGTTTTCTTCTAGGGTTTTTACGTTTTTATGTCTAACATTTAAGTCTTTAATCCATCTTGAATTAATTTTTGTATAAGATGTAAGGAAGGGATCCAGTTTCAGCTTTCCACATATGGCTAGCCAGTTTTCCCAGCACCATTTATTAAATAGGGAATCCTTTCCCCATTTCTTGTTTTTGTCAGGTTTGTCAAAGATCAGATAGTTATAGATGTGTGGTATTATTTCTGAGGGCTCTGCTCTGTTCTATTGGTCTATATCTCTATTTGGTAACAGTACCATGCTGTTTTGGTTACTGTAGCCTTGTAGTATAGTTTGAAGTCAGGTAGCATGATGCCTCCAGTTTTGTTCTTTTGGCTTAGGATTGACTTGGCAATGCGGGCTCTTTTTTGGTTCCATATGAACTTTAAAGTAGTTTTTTCCAGTTCTGTGAAGAAAGTCATTGGTAGCTTGATGGGGTTGGCATTGAATCTATACATTACCTTGGGCAGTATGGCTATTTTCACTATATTGATTCCTCCTGTCCATGAGTATGGAATGTTCTTCCATTTGTTTGTATCCTCTTTTATTTCTTCAAGCAGTGGTTTGTAGTTCTCCTTGAAGAGGTCCTTCACATCCCTTGTAAGTTGGATTCCTAGGTATTTTATTCTCTTTGAAGCAATTGTGAATGGGAGTTCACTCATGATTTGGCTCTCTGTTTGTCTGTTCTTGGTGTATAGGAATGCTTGTGATTTTTGCACATTGATTTTGTATCCTGAGACTTTGCTGAAGTTGCCTATCAGCTTAAGGAGATTTTGGGCTGAGAGGATGGGATTTTCTAGATATACAATCATGTCATCTGCAAACAGGGACAATTTGACTTCCTCTTTTCCTAATTGAATACCCTTTATTTCCTTCTCCTGCCTGATTGCCCTGGCCAGAACTTCCAACACTATGTTGAATAGGAGTGTTGAGAGAGGGCATCCCTGTTTTGTGCCTGTTTTCAAAGGGAATGCTTCCAGTTTTTGCCCATTCAGTATGATATTGGCTGTGGGTTTGTCATAGATAGCTCTTATTATTTTGAGATACGTCCCATCAATACCTAATTTATTGAGAGTTTTTAGCATGAAGCATTGTTGAATTTTGTCAAAGGCCTTTTCTGCATCTATTGAGATAATCATAAGGTTTTTGTCCTTGGTTCTGTTTATATGCTGGATTACGTTTATTGATTTTCTTATGTTGAACCAGCCTTGCATCGCAGGCATGAAGCCCACTTGATCATGGTGGATAAGCTTCCTGATGTGCTGCTGGATTTGGTTTACCAGTATTTTACTGAGGATTTTGCATCGATGTTCATCAGGGATATTGGTCTAAAATTCTCTTTTTTTTGTTGTGTCTCTGCCAGGCTTTGGTATCAGGATGATGCTGGCCTCATTAAATGAGTTAGGGAGGATTCCCTCTTTTTCTATTGATTGGAATAGTTTCAGAAGGAATGGTAACAGCTCCTCCTTGTACCTCTGGTAGAATTCAGCTGTGAATCCACCTGGTCCTGGACTTTTTTTGGTTGGTAAGCTATTAATTATTGCCTCAATTTCAGAGCCTGTTATTGGTCTATTCAGAGATTCAACTTCTTCCTGATTTAGTCTTGGGAGGGTGTGTGTGCTGAGGAATTTATCCATTTCTTCTAGATATTCTAGTGTATTTGCATAGAGGTGTTTATAGTATTCTCTGATGGTAGTTTGTATTTCTATGGAATTGGTGGTGATATCCCTTTTATCATTTTTTATTGTGTCTATTTGATTCTTCTCTCCTTTCTTCTTTATTAGTCTTGCTAGCGGTCTATCAATTTTGTTGATCTTTTCAAAAAACGAGCTCCTGGATTCATTGATTTTTTGAAGGGTTTTTTGTGTCTCTATTTCCTTCAGTTCTGCTCTGATCTTAGTTATTTCTTGCCTTCTTCTCGCTTTTGAATGTGTTTGCTCTTGCTTCTCTAGTTCTTTTAATTGTGATGTTAGGGTGTCAATTTTCGATCTTTCCTGCTTTCTCTTGTGGGCATTTAGTGCTATAAATTTCCCTCTACACACTGCTTTGAATGTGTCCCAGAGATTCTGGTATGTTGTGTTTCTGTTCTCATTGGTTTCAAAGAACATCTTTGTTTCTGCCTTCATTTCGTTATGTACCCAGTAGTCATTCAGGAGCAGGTTGTTCAATTTCCATGTAGTTGAGCAGTTTTGAGTGAGTTTCTTAATCCCGAGTTCTAGTTTGATTGCACTGTGGTCTGAGAGACAGTTTCTTATAATTTCTGTTCTTTTACATTTGCTTAGGAGTGCTTTACTACCAACTAAGTGGTCAATTTTGGAATAAGTGAGATGTGGTGCTGAGAAGAATGTATATTCTGTTGATTTGGGATGGAGAGTTCTGTAGATATCTATTAGGTCCACCTGGTGCAGCGCTGAGTTCAATTCCCGGATATCCTTGTTAACTTTCTGTCTCGTTGATCTGTCTAATGTTGACAGTGGGGTGTTAAAGTCTCCCATTATTTTTGTGTGGGAGTCTAAGTCTCTTTGTAGGTCTCTAAGGACTTGCTTTATGAATCTGAGTGCTCCTGTATTGGGTGCATATATATTTAGTATAGTTAGCTCTTCTTGTTGAATTGATCCCTTTACCATTATGTAATGGCCTTCTTTGTCTCTTTTGATCTTTGTTGGTTTAAAGTCTGTTTTATCAGAGACTAGGATTGCAATCCCTGCCTTTTTTCATTTTCCATTAGCTTGGTAGATCTTCCTTCATCCCTTTATTTTGAGCCTATGTGTGTCTCTGCATGTGAGATGGGTTTCCTCAATACAGCACACTGATGGGTCTTGACTCTTTATCCAATTTGCCAGTCTGTGTCTTTGAATTGGAACATTTAGCCCATTTACATTTAAGTTTAATATTTTTATGTGTGAATTTGATCCTGTCATTATGATGTTAGCTGGTTATTTTGCTCGTTAGTTGATGCAGTTTCTTCCTAGCCTCAATGGTCTTTACAATTTGGCATGTTTTTGCAGTGGCTGTTACTGGTTGTTCCTTTCCATGTTTAGTGCTTCCTTCAGGAGCTCCTTTAGGGCAGGCCTGGTGGTGACAAAATCTCTCAGCATTTGCTTGTCTGTAAAGTATTTTATTTCTCCTTCACTTATGAAGCTTAGTTTGGCTGGGTATGAAATTCTGGGTTGAAAATTCTTTTCTTTAAGAATGTTGAATATTGGCCCCCACTCTCTTCTGGCTTGTAGAGTTTCTGCCGAGAGATCAGCCGTTAGTCTGATGGGCTTCCCTTTGTGGGTAATCCAACCTTTCTCTCTGGCTGCCCTTAACATTTTTCCTTCATTTCAACTTTGGTGAATCTGACAATTATGTGTCTTGGAGTTGCTCTTCTCAAGGAGTATTTTTGTGGCATTCTCTGCATTTTCTGAATTTGAATGTTGGCCTGCCTTGCTAGATTGGGGAAGTTCTCCTGGATAATATCCTGCAGAGTGTTTTCCAACTTGGTTCCATTCTCCCCGTCACTTTCAGGTACACAAATCAGATGTAGATTTGGTCTTTTCACATAGTCCCACATTTCTTGGAGGCTTTTTTTGTTTCTTTTTATTATTTTTTCTCTAAACTTCTCTTCTCACTTCATTTCATTCATTTCATCTTCCATCACTGATATCCTTTCTTCCAGTTGATCGAGTTGGTGACTGAGGCTTGTACATTCATCACGTAGTTCTTATGCCTTGGTTTTCAGCTCCATCAGGTCCTTTAAGGACTTCTCTGCATTGGTTATTCTAGTTAGCCATTCGTCTAATTTTTTTTCTAGGTGTTTAACTTCTTTGCCATGGATTTGAACTTCCTCCATTAGCTCAGTGTAGTTTGATTGTCTGAAGCCTTCTTCTCTCAACTCATCAAAGTCATTCTCCATCCAGCTTTTTCCGTTGCTGGTGAGGAGCTGCATTTCTTTGGAGGAGGAGAGGCGCTCTGATTTTTAGAGTTTCCTGTTTTTCTGCTCTGTTTTTCCCCCATCTTTGTGGTTTTATCTACCTTTGGTCTTTGATGATGGTGACGTAGAGATGGGGTTTTGGTGTGGTTGTCCTTTCTGTTTGTTAGTTTTCCTTCTAACAGTCAGGACCCTCAGCTGCAGGTCTGTTGGAGTTTGCTGGAGGTCCACTCCAGACCCTGTTTGCCTGGGTATCAGCAGCGGAGGCTCCAGAACAGCAGATATTGGTGAACAGCAGATGTTGCTGCCTGATCGTTCCTCTGGAAGTTTTGTCTCAGAGGAGTACCGGCCGTGTGAGGTGTCAGTCTGCCCCTACTGGGGGGTGCCTCCCAGTTAGGCTACTCGGGGGTCAGGGACCCACTTGAGGAGGCAGTCTGTCCATTCTCAGATGTCCAGCTGTGTGCTGGGAGAACCACTACTCTCTTCAAGGCTGTCAGACAGGGACATTTAAGTCTGCAGAGGTTACTGCTGTCTTTTTGTTTGTCTGTGCCCTGCCCCCAGAGGTGGAGTCTACAGAGGCAGGCAGGCCTCCTTGAGCTGCAGTGGGCTCCACCCAGTTCAAGCTTCTGGGCCGCTTTGTTTACCTACTCAAGCCTTGGCAATGGCGGGTGCCCCTCCCCCAGCCTGGCTGCCGCCTTGCAGTTTGATCTCAGACTGCTGTGCTAGCAATGAGCAAGGCTCCGTGGGCGTAGGATCCTCCTAGCCAGGTGTGGGATATAATCTCCTGTTGTGCCATTTGCTAAGACCGTTGCAAAAGCACAGTATTAGGGTGGGAGTGACCCGATTTTCCAGGTGCCATCTGTCATCCCTTTCTTTGACTGGGAAAGGGAATTCCCTGACCCGTTGTGCTTCCTGGGTGAGGCGATGCCTCGCCCTGCTTCGGCTCATGCTCAGTGTGCTGCACCCACTGTCCTGCACCCACTTTCCAACACTCCTCAGTGAGATGAACCCGGTACCTCAGTTGGAAGTGCAGAAATCTCCTATCTTCTGTGTCAGTCACACTGGGAGCTGTAGACTGGATGGCAGTTAGTGTATAATGGTACAGAGTTTCAGTTTTGCAAGATGAAAAAGTTCTGGAGCTCTGTTTCACAGCAATGTGAATATACTTAAAACTATAGAACTATAGAATTGTATACTAATAAATGGTTAAGATGATAAATTTTATACTGTGTGTATGTTACAACAATTTAAAGTTTTCTTAAAATTAAAAAATAAAAAGGAAATAAAATCTAAATTCCTGGTTTTGGTAATATATAATTAAGTAAGATATTACCGGCTGCGTGCAGTAGCTCACACCTTTGAGCTAAGGCGGGCAGATCACTTGAGTCCAGGAGTTTGAGACCAGCCTGGGCAACTTGGCAAAACCCCATCTCAACAAAAAATACAAGAAATTAGCTGGGCATGGTGGAGCACACCTGTAGTTCTAGCTACTCAGGAGGATGAGGCAGCAGGATTGCCTGAGCCCCAGAGGTGGAGGTTGCAATGAGCCATGCATGATGACACCACTGCACCCCAGCCTGGATGAAAAAGCATATTCAGACCCTGTCTCAAAAAAAAAAAAAAAAAGTTACCATTGTGGAAAGCTGGAGAATGGGTACTTACCATTGTGGGAAGCTGGAGAATGGGTACTATGAATGTTGTCAGAATCAAAACAGGATCACTAATGTTAAGAAAACCCCGACAAATAGAACCAAGGAAGGCCATGAAGAGATGTTCTCATGCTTGTATGCTTGATAACAAATCTACAACAAAAAACACAACCTTGCACAAAGGCCATCACAACCTTACATAAAAAAAATTTTCTGCAATAATATCCTGCCCAGCAACTGCCTGTCCAACCTCAAACTAGTGTCACCCTTGGTATTTATCTTTTTAACCAAGGATAATTATTTCAAAATAATTATGAAATCCTCCTCATTTTTTCCTTTAAAAACCTTTGTCTTCCTTTACTGGCCCCCCAAAATACGCAAGTAGTTTACTATGGCATGTGCATGACCATTTTAATGCTCTATTCCCAAATAAATTTCTTTCAGAGAGCATCTTTCTGTTTGTTATTTAGGTTGACAGTGCACAGAATCTCCCTGTGCTGTGCTGTAACTTCTTATGAGTGTATAATTAGTTCCAAAGTAAAAGTTCTTTAAAGCGATAAATACTTAAACATAATCACTTTCTAATTATTTTACTACAACTTTGCTATTATCTATGTTCTTGACGTTATTTCTATCTATTGTGTTTGCATGGTGGATATATTGTGTAATGGTGTGCTACTGTACATCTCCTCTCAACTTCGCTTTCAGTTGGCAGGTTGAAATCAGCCACAGTGGGAGTATGTATACCGCAGAAATCAGTAGACACTACAAGTCTGATCTTCCTCCTATGTAGCAGCCAGTTGTTAAGACTTTACCTGTGGCCCAGGTGCCCTCATGATTAAAATCAGGTTAGCAATGAAGTTCTTGCTTGTGAGGGGATGAGAAATAAGTGGGGACTAACTGATCTTTGGCAGTTGCTTAGAAAGTTTAGAATTGAGGAATTACAATCTATAGATTCAAAGTCAATCAAAATCCAAGCAAGTTATTTTGTGGTTATCAACAAACTGATTCTGATGTTTATATGGAGACAAGAAAGACCCAGAATAGCCAACATGATATTGAAGAAGAAAAGTCAGCAGGCTAACAGTATCCAACTTCATTCAGGATTTACTATAAAGCCACATTAGTCAAGATAGTGTACTATTGGAGAAAGAATAGACAGATCCATGGAATGGAGTGGAGAGCCCAGAAAAGATTCAAATAAATATAGTCAGCTGGTATTTTTTTCTTTGCTCACCTCTTCTACCTCTTCAACTGATCTTTGACAAAGAAGTAAAGGCAATACAACAGAGAAAAGAAATTATTTTCAACAAATGGTGCTGTAACAACTGGACATCCACATGCAAAAAAAACAAAAAAAAAGAGTTTACACTCAGACCTTTCATCACTCACAAAAAATAACTCAAATTGGATTACAGACGAAAATGTAAAACACAAAACTATATAACCTCTGGAATGTAACACAAGAGAAAATCTAGATGACTTTGGGTTTGATAATGACATTTTAGCTACAACATCAAAGGCACAATCCTTGAAAGAAATAATTGATAAGCTGGACTTCATTAAAATTAAAAATTTCTACTCTGTGAAAGACACTGTGAAGAGAATAAAATGACAAACCACAGACTGGGAAAAATATTTGCAAAAGACATATCTGACAAGGGATTGTTATCCAGAATATACAAACAACTCTTAAAACTCAACAAGAAAACAAACAACCCAATTAAAAATGGGCAAAAGGGCCAGGTGCAGTGGCTCCCACCTGTAATCCCAGCACTTTGCGAGGCCAAGACGGGCGGATCACCTGAGGTCAAGAGTTCGAGACCAGCCTGGCCAACATGGTGAAACACCGTCTCTACTAAAAATACAAAAATTAGCCAAGTGTACTGGTGCGTGCCTGTAATCCCAGCTACTCAGGAGGCTGAGGCAGGAGAATCGCTTGAACCTAGGAGGCATAGTTTGCAGTAAGCTGAGATCATGTCACTGCACTCCAGCCTCGGCGACAGAGTGAGATTCCATCTCAAAAAAAAAAAGAAAAAGAAAAGAAAATGGGCAAAAGGGCCAGGCGCAGTGGCTCATGCCTATAATCCCAGCACTTTGGGAGGCCGAGGCAGGCGGATCACCTGAGGTCAGGAGTTCAAGACCAGCCTGGCCAACATGGTGAAACACTGTCTCTACTAAAAATACAAAAATTAACTGAGCGTGGTGGCAGGCGCCTGTAACTCCAGCTACTCAGGAGGCTGAGGCAGGAGAAATGCTTGAACCTGGGAGGTGGAGGTTGCAGTGAGCTGAGATTGCGCCACTGCATTCCAGCCTGGGTGACAGAGGGACACTCTGTCTCAAAAAAAAAAAAAAAAAAAAGGCACTAACTATGAGAATGGCCAAAAATCAAAACACCAACACCACCAAATGCTGGTGAGGATGAGGAGCATCAGGAACTCTCATTCATTGCTGCTGAGAATACAAAATGGTACAGCCCCTTTGGAGGACAACTTGGCAGTTTCTTACAAAACTAAACCTACTTTTACAAAAAACAATGCAGCAATCATGCTCCTAGGTGCTTACTTAAATCAGTTAAAAACTTATGCTCACAGAAAAACCTGCACATAGATTTTTATAGCAGCTTTATTCGTAATTGCCAAAATCTGGAAGCAAAGCAAGATGTCCTTCAGGAGGTGAATGAATACATAAAATGTGATACATCCAGACAATGGAATATTATTCAGTGCTAAAAAGAAATGAGCATCAAAACACAAAAAGACCTGGAAGAATTTTAAATGCATATTGCTAAGTGAAAGAAGCCAACTGAAAAGGGTATATCATTTTTAACTCCAGTTACTTGACATTCTGGAAAAGGCAAAACTATGTATGGAGACAGTAAAAAGATGAGTGGTTGCCAAGAGTTAGTGGGGAGGAAGGAATGAAAAAGTAGAGCCTAGAGGATTTTTAGGACAGTGAAACTCTTCTGTATGATACTATAACATGTCATTATATTTTGTCAAAACCCATACAATACCAACAGTAAACTGTAACATTAAACTATGGACTTTGGGTGGTAATGATGTGTCAATGTAGCTTCATGGATTATAAGAAAGTACCAGTTTGGTGAAGAATGTTGACAGTGGTGGAGGATGTATATAAAGTCCAGGAGAGTTATGTAGGAACTGTCTGTACTTTCCAGTCAATTTTGCTGTGAATCTAAAACTGCTCTAAAAAATAAAGGTTATTTTTTAAAAATTCATATAGAAATGCAAGTCAAGTAATCTTTAAAGGTTATATTTTAAAATTCATATAGAAATGCAAGTCAAGTAATCTTTAAATGTTATTTTTTAAAATTCATATAGAAATGCAAGTAATCTTTAAAAAGAACAACGTTGGAGGACTCACACTTCTCAGTTTCAAAACTTAAGACTACAGGAATTAAGACATTGTGGTATGGACATAAGTATAAACACACAGGTCAGCAAGATAGAAAGGAGATTCCACAATTAAAGCCTCGCATTTATAAAGTCAGTTGATTTTGACAAGGGTGCCAAGACAATAGGGAAAAAATAGTCTTTTCAAATGATACTGAAACAACTGGACAGCCACATGCAAGACAATGAAGTCGAACCTCAAGCAACATACAAAGACTTAACTCATAATGGATCAAAGATGTACATTTAAGACTTAAGATTATAAAAGGTTTTGAAGAAAATATAGGTATAAAACTCTGTGATCTTAAACTCTGTGATTAAGCAATGGTTTCTTAGATATGATACCAAAAACTGGTGAGATTGTAAAGTGGCTCAGCCACTTTGGGAAGGTTTAGCAGTTCCTCAAAACGTTAAATGCAGAGTAACCATATGACCAATTGAGTAACCATAAAAGCAAGTCCACTCCTAGGCATACAACTAAGAGAAATGAAAACATATATCCACACAAAAAATTGCCCACGAATGTTCATAGCATCATACATAATAGCTGAATGTGAAACAACCCAAAAGTCCCTCAACTGATGAATAGATAAACAAAATGTGGCATATCTAAACAACAGAATATTATTTAGCAAGAAAAAAGAATGAAGTTACTGATATCACATCATGGATGCTAAATGAAAGAAGCCAGTCACAAAAGACCATATATCCTGCATTATTTCATTTATATAAAATATTCAGGATAGGCAAATCCATTAAAACAGAACCATCATTCTCAGCAAACTAACACAGGAACAGAAAACCAAACACCACATGTTCTCACTGATAAGTGGGAGTTGAACAATGAGAACATATGGGCACAGGGAGGGGAACATCACACACTGGGTTGAGGGCAAGGGGAGGGATGGCATTAGGAGAAATACCTAATGTAGATGATGGATTGATGGATGCAGAAATCACCATGGCACATGTATACCTATGTAACAAACTTGCACGTTCTGCACATGTATTCCAGAACTTGAAGTATAATAAAAAAATTTTTTTTAAAAACAGAAAACAGATTAGTGATTGCCTAGGGCTGGGGACAGGTGGGTTTGAGAGGAAATGGGGAATGACTCTCTATGGGTAAGTTGCAGAAATCTCTAAACTTCATTTTATCCCTAAATACTTAGTCATGCATCCCCTAAGAATAAAGACATTCTCCTATAAAACCACAACCAATTATCTACCCAGGAAAATTAACAAATAAATAATGTCATCTAATACACCGTTTATATTCAAATATCCCTAACTGTCCCAGAAATGTCTTTTATTAGCTTGTATAGCTGTTTTTTAATCCAAGATTTGATCATTATTAGTACATTGCATTACATTAAGTCTCTTTTGCCTCTTTTAATCTAGAACAGTTCTCATACCTTTTGGTGGTAGTGTTTGTTGTTTATGAGGTTGGTATTGGTGGTGATACTGATATTTCTCATGATATTGACTTTTTGTTTTAACAGTTCAGCCCAATGTTCTTATAAAATGCCCCACATTCTGGATTTGAGGGTTTATTAATATCTGATTGTTTCCCCATTACTAGATTCAGATTAAACATTCCTGGCAAGAATAATACCTAGATGATGTTGTGTATTTTATTGTATCACCATTAGTGATGCTGTTTTTGTTAACATATTTAATGTGCTATCAGACCTCTTCATCATAAATGAAGTATATCTTTCCCCTTTGCAATTAATAAATTACTTGGAAGTGATACTTTGAGACCATGTCCCCCAAATTTTTCACCCAATGGTATTAGCATGCATTGATAATCCTTGCCTGAATCAATTTTTATGTTGTGAGTTGAAAAATAGTTATTTTTTGCAAATCAAAATCACAATGAGATATCATCTCACTCCAGTTAGAATGGCGATCATTAAAAAGTCGGGAAACAACAGATGCTTTAGAGGATGTGGAGAAATAGGAATGCTTTTACAGTGTTGGTGGGAGTGTAAATTAGCTCAACCATTGTGGAAGACAGTGTGGCGATTCCTCAAGGATCTAGAACTAGAAATACCATTTGACCAAGTGATCCCATTACTGGGTATATGCCCAAAGGATTATAAATCATGCTAATATAAAGACACATGCACACGTATGTTTATTGTGGCACTATTCACAATAGCAAAGACTTGGAACCAACCCAAATGTCCATCAATGATAGACTGCATTAAGAAAACACAGCACATATACACCATGGAATACTATGCAGCCATAAAAAAGAATGGGTTCGTGTCTTTTGCAGGGACATGGATGAAGCTGGAAACCATCATCCTCAGCAAACTATCACAAGGACAGAAAACCAAACACCACATGGTCTCACTCATAGGTGGGAATTGAACAATGATGGACAGAGGGCAGGGAACATCACACACCGGGGCCTGTCGGAGGGGGGCCTGGGGGAGGGATATCATTAGGAGAAATACCTAATGTTAATGATGAGTTGATGGGTGCAGCAAACCAACATGGCACATGTATACCTATGTAACAAACCTGCACATTGTGCACATGTACCCTTGAACTTAAAGTATAATTTTAAAAAAAAGAAAAGAAAAATAGTTATTTTTTTTCATTTGATCATTTCTTCTATGTTTACTAGTTGGAACTTTATTTTTTAAAAAAAGCATTTCTCTCTTTCATATCAATATAGATTTACAGATTTATGTCTTTGTGTATTATGACCATTATTAATTTCTTTCTCTTTTTGAGACAGGGTCTCACTCTGTCACCCAGGCTGGAGTGCAGTGGTCCGATTTCGGCTCACTACAACCTCCGCCTCTTGGGCTCAAGCCATCCTCCGGCCTCAGCCCCCTAAGTAGCTGGGATTACAGGCGTATGCCAGCACGCCTGGCTAATTTTTGTATTTTTAGTAGAGACAGGGTTTTACCATGTTACCCAGGCTGGTGTCAAACTCCTGAGGTCAAGCAATCCACCCACTTCAGCTTCCCAAAGTGCTGGGATTAAAAGCCACTGTGCCCAGGCCATTATTAATCATTATTATGCTCATGTTGCCCCGAATTTGGCCAAAGGGAACCCCTTCAACCTAACTCCTATGTCTTTTTGACATAACCTCTCAGTCTTTGAGCACTTCCACTTCCCAGGCTACAACCACAGCAAGACACTCCATACTCACCTTGAACTTTCCCTGCCCCACACCTGCAATCAGCCATTTCTTTCACAGAAACCTGATGCCTTCTAGTAGAGAATGGTATTTAAAAACCAAGAGCTGAGTGTTATGTAGCATTTATTGTGACTAGGCTTTGACAGTAAAGAGAGCTAGATTTTCTTTTTTCAAAAAAAGTCATCAGCATAGACATACTTCTGAACTTTACAGGGGTTCTTTATCAACTTTTCCATCCCATGTGTTTATCTCCCTTCTTCCATAATGAAAACCTTGATTCCCATTCAAACCAATATCTTTACTCATACTATACAGACAAAAAATAATTTCACCATTACAACAAGAACGTTTATGAGATAAAATTCAAAATTTCTTTGCATTTGTTCCTTGTCCTTAGAATTTGTCCTAGTAAGGATACAGGGTCAGTGTGCTGTGTTCAAAAGAAACTTGGATTATATTTTCTGTGTGTTTATGTTTTTAATATTTATCCACTGTTTACTTCATTTGGTTCTCTTCGTGTTTGATTTTAGGGTCTGCTTTTCTATCTTCTTTATTTACTTTTAGATTATTAACTCCTGGATATTTCCAGTCTTTCTTCATCCCTATCCATAATAGAAGGCTCATGCCTGTAGTCCAAGCACTTTGGGAGGCTGAGGCAAGCAGATCACTTGAGGTCAGGAGTTCGAGACCAGCCTGGCCAACATGGTGAAACCCTGTCTCTACTAAAAATACAAAAATTAGCCAGGCATGGTGGCACACACCTGTAATCCCAGCTACTCAGGAGGCTGAGGCACAAGAATCACTTGAACCTGGGAGGTGGAGGCTGCAATGAGCCAAGGTCATGCCACTGCACTCCAGCCTGGGCGACAGAGTGAGCCTCTGTCTCAAAAATAATAATAATAATAATAATAATAATAATAATAATAATAATAAGAGAAGGTGCTAGTTTTGCCTGGCAATTTTTCTTTTTAAAGTTCTAAGGATGGTCCCAATGTACCATTTAGGATCTCTTCGGATCTTCTAATATACAATTATAAAGAAAGAGGGAGAGAAATAAATGCAAGAGGTGCATGGAAGGAAGTTAATCAGGTACGAGAGAGTTCCCTTTCCATTTAAAGAGAGAGACACAGGCATAGCTGTAGTATATAAGAGAAGTAATTAAGAAAGGGTCTTCAAGCAACCACAAATAGCTTCCACACAAGAGAAAAGGACACTTCAGCTGAAAAGGGAGGCTCAGTAGGTTGGGAATTTGAGGTAGTCTGAGTCAGCCAAATTCTCCAACTTAGCTCATTCTAAATATTTAGATACTGCTCTTTCTTGATCAACATCCTGGCTTCCTCATAAGAGACTATATATAAGTCCATGAATTAAACCAATAAAATTTGGCAACCCTGAGGATCAAACACTGTGTCTGGCCTACAGTTGCTTCAGTTCTTCACCTGCAAGAGCCTATGTCTTGCAAAATCTCTTACAGATCTTTGTAGCAGAGCCACAGAAGTTCCCTGGGTTTCTCTGATAACTTGAGCTAATAATTTAGAAATCTTGCCTTTTTTTTTCTCCCCCAGGCTGTAGTACAATGGCCCCAACTCAGCTGACTGCAACCTCTGCCGCCCAGGTTCAAGTGATTCTCGTGCCTCAGCCTCCCGAGTAGCTGGGACTACAGGCACCCACTATCACACCCGGCTAATTTTTGTATTTTTAGTAGAAACTGGGTTTTACTATATTGGCCAGGCTGTCTCGAACTCCTGACCTCAAGTGATCCACCCACCTCGGCCTCCCAAAGTGCTGGGATTACAGGTGTGAGACACGGCACCCAGCCTTGTTATTACTTTTTAAGATGTTCAGCAATATTAGAAGCAGTCACAACACCTGCACAACCCTCAAATTCCATGCCTACCCTTTATATGATCCTATGGCAATAGGATTTGGAAACCCAAAGCCTTGCCTTCAATTGGCATGTCACTGCAGGTGATCAAATAAATGATTTAATTAGCTATTTTGAGCCAAGTGTGATGGCATGGGCCTATCATCCCAACTACTTGGGAGGCTGAGTTGGAAGGGTCACTTGAGCCTGGGAGTTCAAGGCTGCAGTGAGCTATAATCCCCACTGCACTCCAGCCTGGGTGACAGAGGGAGACCTTGTTGCAAAAAAAAAAAAAAAAAAAAACGTATTTTGTTACTATTTGCCATGGGCTGTGAAAATCCAATTCCTTAATGTTAGCTGGGTTCTCCTTGCCTCCATCCCAAACCAGGCCAATTAACCAACCCCAAGCTCTCCACCTACCCTTTCCCTATTGCCTGCAATCACTCCTGCTAAGAATTTCTCCATCGGCTAATTTCTTGAAACTAATGAATGGCTCACAGATAAACTGGGAAAATAGGCAGGAATAAAGAGAAGCTATGCAGATAACTTCACAAACAAAAATAGAAGCAGGGGCCAGGCATGGTGGCTCACACCTGTAATCCCAGCATTTTGGGAGGCCGAGGCGGGTGGATGACCTAAGATCAGGAGTTCGAGACCAGCCTGATCAACATGGAGAAACCCCATCTCTACTAAAAATACAAAATTAGCTGGGCATGGTGGCACGTGCCTGTAATCCCAGCTACTCAGGAGGTTGAGGCAAGAGAATCACTTGAACCTGGGAGGCGGAGGTTGCAGTGAGCCAATATCGCACCATTGCACTCCAGCATGGGCAACAAGAGCGAAACTCTGTCTCAAAACAAACAAACAAACAAAAACCAAAACATAGAACCAGAGAGCCAGTCTACTGGTATGCTGCTACCACTGCCACTGAACACAGGAACTGCAGTTTGCACTGTTGTCATCCCTGGTATTCAACATTGGATCCAAGGGTTGGCAACACAGACGCTGTTGTGCTTGCCAACTTGATGCTGCTGCCACTGACACCAGAAAGAAATCTCCATTGTCCTTGTTTCTTTGTGTCATTAGTTTCAAATTCAAAATCCCAGATGAGTGCATCTGATTGGCAGAGCCTAGGTCAAGGGCCTACATCCTAGCTGGCAGAGGAGCTAGAATACTAGGTGTCTGTTCATTTCAGCTTCTCCTTTCGGAGGCAATGAATCCCTCAAATAGGAAGGGAGTTCAAAAGCTGGATGTTGATAATTACAAATGTCCATTACACATATGCTCTGTGCAAATGCCACAGGATATAACATGTACACAGAGTTGTTTTTAGCAATACTTTTTTTTTTTTTTTTTTGAGATGAGCTCTAGTTCTGTCACCAGGCTGGAGTCTAGTGGTGCCATCTCGGCTCGCTGCAACCTCTGCCTCCCGGGTTCAAGAGATCCTCCTGCCTCAGCCTCCCAAGTAGCTGGGATTATAGGCACGCATCTCCACACTCAGCTAGTTTTTGTATTTTTAGTAGAGACAGGGTTTCACCATGTTGGCCAGGATGGTCTCGATCTCCTGACCTCGTGATCTGCCCATGTCGGCCTCCCAAAGTGCTGGGATTACAGGCGTGAGCCACCGTGCCCGGCCAGCAATACTATTTTTAATACATATAACACAGTGCCTGTCTCATAGTGAGCATTAAACAAATAGCAACTCTTATTAATGTTATCATAATACTTTCATAATTACTATCATAATACTATCATAATCATGGTCATCACTATTACAAAACGTCAACCTACAGGGATCAATGAAAAAGGATTAAATAAGGTAACAAAAGTCTCAGGTAAACTGTAGGGACCGATGACAAAGAGGACTAGATGGCCCCTCCGGATCCCATGGCACTACATAACACCCTCCAGAAATTAAGTACCACCCCAGGGATGGGAGGGGAAAAACTCCAAATTGACTAAAAGTAAGTACCTTTCACCATAATGGATCAGAGACTCAAAACAGAAAAGTTGTTACAGAAAAACAAAAAGAGATATATTTATTACACATTTGAATGGCAGGCTGATATTTGTAACCACTATACCAATTTTCAGTTGTACTGTACTGGTCAAGCAAGATGCCTATTGGACCCTTTCAGGAAAGCTTCAGAGGACTTGCCACACGCCCTGTCCCTTTCTGTAAGTTTTTTTTTCTTTTTTTTTTTTTTTTTTTTTTTGGAGACGGAGCCTCCCTCTGTCGCCCAGGCTGAAGTGCAATGGCACCATCTTGGCTCACTGCAACCTCTGCCTCCTGGGTTCCAGCGATTCTCCTGCGTCAGCCTCCAAAGTAGCTGGGATTACAGGCACCCACCGTCATGCCTGGCTAATTTTTTTTGTTTTGTTTTGTTTTTGTAGAGACAGGGTTTCACAATGTTGGCCAGGCTGGTCTTAAACTCCTGACCTCAGGTGATCCGCCCGCCTCAGCCCTCCCGAAGTGCTGGGATTACAGGCATAAGCCACCACACCTGGTCCCTTTATATAAGCCTTTAAGAGGTCTGTACACACTGGCCACCATACCAGATTGCCTCACTGCAGTGAACACTGATCAGTCATTTGCAGGCTATCTATAGCTTATGAGGTGATCTGGCCCCTGAGGTTAATGCCTCAGGAGCCCCTGTCCGCTCTTAGAAAGTATGAACTCAAGTCACACAAAGACACAGAAACAATTAGTCTTAATGGCAGGAGAGAAAGTAGCTGAGTCAACAGCATAATGGTGGTAGGGTAGACTCTTTAATTGCTCTATCTTCCTCCCATCCTAGTATGCATGCCCCTTTGCAATGTGACGTTTCTCCTTCTCACGTGCAAACATGAGGTCTATTTCTCAAAATCTTTCAACCTAGGCTGGCCTTTTAACTTGCTGTGACCAACAGAATGTGGTGGAAGTGATATTATGCAAGTTCTGAAGCCTAGGCCTCAAGAGATAATCTCTCTCAAGAGAGATTTCTTTGACCTCTTGGATTGCTGCTCTGAGAATAGTAATCTGTGTAGAAGCTTAAGGTGAAAGACAACATGGAAACTGAGACAGAATAGGGACAGGGTTTGGCTTTAGCTCACCCCAAGAGCATTCTTTCATGATTCCCACTGATCACAAAATCCACACCACTACTTCACTGACACTATTTCCGCTAATAGTCGTATACAGAAAATAGCCAGTCTATATTGTTCTTTTGTGCACTCCTAATGTTTAACCATGCCTTTTACTTAAAGAATTCCAGAAACTGGTTTAGATCTAAAATCGAACAAAGGTTGCAGAGTGTCTCACCTGGGAAAGGAATGCTGAACAATAATTGATGTACAGCCTCGTTGCTGCTGGCCAGACCACCAGGTGGCCCATTACTCAATATAAGCATTGCAACCAGATATGGGAACCTGTATACCCTGCCCCTACGTGTACTGCCCAGCCCAGCCTTCATACCCTACCCCTGATGTCAATTCCCACACTTTGCCTGATAAAAAAAAAAACTCCCTACAGGCTTTTTTCTGAGTCAGCTGGAGGATCCTTGCGCCTCTGTTGTTTCCCTTGTTTTCTTTATTTCTTTTTTTTTTTTTTTTTTTTTTTTTGAGATGGAGTTTCGCTCTTGTTGCCCAGGCTGGAGTGCAATGGTGCAATCTCAGCTCACCGCAACCTCCGCCTTCTGGGTTCAAGCAATTCTCCTGCCTCAGCCTCCTGAGTAGCTGGGAAGCTGGGATTACAGGCATGCACCACCACGCCAGGCTAATTTTGTATTTTTAGCAGGGGGTTTCTCCATTTTGGTCAGGCTGGTCTTGAACTCCCGACCTCAGGTGATCCACCCACCTCGGCCTCCCAAAGTGCTGGAATTACAGGCGTGAGCCACCGTGCCCAGCCTTTCCCTTGTTTTCAAGCACAAGCCCAGAAAAAAAAAGGCTTGTCTGGGAAATCTGCTTGTCCCCCTGTTAATTTCCATTACATGGGGAGCCAAAGAGCCTGTGGTGTGTAACTAAACCATGCCAACTGTCCCAGCTAAATCCGTCCCCCTGCAACCCCCTAGCTGAATGTAGCTGCATGAGTGAGCCCAGGTGAAATAAGTAGAACTGCCCAAATGACCCACAAAATCATAAGGAATAATAAATTGTAATTAATTTAAACTAAGTTTGGGATTGTTTATTACTGTGTGACCTCAATGTAAGGAAACAAGAGACTGAGGGTCCCTAGAGAGAGGACTCCAGAGACCCCAGCTGACTACAAGTACCAACCATGATACATCTGAGTGGGGTCATCTTGGACTTTCTAACCCTCAACAGAACACAGCGGCATGAATAAGATCAGGCAAAACAGCACAGAAACCACCCAGTTGGTCTATAGAATCTTGAGGAATAATAAATAGTGACTTCTCTCTCTCGCTCCCATATTTTGTCCATTGGCAAATTGTGCTGGCTCTATTTTCAAAATACATGCTGAATAGGATCACTACTCATCAGCTCTAACGCTACCTACCGGACCAAGCCATCATCTATAATGTGGGTTATAAAATGGTCTCCTAACAAGTCTTTTTAGAATGATTAAAACATCTTCTATCTTGATTGTGGTCAAATTCATCAAGCTGTACACTTTTTATGGGTAGATTTTATTGTATTAATAACTAATGCTTCAAAAGTCCTGACTTTTAAAAAAGTAACATGAAACCACTCAAGCTTTCAAGTCATTTTCAAAGCACAATAAATCCGTGTTAAACCAACTGCATATTTTTTAAGACAAGTGCAAAATAACCTTTGGTATGAAATAAAGGGGCAAAACCAGCTACAGAAATATCAAATTTTACTCTAAATAAGCAAATGCATGTACAAGTCACACTCTTTCTGAGAAGCCGATAGAACATAATTATAATAAACATAGGGAGAAAACTTAATAAGCTGATATAGGCAGAAATCTCTTTATTAAATGATCCTGTATATCATAGGAAGCAATTCAAGGAGCAGCTACTATCATCAGCCAGTGCTCTCAGTTTGCTTTACGGTTGAATGAAAAGGTTGATATGCAGACTTTGAATAAGTTGTTGACATATTTGCAATACATATTTGAAAGAGAAGGACTTAACCAACTTTTGTTCTCTTTAACTAAAATCTGTGCCGTAAGAAAAGAGCTTTTGACCAGGCATGGTGGTTCACGCCTGTAATCCCAGCACTTTGGAAGGCTGAGGTGGGAGGATCACTTGAGTCCGGTAGTTGGAGACCAGCCTGAGCAACAAAGCAAAATCCCATCTCCATAAAAAATAGAAAAACAGCCAGGTGAAGCTACTCAGGAGGCTGAGGTAGGAGGATTACTTGAGCCCGGGAGGTCAAGGCTGCAGTGAAAGGTCATTGTGCCATTGCACTCCAGCCTGGGTAACAGAGTGAGACCGTGTCTCAAAAAAAAAATGAAAAAGAGTGAGGAAGGCTTTTGAAAATTTACTTATTATTTTGCAAGCCATAATGTAAATAGAAAAAAAATGTAATCAGTATGATAAAGCACCAGAAATGAGTGCAGCAAAGAAGGAGCTTTGCTTGGAATTACAGTTGCACCCACTATTCACAGAAATAGGGGATGGTCAACAAAATGCCTCCTGGTCTTGACTCAGTGTTGGAGAAACGAGTAAATATAGCCAAATTGCAACTACCTAATCAGTCCTTTCAGCACCTTGGCAAGGTCTAAGAATGCCTGGCTGCTTTTCCACAGTCACGAACACTGGCTATCAGTGATGGGGGATATACTGTGACCTACCTGTCATATCGACTCTAGATTTATTCCTTTCTAGTTTAATTCTGGGCAGCAAGATACCCAACCTGTCTTATATCTTGGGATGACCAATAATACATAAGCAGAAGGTCTTGAAGGACCTCCGTAAAAGCTCTTTTTAAAAGGGCCATAATGCTGACATGACTTTTTGCCATTTTGCTTCCCTCTCTTTCTTTTTGATGGGGGAATCTGAGAGCTGGAGCTGCATCAATCCATGCATCATGAAGTGACCTTGAGGATATAAAGGATGGTAGAGAAGAAAGATAGGAGCCTGAATTCTTGCTGATACACGAAGGTGACAAAAGAGCCCTGGATTGCCACCTTAGGGGGTTCTATAACTTGAAAGAAGAAAATAAGCCTTATTATCCCATCTAAATCTGTTTTTTGTTTTTGTTTTTGTTATTATGTAGGCTAATTCTAACCTACATAAATGAAAAATACGCTTTTTTTTTTTTTTTTTTTTTTTTTTGGTAGACAGGGTCTCGCTCTACCATGCAGGTTGGAGTGCAGTGGCATGATCTTGGCTCAGCGCAACCTCTGCCTCCCAGGCTAAAGCAATCCTCCCACCTCCGTCTCCCAGCACCTCAGCCTCCCAAGCAGCTGGAACTACAGGTGCACGCCACCATACCAGCTAATTTTTTTTTCTATTTTTTGTAGAGACGAGGTTTAGTCATGTTGCCCAGGCTGGTCTTGAACTCCTGGGCTCAAGTGATCCTCCCACCTTGGTCTCCCAAACTGTTGAGGTTACAGGCGTGAGCCCACACCTGGCAAGAATACACATATTTTAAAATAAAGATTAAAGATCACTCTGATTTTCTCAGTGGCTTACTCAAGGAAATTATTTCAATGATAAACTAAGTTCCTCAAATGACCTGAACTTATCACTTCAGTTCTAAAATATAACATTTAATATTAAAGATGAGTCAATTCTCACATAGCCTCCTCAGATCAGTTCAATCAAGCTGTGGTATTGGCTGGGTGCATGGCCCACACCTGTAATCCCAGCACTTTGGGAGGCCGAGGTGAGCAGATCACCTGAGGTCAGGAGTTTGAGACTAGCCTGGCCAACATGGTGAAACCCTGTCTCTACTAAAAATGAAAAAAAAAAAAAAATTAGCTGGGAGTGGTGGTGCATGCCTGTAACCTCAGCTACTTGGGAAGCTGAGCCACAAGAATCACCTGAACCTGGGAGGCAGAGGTTGCAGTGAGCCAAAATCACATCACTGCACTCCAGCCTGGGCAGCAGAGTGAGACTCTGGCTCAAAAAAAAAAAAAAAAAAAAAAGTGGTGCTATGGTCTCCACAGGAACTGGCTTACACTCTACTTAAAAGCCCAATTGTTATCTCCAAGTTCTAACCCTTCTTTACCCAGGCAATGTCAACCTCTGAGCTATTTCTAAGAGCGGAACAATCAAATAGGCTGCTATGATTGTTAAAATCCCAAGCCACCTCATATAAAAAAGTTTCATCACTCCTGAATCATAGGTCTTGTATTAATTACAATAAATACTCCTAAGTATTATTACCCAAACCCTGAAATCTCAGTGGCTTAACAAATAAAATTCAATGTGGGTCAGGAGTGTGGCAAATACTCCCCCATGCAGTCATTTGGAGACTCAAGCTCATTCCATCAAACATCTCAATCTCCTCTGTTGAATCCTTTCTGCATCTTGTCAACTAAAGAAAAGAAAAAGCAAAGAGTGCATGGGAGATATTTCAGGGTCTTGGAAATGACATACATCAGTTCCTCACACATTTCATTAACCAGACAATAGGTATATGGCCCCACACAGCTGAAAGGATGCAGGGAAATGCAGTCTAGCTGTATGCTAAAACAGAAAGAAAAAAATTAAGACAACAGGGTATTTTGGTTAGCATTGCTGTTACAAATTAACCCCAAAACTTGGTGACTTTATTATCACTCCATTTCTGTGGATAAGGAATTTCGGAGATTCGACAGGTGTTTGTACTGTGGGGTCTTTCTCATGAGGTTGCAGTCAGATGCTAATCAGGACTGCAGTCATCTTGAAGGCTCAACTGGGGCTGGGGAGGGTCTGCTTCCAAGATGGTTTATTTGCATAACTGACATATTGCTGGCTGTTGGCAGGCCTGAGTTCCTCTCAACAAAACGCCTTTCCGGTGGGCTGCTTGAGGGTCCCTGGCCATAGCAGCTGGCTTTCCCAAGTAACTTAGTCTGTTCTGGCTGCTGGAAAAGAATACCATAGCAGCCTGGGCAACATGGTGAAAACCCATCTCTACAAAAAACACAAAAATTACCCAGTGTGATGGTATGAACCTGTAGTTCCAGGTACTCAGGAAGAGAGGTGGGAGGATCACCTGAGCCCAGGGAGGTCGAGGCTGCAGGGAGCCATGATCGTGGCACTGCACTCCAGCCTGGGTGACAGAGTAACAAAAACCCTGTTTCGGGGAGAAAAAAAAGAATACTATAGACTTGGGTGGCTCATAAACAACAGCAATTTATTTCTCACAGTTCTAGAGGATGGGAAGTCTAAGATCAAGGCACTGGCAGATTCAGTATCTGGTGAGCCCACTTCCTGGTTTGTAAGGACTTTATTCTCATTGGGTTCCCACATGGTGAAAGGGGCAGGAGCTCTCCAAAGTCTCTTTCATAAGGGCACTCATCCCACTTATAAAAGCTCTGGCCTCATCATTTAATCACCTAACAAAGACCCCACCTCCTAATACCATCACATTGGAGGTTAGAATTTCAACATACGAATTTTGGGAAACATATTCAGTCAATAGCAGTGAGCAATCCAAGAGACTACAGTGTAAGTCATAATGCCTTTTGTGATGCAGCCTCAGAAATCACACTATCATTTGTACCATACTGTTTATTACGGACCAGTTCAGATTCGATGAGAAACACAAGGGTGCAAATACCAGAAGTGAAGATCCTTGTTGGGGGCTATCCTGGAGACTGGCTACCACATGAGGTTTGGTGAATATATGCCACAAGACAGTTTTGGGCAGAGAGGTCACAGACAGAACCAGCAAGACAACTTGGTGGTTGTCTATCTGATTTATTAACACCAGCTTAACTAAATCAGTGGGAAAGACAATATGCGTGATAAAAGCCCAGCCAACCCTCTTATACACAATACAAATGCATCTTATTATTTCATTCTTTACTGTGGCACAAATCCCTCCAAAACTCCTCCCTAAACCTTCCCTCAACATAAAATAAAAAGTCATAAAAGTACTAGGAAAGGCCGGGCGCAGTGGCTCACGCCTGTAATCCCAACATTTTGGAAGGCCGAAGCGGGTGGATCACCTGAGGTCAGGAATTCGAAACCAGCCTGACGAACAAGGAGAAACCCCATCTCTACTAAAAACACAAAATGGTGGCACATGCCTGTAATCCCAGCTACTCAGGAGGCTGAGGCAGGAGAACTGCTTGAACCTGGGAGGCAGAGGTCACAGTGAGTTGAGACTGCACCATTGCACTCCAGCCTGGGCAACAAGAGCGAGACTCAGTCTCAAAAAAAAAGTACTAGGAAAAAAAAGAATAATATTTTAAAATCCTCTTAGGGTGGGAAAGGCTTACGAAATAAATTTAAGATGGATGTATTAACCATATAAACATTTTAAACACCATAAACAAAGTAAGGAGACAAATGACAAATTGGGAAAAAATTACGTGTTGCACATAAAGAGCCAATTTCCCTCCTCTCCCCACCTCCAAAAAAAAAAAAAAAACTATTTTAAAAAATCACTAACAGGAAATAAAATTTTAAGAAAAACAACTCAATTAAATGTGTCAAAACCCTACAACAATCTTTTTAGAGATTAAAAATGGAAGGATGGGCACAGTGGCTCACACCTGTAATCACACCTGTAATCCCAGAACTTTGGGAGGCCAAGGTGGGTGATCACCTGAGGTCAGGAGTTCGAGACCAGCCTGGCCAACATGGTGAAACCCCATCTCTACTAAAAATACAAAAATTAGCTAGGCATGGTGGTGTGCGCCTGTAGTCCCAGCTACTTGGGAGGCCGAGGCAGGAGAATTGCTTGAACCTGGGAGGCAGAAATTGCAGTGAGCCAAGATCGTGCCACTGTACTCCAGCTTGGATGACAGGATGACTGTCTCACAAAAAAAGAAGGAAAAAACCTGTAAGTATGAAGAGAATGAGAGAAGAAACAAAAAAAAATTATTAAATTTTGGAAGCTGGAAAGTGCCTACACAAAGGAAAGCAAAGAAGCAAAGCTATTAACCTTGTATTAAATAGAACCTTAGAGGCCGGGAGTGGTGGCTCACACCTGTTAATCTCAGCACTTTGGGAGGCCAAGGCAGGCGGATCACCTGAGCTCAGGAGTTCGAGACCAGCCTAGCCAACATAGTGAAACCCCATCTCTACCCAAAATACAAAAATTAGCCGGGCACGGTGGCACACGCCAGTAATCCCAGCTACTCGGGAGGCTGAGTGAGGCAGAATCACTTGAACCCGGGAGGTGGAGGTTGCATTGAGCTGATATCGCACCACTGCACTGCAGCCTGGGCAAAACAGCGAGACACTGTCTCAAAAAAAAAAAATTTAAAAAAACAGAACCTTAGAAAGGCCAGGGTACATGGTGAGACTAAAAATAAAAGGTTGGTTGTCGGTCTACATGAAAACCCAGACCCTGACAAGTTCCCTTTCCTACTCTATATGACGTAGCCAGATTCGTGCACAACTTAAATACGTTTATTAATGTGTGCATACACATTTAGAACAGTGGGGTTTCAATTGGAAAAATGAATTCTAGGTAAAATGTTTTCAAGTCTTTATAATATTCAGATGGAGTTTAAACAGCAAGGAAATACCAATGTATGGCTTCACATGGTCATCAAAGATTGTGTGACAAACCTACTTTCATCCCTTCCAAATTACGCCCAGAGTCCAGGGGCAATGTGGGCTGAACATAAAGCACTGTTTCTAAACCCATAATGGTCAATTTCCTATGTTCTTAGAAAATGTGAGAATTAGCTTAAAAATCTAAGTTGGACCTATTTTAGCCTGGAAAGATATTTCGAAGTTAAAGCTAAATTTATAAACTCTCATTATTTGTCTTCAAAGACTAGTAACACCATTAAAACAATGCAATGTTCATATGTTGAGTCCTCCTTGGGAAGAAAAAGCAAGAAACATCCAAAATTATAAACCCACCTTCACATATTCCAACAAATATATTTTTAAAATAACAAATCAAATGCAACACTCAGAGAGACTATAAGCCACGCAACAATGTCTTTTATTATGTATGCGGTTTTAAAATTATTTCTTGAATCTCTCCATACACAGGCAAAAATAAGTGTGTTACTTAACATACTGGAAATTGCCTAACTTAATCATTGCCTAAAGAAGAGAAAATTATCCCCAAAACATGCTTAACCAGGAGGCCAATGCATTTGCCGACCTCCAAGAACATGGAGATGAACGTGATAGACAGACTGTCCACCATCTGAACCTTCATTCACCACCATTCGATAACCCTTATTCAGGCCCAGATCAGCAGCACATTTCTTGCCAACAATCATTAAGTGTCCAAGAAGCTGGAAAAGGAAAAAAAGTTTCTTAGGCACAGGCAATTTATTACTTCTTGCCATTAAATAACAAACTGTCAAGCTGAAATATCAAATCTTAAAACTCTCATTGAAACACACCCCTTTGAGCAAATATTTGGAAACTCTTAATCCCAACAGAGCATAATCTACAACTGGAGACTCATTAAGATTAGGTATTTATCGTTACTAATTTCAAGAAACAAATTAGAAATAAAATCTGCTGTTCAATGAAACTTTTTTTTTTTAAGAGATGGGGTCTTGCTCTGTCACTCAGGCTGGAGTGCAGTGGCACGATCTCAGCTCACTGCAGCCTCGACCTCCCAGGTTGAAGTGATCCTCCTGCCTCACCCACCCAAGGAGCTGGGACTACAGGCACATGCCACCACACCCAGCTAATTTTTGTATTTTTTTGTTGAGATGGGGCTTCTCCAATGTTGCCCAGGCTGGTCTCAAATTCCTGCGCTCGGGCAATCCGCCCACCTTAACTTCCAAAGTGCTGGGATTACAGGCACAAGGCACTATGCCCAACCAAAAAAAAATTTAATTATATTCCAAGTGGTGTTTAAGTTTTCTTAATAAAGCAAGGCATCTTGCTTTCTTTATGACTTCCTTATGACCATTATGGATTTTCCTTTGAACACTACCAGATCTATTGCATTGTCTGGGGACTTGCAGGATCCTGTGGCAAATACCTAGTCTCGCTCTGTGTCATCCTGTTTGTTTTTTGGTTCTATCTACAGTCAATTTGTCTCTATTTACACGTGGAGTCTATTTGTATGTTGCCAGCTTTCTTCCCTAATAAAAGTTAAAGGGGAGAAGGTTGGCAAGAGAAAAGAACTTTAACTCCCATTTCACTGCTTATGCTTTCCCATTATGAGAGAAAAAAGTTGGGAGGGTTAACTTCAACATTCTAAAAAGCCCTCAGGAAAGGGAACTCCTTTAATTCCTTTGGCAAGAAAAGAGGGAAGGGAGAGAGTCTTACATTTCTATTCCCACTACCTTAGTAAGCCCCAGGACAGTGGACTCTGCTTACCTTATTCATGCAGTAAGGTCCATTGTACAGATGGACAATGGACAAAAATTGTAAGTTGGGGAAATTATGATTTTTCAACTTTACAATGGTGTGGAAGCGATATGCATTCAGGAGAAACCATACTTCGAATTCTGATCCTTTTCCAGACTGGTGATATGCAGTAAAATACTCTTACATGAGATATTCAACACTCTGTTACAGAATAGGCTCTGTATTAGATGATTTTGCCCAACTGTAGGTTAATGTTAAGTGTTCCGAGCAGGCTTAAGTTAGACTAGGCTAGGCTATAATGTTCAGTAAGTTAGGTGTACTACACGCATTTTCAACAGACATACAATATTTTCAACTTATGATGGGTTTATCAGCATGTAACCCCATCTTAAGTTGATGAGCATCTATATAAAATTTTGTACAGCAGATACCTATATTGGTCACAACATTTAATTATGAATTAGCACGGTTTTAAAGCTGGTTCAGTAAACGTTTCCTGGCAAACAACTGTCTTCTAAGTAAAAGAGATGACCTTAAAACACTAATTTAGAATGTTAACTGAGTAAAAATTAACATTTTATTGTCCTTACAGAAAAGAGCTGCATTTGAGTAAGAAGGTCTGACCTTAAAATGCCATGACTGTCTAATTATAGTAAATGTCAAAAATTTGTATTCTGGGGCTGGGCGTGGTGGCTGACACCTGTAATCCCAGGACTTTGGAAGGCTGAGGCGGGCAGATCACCTGAGGTTGGGAGTTCGAGACTAACCTGACCAACATGGAGAAACCCCATCTCTACTAAAAATACAAATAAGCCAGGCGTGATGGCATGCCTGTAATCCCAGCTACTCAAGAGGAAGGGGAATCGCTTGGATTCCCCAGCTACTCAGGAGGGCAGGGGAATCGCTTGTACCCGGGAGGCAGAGGTTGCGGTGAGCCGAGATCGTGCCATTGCACTCCAGCCTGGGCAACAAGAACGAAACTCCGTCTCAAAAAAAAAAAAAAAAGAAAAAAACATATTCTGAGGGTTTAATGTTATTGCATATAAGACGGTATTTTACCATTAAGTACTCGCTCTAATCTTTGAACTCTGTGATTTGTACAAATATACTGAATTAAAAATTAATGCCCTGAAGTTTCTAAGTTTCAGAAATAATGTCTCACTTTAAAAAGGTATCCCCAAGTAAATACAACTGACCCTTGCACAACATGGGTTTGACCCGTGCAGGTCTACTCATATGCAAATTTTCTTCTGCCTCTGCCACCCCTGAGACAGCTACAGCTAGACCAACCCCTCGTCTTCCTCAGCGTACTCAACATGAAGATGACAGGGATGAAGACCTTTATGATTCACTCTACTTAATGAATAGTAAATATATTTTCTCTTCCTTATGATTTTCTTAATAACCTTTTCTCTAGCTTACTTTAAGAACATAATAGGCCAGGAACGGTGGCTCACGCCTGTAATCCCAGCACTTTGGGAGGCCGAGGAGGGCAGATCACGAGGTCAGGAGATCGAGACCATCCTGACTAACACGGTGAAAGCCGTCTCTACTAAAAATACAAAAAATTAGCCAGCCATGGTGGCGGGCGCCTGTAGTCCCAGCTACTCGGGAGGCTGAGGCAGGAGAATGGTGTGAACCAGAGAGGTGGAGCTTGCAGTGAGCCGAGTACCACTGCACTGCAGCCTGGGCAACAGAGCAAGACTCTTGTCTCAAAAAAAAAAACGTAATAGCAAGTGTTGATAAGGATACGGAGAAGCTGGAACGCTCATTCATTGCTGGTGGGATACAAAATGATGCAGTAACTTTGGAAAACAGCTGGGCAATTGAAGTCCTAATGGTTTTTCTGGTTTTTCCTTAGTAATGACCTTAGGAAGATGAAAATGTGACAGCACTTTAAGGACAAAATTAATCTCACAATTTAAAAAGCAAGAAAATAAATAATGTTAGAAATGTACTTACACTTTCATCATCATCTTCTGCCACAGAAATCTGGGATATATGTTTCTTGGGTATCACCAGAAAATGTGTTGGTGCTTGAGGGGAAATGTCATGGAAAGCAAGGCACTAGGGAAAAGAGAAATAAATAAATCAATCAAACTTTTAGTACATTGGTAGGATAAAACTTATTTCAACAAGTATTTACTGAGCAGTAACTACATGGAGGGCACTAGATGCTAAGAAAACAGAAGTGTACACATTACGAATGGTGCCGTGGTCCTTTCCATGGAAGTCTTTTTTTTTTTTCGAGATGGAATCTCACTCTGTCACCCAGGCTGCAGTGCAATGGCACGATCTCAGCTCACTGCAACCTCCGCCTCCTGGGTTCAAGTGATTCTCTTGCCTCAGCCTCCCAAGTAGCTGGGATTACAGGCACGTGCCATCATGCCCAGCTAATTTTTGTGTTTTTGTAGAGACGGGGTTTCACCATGTTGTCCAGGCTGGTCTCGAACTCCTGACCTCAGGTGATCCACCTGCCTTGGCCTCCCAAAGTGCTGGGATTACAGGCGTGAGCTACTGCACCTGGACTCCATGGAAGTCTTATGGGAAGACCAACTTTAAAAGTATAATCACCAAAGGTCATACATGTTACAAAGGAAAAATATGAATGATCATTACAGGAAAAGCCTGATTTAGATTAAGTGTTAAGGACAACAACTCTGAGGCAGTGACATTTAAACTGGGAGCCAATGAATGCATAAAAATTGGCCATGCTAATCCTTGTCTGCCTCTCCAGATCTCCTGCAGGTCTTCACATGGAACTGGCCTTCTGAGCTCTCTGCCCTCAGAGCTTTTTCAATGATCCTCTCCCCCTCCAAACCCCAACTTCCGTCTAATTTAAACTGCTAGTCATTCCGCCATTCCATTCCCAGCACATACATGATTTCTGGGAGAAAAAAGAAAAAACAGAAAAAAACCTCTGATTGCCCTCCCCGTCCCATTACTCCCAGGTCAGAGTCCTAGTTGTGCAATTTCCTGTTTTTTTTTTTTTCTTTATGATAGCAATCAGTTTTGTAACTACATATTTGTCTGATATTTGATTAATATCTATTCTCACTTTACTCAACTATTTAAGAAATATACCTATCCTTTTGTGTAAAGTTGAAGAGGATATATATGATATTCTTTAGCATTTAGACTAATTATTTAAAACAGTGTCTGTAAATACACATATGACATGAATATTTTCGAATCTCTTGCTCACTGCTGAAGTGAAAGCTGTTTTAATAAAACCCATCCACACTTATTTGTCTCAGGAGTAATTCTACTGGGTACTCCCTACAAAATGCTGATTCATTTAGAATGCTTCCTGCTGTTCTACAGTTGGACTTCGGTGGTTCAAATGTAAATTTTTCAAGAACCCTTTCTCAAAGGCAACTGCAAACTTTAAAAAGAAATATTTTTTCTAAAACCAAAGAATTTCCCCTGAGTAGAGACAAAGTATTTTTTTTTAAATTCACCTAGAGGAACCTAATTAAATTTTTGATAACGTTTTGAATCTAACGAAACGACATTAGTAGAATAAATGTTTTTCTTAGATTTTATATTTCCTAAATTTAACAAAACTGTTTACAAAATTTGTTCTATCTAAATCAGCCAATCTGCCCACCTTTATCTGAGATCCAATCCCAAAAATACAACTGGCCACTAAATAATTTACACAAGATATCTCAAAGTCACATCAACTGGGATTTCACCTACAAGAAGTCAACAAAAACTACAGTCTTAGTCTCTTGGCATAAAATTACTTCCTGTTGAGTACAAAAAGAATCATTCAGCTGTTTGTAAGTCCAAAATGTTCAGCGGGAGAGGTCAACGGAAAGCAAATCCCAGACGCGGGCCCACTTCTTATCTCAGGAGATCGCCTCGCTAGCCCAGGGTAGGCCTTGGGGTGGAGATAGGGATAGGGGTAGGGTTGAGGGTGGCAAGCCGCACCCCGCGGAGGAAGCCGGCAGGCCCAGACGGCCCGCGCACCTCCCAGCGCCCCTGGGGCCCTCGAGCACAATGCCTTGCTGAGCAACGCCCAGGAACGCCGGGCCCTGGCAGGCCGGCTGTGCGCGGGAGATCGCGGAGATTGGGCCTGAGTCAGGGCGCGATCGGGTTTCTCTCTGTCAGGCAGAGCGCTGGCGAGATTTCGAGATTCCTGATACAGGCAAGGTCCGAGGCAGCCGGGGAGCCGGCGGGCTTCCACGCGGGGGCCCCAGTGCGCCCCGACACGCGCCCAGGCCCCGCGGTGCAGCACTCAGGGCGCCCGGCGGCCTGGCCCGCGCCCGGGGCAGATAACGAGTAACCGGAGCGCCGGCACGCGCCGGCAGGCCGCCTCGGAGTGCCCGGGCCCTGTCCGCTGGCTGGGGGCCCGCTGGACCAGGGCGGCCAGGTCCCCTCCCGTCGCCGCTACACTCGCGACCCCTCCTCTGCCTCCGCGAGAAACCCGAGGATCCGCGGACGATACGCCCCTCAGCAGGCGAGAGAGGTGGTTCCCAGTACCTACCCGGTCATCCTCAAAAATGATTTTGGCTGGTATTTCCTTGCGGATGATCTTCCCGAAGATCGTGTCGCCACCAGGCCGAGCGACCTGAGCCTTGGCAATCTCATCTGCCATCTCGTCCTCTCTCCCGCGCGGCGGCCAGAGAAGCTCGGAAGAAGGGAGGAACCCGCAGAGCGTGCGGCGCGAGAGGGCGCAGCCAAGCCTGCGCAGGTGCCCCGGCTCTGGCGCCCCACCTAATCTTGCGCGTGCGCACTGGCGACCTGGGCTGCGAGTGCGACCAGCGCGCCAGAGCGCCGCAGGGACCTCCGGCTTGGGGAAGTTCCTGGTCTTGAGCTCCAAGGAGATTCCTAAGTCGTTTTTCTATCCTCCTTTCTTGTCTCCTGGGGAATGCAGTTACTGGTATAAACCCTTCGTCTGCCTATGGATGCTTGTAGGGAAAGTTGGATACTGTAACTGACAAGATTTGATAATTTAAGTGGTGCTGGCTGCAACTTAGCACTTAGATTATTTAAGGTCTTGCTGCTGCAGCAGATTTTAAGTCCTCTTCAACAGAGTTTTTTTCTCTCTCTACCAGTGGTTCTCAATCTTGACTACACATTAAGATCACTTGGGGAGCTTTTAAAAATCCCCGTGAACCTGGCTGCACCCCAGATCCATTAAATAAGAATCTTTGGAGATGAGCTCCAGGCATCAGTAGTTTGTAAACCTCCCTAGACTGCTCTGCAAAGAATTTTTCCCAGCGGCAATCAACATAATGTATTAATAAAATGACCCACTTTAAAAAAAAAAACCTTCCTTAATCCCACATCCCCCTCCGTATCTTTGCTCGTTTTATAAAGAAGTTTTCTACATACCATGTCTGCTTTCTTATCTTTCATTTTTGAGTCCATTTCCCTCTTGTCAAGGTCACTAAGGACATCCATTTATAAAATCCTATAGACAATTACAGTTATCATACTAGACCTCTAAGTGTACGTATTAAGAAAAAGTATACCTCCTCAATGCCTTTTTTCTTTAGATAGATTCTTGCTCTGTCGCCCAGGCTCGACTGCAGTGGCACAATCTCGGCTCATTGCAACCTCTGCCTCCCGAGTTCAAGCGATTCTCATGCCTCAGCCTCCCAAGTAGCTAGGACTACAGGCGCGCACCACCACACCTGGCTAATTTTTGTATTTTTAGTAGAGACAGGGTTTCCCCATGCTGGCCAGGCTGTTCTCAAACTTCTGACCTCAGGTGTTCCACCCGCCTCAGCCTCCCAAAGTGCTGGGATTACAGATGTGAGCTCAGCTGCCTTTTATGATTACATTACTACTCTTGTCTTGGCAAAATTATTGAATGTGGTTGCCTTTAATCTCAAAAGTGTCCATTTGGTACTTTTGCTATCAAAGACATTACTGGGACAATTCGTAAAATCTAAATAATGCCTATAAATTAGATAATAGTTTTGAAGTCATGTTAATTTCCTTTCATAACCACAGAAAAATTGTCAAAATCAGTTGATCTGGGGTGGGGCCCTACAAGTTAGGTTTCTAATTTTCCAGGTTGATACAGTTGCTGCTGGCCCGGGAACCATACTTTAAGAACTACTGACACAAGGGAATGTCTTTGTAGGAAAAACCCACTGAAGTATTTAAGGCTATGGGTATCATGTCTACAACTTACTCTCAAATAGTTCAGAGAAAAAGTGTCTGTCTATAGGTAAGTAGAGAAATAGAACAGGATAAAGCAATTACAATAAAATGTTAACATTTGGAGAATCTGACTGAAAGGCATATGCAAATTCTATGTATTATTCTTGCAACTTTTATGTGTCTGAAATTGTCAAAATAAAAAAATGTGTGCTGGTTTGGATAATAAAGAACATGGTCAGCTTTCATTCCATCTGAAGGCTTTACCATCTATAGAGTAGTGACTCTCAAGTATTTGTCTCTTGACCTACCTCTTCCCTTAATTCCAGACTGGTCTGTGATATACATTACAGCCTATTGACCACCTCCGCTTAGATGGCTACCAGGCACTGCAATTTTATTTTGACTCCCTCCACAACAAACAAACCAAAACCTCCTTTTGCAGGATTCTGTATCTGCTGTACCACCATTCACCCAGTCACTCCAGCCAAAAAGCCTTGAAATCATCCTTAAACCTTCTCTCTGTACTTTCAACACACATCACCAAGGATCTAATCACTTATCTCCTCTATCTCCACTACTCTAATCCAAGCTACTAACATCTCTTTCCTGGAGTACTTTGAAAGGCTCCTAGTTGGATAACCTATCTGCTTCCATTGTAGTTAATTTGCCACACAGCACCCAAAATGATCTTTATAAAATATAAATCATAATGTCACTCTCCTGCTGGTAATATGCTAGTGTATAACATCACAGAATAAAATCCAACATCCTTACCTTGGCTTATAGAGCCCTGTGTGATCAGGCCCATTGCTGCTGCTTCTACCTCATTTCTTTCCATTTCAACCTTATTGACTGGCATCACGCAAACTCAGTGTGCTAGGCAGAAGATGCCCATGTCCTAATCCCTGGAGCCTGTGACTATGTTACTTTACATGGTAAGTGGGATTTTGTAGATGTGATTAAGTTAAGGATCTTGGAATAGGGAGGTTCCTGCATTATCTAGGTGGGCCCAAAGTAATCACAACAGCCCTTGTAATTGAAAGAGAGACACAGAAGAGTGAGAGTAAGAGAAGGAGATGTGACCACAGAGGCAGAGGTGAGAGTCTGAGATTTGAAAATGCTCGGCCGGGTGTGGTGACTCACGACTGTAATCCCAGCACTTTGGGAGGCCGAGGTGGGCGATCATGAGGTCAGGCGTTTGAGACCAGCCTGGCCAACATGGTGAAACCCTGTCTCTACTAAAAATACCAAAAATAGCTGGGCATGGTGGCAGGCGCCTGTAATCCCAGCTACTGGGGAGGCTGAGGCAGGAGAATCGTTTGAACCTGTGAGGCGGAGGTTGCAGTGAGCCGAGATCGTGCCATTGCAGCCTTGGCAACAGGGTAAGACTCTGTCTCGAAAAAAAAAAAAAAAAAGCTCCATTATTGGCTTTGAAAATGGAAGGAGTTGGGCCAGGTGTGGTGGCTCACGCCTGTAATCCCAGCACTTTGGGAGGCCAAGGCAGGCGGATCACGAGGTCAGGAGATTGAGACCATCCTGGCTAACATGGTCAAACCCCGTCTTTACTAAAAATATAAAAAATTCGCTGGGCGTGGTGGCAGGCGCCCGTAGTCCCAGATAATCAGGAGGCTGAGGCAGGAGAACGGCGTGAACACGGGAGGCGGAGCTTGCAGTGAGCTGAGATCAGGGAGGCGGAGCTTGCAGTGAGCTGAGATCAGGGAGGCGGAGCTTGCAGTGAGCTGAGATCATGCCACTGCACTCCAGCCTGGGCGACAGTAGGAGACTCCTTCTCAAAAAAAAAAAAAAAGGAAAAGAAAATGGAAGGAGCCAAAAACAGGTAGCATTTTTTAAGTCAGAAGTCCAAATTGAGTTTCACTGAGCTAAAATCAAGTGTTGGCAAGGGTGCATTCCTTCTGGATGTTCTAGGGAAGAAATCATTTCCTCACCGTTTCCAATTTCTAAAGGAGGCTTGCTTGGTTTGTGGCCCCTTCCTCCATCTTCCTCCATCTTCAAAGCCAGCAGCAGAACATCTTCAAACTTCTCCCTGACTCTGCTTCCTTCTTTCACTTATAAGGATCCTTGTGATTACACTGAGTCCAGCACACAATCCAGGATAATCTTCCCATCTCAAAATACTTAATTTAATGACATCTTCAAAGCATCTTGTCATATATAACATAGTCAAAGGTTCGGGAATCTGAACACAGCCATCTTCTGGAGGCCATTATTCTGCCTACTACATAGCTCTGTGAACTTGCATTGTGCTTTCTGAATGCTGAACATTATTTGGAAAATGTTGTAATTCTGTTCGGCATCTCCATTTTGTCTTATATAAACCATCTTCAATTTTCCTTACGCTGGAAGCACTGATCAGCATTCTTTGGTGTCTACATGTTCCCATATGACTGCCCTCACACTTTACAGTTGAATAAACCTTTTTAACTGGATCCTTAGCCTTTTGATGAACATGCTGGAATTTCCTGTTCAGTTCTGCAACTTATACTTTGAGATGCAAACTTTAAAAAGACAATGAAATTTCAGAACCTTCCAAATTTATTAAGCCAAGGGGGCAAAGTTAAGCCTTGAAAACTGAGTCATGTAATACAGCTGTTTTTCTTCTCTGGTGCATGACTATTGTTGCTTCCCGACCTTTGTGTTGAGATGTTATACATTAATCAGACTCCCTATTCTTCGTTTCAAACCTGGACTACATAATATTAGAGCTGTAGACCCTTGTGATTGTTACTTTTTTACGATAGAATATTAAGCAACCACCTTAGAGTGTAATCAATACTAGCCAATCAGATCTTAAATCTGGATGTTATCCATTATTTGGAAAATGTTGTAATTCTGTTCGGCATCTCCATTTTGTCTTATATAAACCATCTTCAATTTTCCTTACGCTGGAAGCACTGATCAGCATTCTTTGGTGTCTACATGTTCCCATATGACTGCCCTCACACTTTACAGTTGAATAAACCTTTTTAACTGGATCCTTAGTCTTTTGATTATTTCGGGGTGACAAGACAAACCAGGCCATGTTCCCAGAACAACTAGAGTAGTGAAGAGCCCACCTCATATGTGGAACAGTTAAAGGAGACATGCAGATTTATTTAAGAAAAGAGGAGCCACAGAACTGAACAGATTCTGTCATTATAGAACTGTTTTAAAATATCAGCAGATGAGGGACTTTGGTTAACTGAATGCAGGACAGTAGCTAGCAAGAAATCATCACAATAAGTTATGAATTTTCAGGAAGCTGCACTATGAGTCTACACTGAAAATGGGGGAGCGGGGACGGGGTATCTTTTAAATCACTGTCAGCATTCAGAAAGCACAATGCAAGGTCCAAGATCATCTAGTTTATTGTTTCTCAGATAAAAGACAATATCCAGTATACTTGGTTTAATCGCTTCATTACGTTAAATGTTCTGCAAATGGAATGCATCTTAATTTAAAAAAATCGATTATCTTGTTATTCTCAGAATGCCTTGCAATAATTCCTTAGAATAACATAGATCACAGAGAAAGAAAAGGGCCTTGGAAATCCATTGGTCCAGATCTTTCATTTTTAATAAGAAGTCAATTTTACCTAAAAGTTAACCTGAAAGGCTATACGGGTAGGGAAGAACAATTATGCAATAGGAACAATAGGAAAAGGTCGTGGCGCGTTAGTAACGTGACTACAGAGTTTTTTCCTGATGCTTGCAAGGTCATAAGTTGAAACGCACTTAAATACTTATGATTGTTTCTAATTATGATGCTGCTGATTAATTACCCATTTCTGACCTCTTTATCGCAAAACCAAGGAGTAGAGAGAGCTGAATAGGCAAAATGTAAAGGGTAAAACTAGGCTTTACGGTCAGGCATAGCGGATTTGCATCCCAGATCTCCATTTACTAAATGTGCGAACTTCAGCGAGTAATTTAACCTCACCTTCTGAGGAAATAAGAGAATATACGCATAAAATTTTTAGGAGTCAGTGTTCCAATCAATGCCCGCGGCGGTTGTTAGGACTTGGCTTTTATTTATGCACATTTCCAAAGAGATAGTCGCAACTGGGAAATGTTAAAATAAAGGTTCTTTTACAGACGATCCTATACCCTAAACAAGAGGTAACAAAACGTGGATGCCGACGCCATCCACTAAATACAAACCTAGTCCGCCTAGCAGAGGATCCCTGCGCCGGAAGTGACTGTGCCCCTAACTAACATGGCGTCCAGGTAATTTCCGTTCTCTTCTGGCCAGTAATTGGGCTCTGCGGCTCCTCGCGATTTTACCAGTTCCCATCCGTTTAGCAAACGCCTTTAGCAAACGCCCGTTTAGCAAACGCCTCCTCCGTCATTTGGAGGAGGGCGGGGCTAAAAGGGAGATGCTGCCTAGTGATTCGTTGTGGCGCATTAGTAACGCGACTACAGGGAGCTGGAAACAGTTCAGTCTTTGATTGGTTGCTGAGAGGCGGGGCTACTCGACTGCTCTGGAGGTAGCGGCCGCGGTGAGGAGAGCCATGGGACGGGCAGTCAAGGTGACAGGGCCCGGGAAGGGGTGGGTACAATGCCTTCGGGGAGGGTATGTTCACGTCCTTGAGAAAACTGTCTGGAGTCTCTGGAGGCTGGGGCTCCTGACCCTTTATGGAGGATGTGGCTGTTTCCCCAGAGAAGCCAGATGACCAACTCCGAGGGGCAGTTGAGAGTTTGTGCAGGTGCGGAGGAGAGCGGGAGGCACCAGTGTGGTTCCTACTTCTTGGTACTAACTTGGTACTCAGTGTTTATCCATGATACAAATCTGCGACTTGAGTTCTGCCCTCGTTTCATCTTCAGACCGAGTATTTGTCTGAGGGACCCATTTCATATCCCTGGGAAGTATAGGAGACGCCAAAGGCTGACCTGAGCAACAGCAGTTCAATGAGGTGAAAGTTTATTCACATAAACAGAAGGTGCACAGAAGTCTAGCAGCCAAGGAAACCGAACCCCAGCAAAGTTACTTGTCAAAAGTAACATAGCAAGACAGAGCAGGGACTGGTGAGACCTGAGCTCACTGAATGAGCTTGGGATGTGATGGCTGTGCTCGGATCATCTCTCTGAGTACCTACCTGGTCTCAGATTCATTTCTCACGCCCAAGCATGATGCACGTTCCTGCCCGGCGCACAATTCTCATTGGCAGCCATCCTTTAACATTTAACATCAGCATGGCCAATTGGGATCTGTAGTTGTCACTGGCTGAAACATAAACATGGGGAAATGGCCTGCTATAATATGGTGAAGAAAAGCAGTGTTTATGTCTAGTCAATAATAGGGAACCACCAAGCAGCCTTCATGTACTTTTGTACATAATGTCACAACACCAATAGAAACAGAATTGCTCAGGGTTATTCATTCAAAAATTTCTTTGAATGTCCATAATAGCTATTATTATAGCCAACAACCAACATTTAGCCTATATTGTCTAAGCATAGTGGATGCAACAATAAGCTGAACATCCTTGCCTTCATAAAGAAATCTAGCAGGTGGGGAGACCTTAAACAGTTATTTAATTACAGTTGTAATAAATGCTTCGATTTGAAACTGCAGTGTTTTGTGAGCATATAACTAGGATTTCACATACGATCTCTCAAGGGGCTGGGTGCAGAGGCTTACACCTGTAATCCCAGCACTTTGGGAGACCGAGGCGAGAGGATCACATGAGGTCGAGAGTTCGAGACCAGCCTGGGCAACATGGTGAAACCCTATCTCTACTAAAGATACAAAAATTAGCTGGGCATAGGGGCGGGTGCCTGTAATCCCGCTACTCGGGAGGCTGAGGCACAAGAGTTTCTCGAACCTGGGAGGTGGAGGTTGCAGTGAGCCGAGACTGCGCCACTACACTCTAGCCTGGGTGACAGAGCAAGACTTCATCTCAAAAAATAAGTACATAAATAAATAATCTCTCAAGGAAGTTCAGACCTGACGTTTGATTAGAAATAAGCTAAAGAAGAGAAAAAAGCATTCTAGAAAAGGCAACTAGCACATGGAAAGTCCTTGAAGTGGGGATTTGGTTGGAAAACTTGGATACAAATGGAATTAAGTGGGATTCATTCCAAAAACACTTTTGGTAGAGCCTACAATGTATAGAAGGCACTTATGCTACATGTGGGAAGATACAAAGGTGACCAGTCCAACAAGGGTGACAACAAGATCCTACGTCCAAAAAAAAATAGGAAAGTGAAATCTAGCACAGAAATTATAAACCTTAAAATTAATCCATTATTCAAGAAAATTGAGGCAAAAAGGCTGTTACTTGTCCAAGCTTACATTAAGTGACAATCTCAGATTCAAACTCATCTGACTATAAAGAATCCACTTTTCATCTACACTGCCTGAATTGTCCAATCAGTATAAGTAAATGAGGAAGAGAATACAGTCTGTGACCTGGCTTTCTGCATTTTAATAAAAGTTTATCTGCTCCAAGGTAATGTTAACTCCAATAGTGCTATGGCAATAATGATAACATTTTCTTACACTAGTCCTCTTAAATTAGGGATGCTAATTTGTTGTACTAATGTTGTACTTTAAATAGCATGTAAAACCATTATGTTTACTTACTTCTCATTTTTTTAATCCCATGCAACATGTCTTCTCTGCTCTTGCAATATTAAAATCCCTGGGATTCTACGATGCTTGCAAAGCCCGTATTTTTACCAAGGCAATCCAGGCTTTTACTATCAAGCACCTCAGAATTATTCCAGCCTCTACACATTACTCAATTCCAAAGCCACTTCCACATTTTTAGAGACAGGTATACCTAGGTGATGCTGCAGGTTTGGTTCAAGCCCACGGCGACAAAGTGTATATTGCAGTAAAGCGAGTAATACAAGTTTTTTGGTCCCAGTGCATATAAAAGTTATGTTTACACTATAATGTAGTCTATTAAGTGTGCAGTAGCATTATGTCTTTAGAAAGTACATACGTTGGCTGAGAAAGGTGGCTCACGCCTGTAATCCCAGCACTTTGGGAGGCCCAGGTGGGCGGATCACAAGGTCAAGAGTTCGAGACCCATCTGGCCAACGCGGTGAAACCCCGTCTCTACTAAAAATACAAAAATTAGCTAGGCGTGGTGGCACGTGTCTGTAATCCCAGCGACGCTACTCAGGAGGCTGAGGCAGCAGAATCCCTTGAACCCAGGAGGCAGAGGCTGCAGTGAGCCGAGATCGCACCATTGCACTCCAGCCTGGGCAACAAGAGCAAAACTCCATCTCAAAAAATAAAAAATAAGGAAGTACATACCTTAAATAAAAAAATACTTTTTTGCTATAAAATGCTAACAATTATTTGAGCTTTCAGAAAGTTGTAATCTTTTTGCTGATGAAAGATCTTGCCTCGATGTTGATGGCTGCTAATTGATCAGATTGGTGGTTGCTAAAGGTTAAGATGACTGTGACAATTTCTTAAAATAGGACTACAGTAAAGTTGACCACATTGATTGACTCTTTCACACACAAAAGATTTATCTGTAGCATGCGATGCTGTTTGATAGCATTTTACCCACAGTAGAGCGTCTTTCAAATTGGATTCAATCCTCTCAACCCCAGCCACTACTTTATCAACTGAGTTCATATAATATTCTAAATCCTTTGTTGTTATTTCAACAGTGTTTACAGCATCTTCACCAGGAGTGAAGTGATGTGAGTGATGATCTTCATAAACTCAAGAATCCACTTTCTTTGCTCATCCATAAGAAGCAACTCCTCATGCATTTAAGTTTTATCGAGATTGCAGCAATTCAGTCACATCTTAAGGCTCCATTTCTTATCCTAGTTTCACTTGCACTTTCCACGCATCTGCAGTTAATTCCTCCACTGAAGTCTTGAACCCCTCAAAGTCATCCATGAGTGTTCAAATAAGTTTCTTCCAAATGCCTGTTATTGTTGCTATTTTGATCTCCTCTCTTGAATTATCTGAATGGCATCTGGAATGGTGAATCCTTCCCAGGAGGTTTTCAGTTTACTTTGCCTAAATTCATCAGAGGAATCACTGTCTATGGCAGCTATAGCCTTATGAGTCTTTAAAATAAGACTTAGAAGTCTGGCTCACACCTCTAATCCCAGCACTATGGGAGGCTGAGATGGGCAGATTGCTTGAGTCAGGAGTTAAAGACCAGCCTGGGCAACATGGCAAAACCTGTCTCTACAAAAAGTACAAAAATTAGCTCAATGTGTGGCATGCACCTGTGCTCCCAGCAACTTTGGAGGCTGAGGTGGGAGGATCGCTTGAGCCCAGAGGATCGAGACTTCAGTAAGCCATGATCGTACCACTGCACTTGAGCCTGGGTGACAGAACAAGGCCCTGTCTCAAAAAAAAAAGGACTTAAAAACCAAAATTACTACTTGACCTTGACCTGTGGGGCTGCAAAATGGATGTTGTATTGGCAGTCATGAAAACAATATTAATTTCCTTTTACATCTCCATCAGAGCTCTTGGGTGATGAGGTGTGTTGTCAGTGAGCAGTAATATTTTGAAAGGAATCTTTTTTTTCTGAGCAGATCTCAACAGTGGGCTTAAAATATCCGCGAACCATGCTTTAAACAGATGCACTTTGTTGATTTGTAGAGCACAGGTAGAGTAGACTTAGCATAATTCTTAAGGGTCCTAGGATTTTGGAATGACAAATTATCATTGGCTTCAACTCAAAGTCACCAGCTTCAATCTCTTTTTTTTTTTTTTTTTTTTGGTGATGGAGTTTCTCTGTTGTTGGCCAGGGCAGAGTGCAGTGGCGCAATCTCGGCTCACCACAACCCCCGCCTCCCAGGTTCAAGCGATTCCCCTGCCTCAGCCTCCCGAGTAGCTGGGATTGCAGGCATGCGCCACCATGCCCGGCTAATTTTGTATTTTTAGTAGAGATGGGGTTTCTCCATGTTGGTCAGGCTGGTCTCAAACTCCCGACCTCAGGTGATCTGCCTGCCTTGACCTCCCAAAGTGCTAGGATTACAGGCATGAGCAACATGAGCAACCACGCTCGGCCTTTTTTGGGTGTGTTTGTTTGTTTTGTTTTGTTTTGTTTTGTTTTGAGACAGGGTCTCACTCTGTCACCCAGCCTGCAGTGCAGTGGTGTCATCTTGGCTCGCCGCAACCTCTGCCTCCCAAGCTCAAGAGATCCTCCCACCTCAGCCTCCCGAGTAGCTAGGACTACAGGCACCCTCCACCATGCCTGGCTAATTTTTTTATTTTTTGTAGATACAGGGTTTGGCCATGTTGCCCAGGCTGGTTTTGTTTTGTTTTGTTTTGTTTTGTTTTGTTTTGTTTTGTTTGAGATGGAATCTCGCTGTCACCCAGGCTGGAGTGCAGTGGCACCATCTTGGCTCACTGCAACCTCCACCTCCCAGGTTCAAGCAATTCTCCTGCCTCAACCTCCCAAGTAGCTGGGATTACAGGTGCCCACCACCACACCAGCTAATTTTTTGTATTTTTTAGCAGAGACAGGGTTTCACCATGTTGGCCAGGCTGGTCTTGAACTCCTGTGCTCAAGCGATCCACCCACCTCAGCTTCCCAAAGGGCTGAGATTACAGGCGTGAGCCACTGCATCAGCCTGCGTTAGCTTATTAAGAGCTAATTAAGCTCTTATTAATAAGGATATTTCACATTTTACTTCCCCGTTCATGAGTTCATGGACATTTAGGTTATTTCTACTTTTTTACTATTATGAATAATATTACCATGAACATTAGCATACATGTTTTTGTGTGAACATGTTTTCATTTGTCTTGAGTATATACCTAGTAGTAGAATTTCTGGGTCATAAGATAACTGTTAGGTTTAACTTTTTTTAGCAACTGCCAAACTGTTTCCCAAAGCAACTGTACCATTTTAAATGCCAAACAATGTATAAGAGTTCCTATTTTTCCATGTCCTTGTCAACTCTTTTTATTGACTGTCTTTTTTACAGTAGCCATTCTACTGGGATGAAATGGTATCTCATTGAGGTTTAGATTTGTGTTTCCAGATGGCACATGACATTGAACATCTTTTTATGGCTTATTGGCCATTTATGGGTTTTTTTTTTTGGAAGAAATATCTATTCAAATCCTTTGACTTTTTATTTTTCTTAATTTTATTTTAGATTCAGAGAGTACATATGCAGGTTTATTACATGGGTAAATTACATAATGATGAGGTTTGGGCTTCTAGCCCATCACCCAAATAATGAATATTGTACCCAATAGGTAATTTTTCCACCCTCAACCCCTTCCTATCCTCCTCCCTTTTGGCGTCTCCCTTTTGGCGTTCTATCCACAAAGGCGTACCCTTTGCTTAGCACCTACTTGTAAGTCAGAATATGCAGTATTTGATTTTCTGTTTCTGAGTTATTTCATTTAGGATAATGGTCTCCAGCAGCTGCTGCAAAGGACATGATTTCATTCTTTTTTAGTATTCTGTGATGTATATATACACCACATTTTCTCATTTGTGTCCTATAAAGCAAACAGCTGCCCTCACAGTTCTACTAGCACCTAGTACTTTAACATCTTTAATGTTATTATTGCTATAAAAATTACCCACGGCTGAGCCCTTTAAGTACATTATATGATTGTCTTTTTTCCCATTTCTTCAACTTTAAATTAATAACTGCCTTTTAAAAATTATTACTTTTTAAAAATATCCTTTAATAGATATCCTAGATATCTATTCCCAAATTCTAGGCAAAACCAGTCTACCAGTTTCATTTTTCCTAGCAATACCTTTCCTGGAGCAATTCAGTCTTTTGCTATAGTCCTGCCTAGTTGCTTTCTAGTCTGGCTGCACAAATGTTGACTAGCATTTGTCCTTCCCCATGGTCTTTGCCTCTCCCATGTTAGACTACCTGTCTCCTGGGTTCCCATGTTAGACTACCTGTCTCCTGGGTTCCCATGTCTTTTCCTTTTGTGGTTCATTTCCTTATTTTGGTGGAGCATATTCTTCTGTAGCTTTCCAATAAAGTGTGTATGACAGATAAGAGACTTTGCATTTCTGAAAATATGTATTTGCCCTTGTCTTTGAGTGATAGTTTGAGTATCTATGGTGTTCTAAAGTAGATATTTTTTCAAAACTTGAATATGTTATTCCATTGTCTTCTTACAGTGGTGCTATTTAGAAATCAGGTACCATTCTGATTTTTTCCATCCTTTACATGTGAAATGTTGATTCTCTGAGATTGTTCTCATTATCAGCATTGCACTGAACTTACATCATGCTGTGCTGTGTTATGAGTTTTATGTTGAGCACTTGGTGGAACCCTTTCTATCTTGTAATTCGTGTGCCTTACTTGGTGAAATTTTTTTTCTTCCCTTTTACCCAAATATTAAGTGAAAATTTTAAAATTTCTTCCGTCCCTTTTCTCTTTTCTCTCTTGTTGGCCCTTCTGCTAATCTAGCTGTTGGGCCTTCTCCCTTAATTTTCTTATCTTTCCTCCCCTCAATTTCTGTTTCTGAACTTTTATTCTACATTCTGGGCAATTTTTCTCAACTTAATCCTTACTTTCACCTGTTTGATAGCCAAGAGCTTTTGGGAGTTTTTGGAATGTTCCTTTTTAAATTTACTGTAGCTTTTCATTGATGTTATTCCATCTCTGTGATAACATGTTTCTGAGGAAGTTTTTTATGGCAGCTTGGTTTTTATTTTTAAGTTTTTTTGCTCTGTTTCTTATTTCTGTTTTCATGTCTGCCTTTGATGTTATAGGTTTTCTAATATATGTAAAACACTTAAAATGGTGTCTAGCACACAGTATGCTTAGTAAATGTTAGACATTATTTGTAGAACAGACTGGAGGACAGGAGGGTGTGGTGGCAAAGTGACAAACCTTTGTAAGTAGTGTAAGAGATGGGGAGTGCCTGAACATAAGTGATTTTGTTGAGAGAGGATAAAAGAAAGATTACAGAGACATTTCTAAAGTTTCCACAACAAGAGTAAGGTAGAATAAAAGGATGACCTACAGATTTCTGGCTTCAGAAACTTGGTAGCCTCCAATAAGTAAAATAGAGAAGAGTGGAGGAAGAGCAATATTGAGAGAACAATATTGAGTACCTTTTTGGACTTGAGAAGTGTGAAGTGACCTCAGCGTATCACTAAAGCCTCTTCACAATCTGTCTTTTACCAAAATGCCAGGCTCTTTTCTCTCTTTTTATTTTTTTCAATACAGACTCAGAATATTCATAAGTCTCAACATTTCACTTATCTTTTATGAAATAGCAATTAAAAGGGCCAGACGTAGTGGCTCACACCTGTAATCCCAGCACTTTGGGAGGCCAAGTCAGCGGACCACGAGGTCAGGAGTTCAAAACCAGCCCAGCCAACATGGTGGAACCCCATGTCTACTAAAGATAACAAAAAATTAGCTGGGCGTGGTGGCACAAGCCTGTAATCTCAGCTACTTGGGAGGCTGAGGCAGGAGAATCGCTGGAACTCGGGAGGTGGAGGTTGCAGTGAGCCAAGATTGTGTCATTGCACTCCAGCCTGGGTGACAAGGTGAGACTCCGTCTCAAAAAAAAAAAGGGGGGGAATAGCAATTAAATTTGTCTAAATTGTTTAAAACATCTTCCTTCTGTGGCCTCTTTTAAGATGCAATAAATTCATAATTTTGTATATGTGTGTGTATGATATTGAGCAGATTAAAACTTCAATAGGTTAAGAAAAATGAGAACAGATACATACCAGACTGGTAAAGTAGCAGACTGGTTTTTAGCATGAGGATTATTAACTTTTTAACCATCCTTATATTGTTTTATTTATTTCAAAGAACTTTGTATTATTTTTGTAAATAAAGCTAAAAATGTTTTTAATGTAGAGACAAATAATCAAAGGAAAGTTATTTTGGCAAGTCCTGGTTTTCACCAACTATTTTTAAAAATAGTCTATGAAACAAACAGAAAAGGAATACTGTTTAATCCTTGTAATATGATTTGTGTGAAATGTGAAATGTTTTCCTTTTGAGGTCTGAATTCTGATTTTCTTTTTCTTTTTCTTTTTTTTTTTTCATTTTTTTTTTGAGACAGGGTCTTGCTCTGTCACCCAGGCTGGAGTGTAGTAGTGCAGTCAGAGCTCATTGTAGCCTCAACTTCCTGGAGTCAAGCAATCCTCCCACTTCAGCCGCCCAAGTAGCTAGGACCACAGGTGCACACCACCATGGCCTGACTAATTTTAAAAAAATATTTTGGCCGGGTGCGGTGGCTCACTCATGTAATCCTAGCACTTTGGGAGGCCAAGGCGGGTGGATCACCTGAGGTCAGGAGCTCAAGACCAGCCTGGACAACATGGTGAAATCTTGTCTCTACTAAAAATACAAAAATTAGCCAGGCTTGGTGGCAGGTGCCTGTAATCCCAGCTACTCGGGAGGCTGAGGCAGGAGAATTGCTTGAACCCAGGAGGCGGAGGTTGTGGTGAGCCAAGATCACGCCACTGCACTCCAGCCTGGGCGACAGAGTGAGACTGCATGTCAAAAAAAATTTTTTTTTTCTAGAGATGGGGATCTCACCATATCGCCCAGGGTCTCGAACTCCTGGGCTAAAGCGATCCTGCTACCTCAACTTCCCAAAGTGCTGGGATTACAGGCATGAGCCACTGTGCCCAACCTTGAATTCTGATTTTCTTAACAGGTTTTACAGCTCTTTAAAACACTGCACAGGACCAGACAACAAGTTTTTAAAAATGATGCCAGAGCATTAGAAGGTAAGTATGTTCTTTATCCCTTTGGAGCCAGTCTACTTTTTAGATGACTACTAGTCTGTCTGAGAAACCCTGTGTGGTCAAGACCCATTTTAGGGAATGACCTTCACTACCTCTCTCTGATATCTTTTATAAAGATTAGCTTATATTACACTTATTTGAGAAATATCTACTTAAAGAAAAATTTTTAAAGATCAAGTCTTCATAAAGAGTTGGTCAAAAAAAAAAGGCGAGGGACCAGAATTTCAGTGTTTATCATTGCTTGCCTTATATTCAAGCCATTGAACTTTCTGTTACATAATCAAATTTTCACACTCTCTAGGACCAGATATTACCATGTTGTTAATGTCTTATGTCAGTCTAAAAGAGCAGCTGTGAAAGAGAATCCATCCCAAATGATTCCAAATTCAGTATCTCCCTGTTTTAAGTAGTTTCTATCTTATCTGGAAGTCACAGGCTCTGAAATTTAGGTTCTGTGTTATTCATGTTCAGTTCCACTCCTCATACATTTCTGAACCTCCTTAAGAGTGCACCTAGGTAAAGTGTCCCCACTGTTTCCAGGGATTTAAGTTTTTGTAACTCATCAAAAATAATTTCTGAACAAATAAGATATATGTATTGTATTATATGTACTTTACATGAATTTCTGATTTAATTCTTGTAACATTTCTGTAAGATAGTTGCTATTATAATTCCTATTTTTACAAATGAGAAAATTGACAAAATGTGAAAATATCTGTCTCACATCATACTGAGTAAAAGGTGGACCTGGGATTTAGTCTAAGCAGTGTGATTCAAAAGTCCAAACTCTAAACCACCTTACGTATTGAAATATATGCAACATAGGCTGGGCTCAGTGGCTCAGAGGTCAGGAGTTAGAGACCAGCCTGGCCAACATGGTGAAACCCCACCTCTACTAAAAATACAAAAATTAGCCGGGCATGGTGGCACACACCTGTAATCCCTTGAGGCAGGAGAATTGCTTGAACCCAGAGGCGGAGGTTGCAGTGAGCCGAGATCACGCCACTGCACTCCAGCCTGGGCGACAAAGCAAGACTCCATCTGAAAAAAAAAAAGTATATATATATATACATATATATATATATATATATAAAACATATATATATAAAACATATATGTATATATACACACACACAACATAGAAGGAAGTTTTTATGGTAATTATCAACATGGAATATTTTTGTTGCTTTAAATTTTTTAAGTGGAATAGTTATAAGAACAGCTAACAATTTGTTGCATATTTGCTAAGCACTTTATACGGATTGTTCCATTAAACGCTCACAGCAGCACAATGAGACCAGTGAGATTCTACCAAAGTATGCTGCTATAATGATATCAAATTCTTAGTGGTATATGTAAACAAAAGTTTTATTTGTCACTCACTTTATGTGTCAGCCAAGACACTTAAAATTTTACATATATGTACACATATATCCTGTTTGCTGCCAATCTCTGTGTATGTGTGTATGTAGTTTAACATACTTGTATGTATTGAATTTTACCATCTTAAAAAAGCATTTTAATAGAAATCCTTAGATTTGTAAAAATAAAACATTAAATTAGATTTATTATAATTCAGTAGCTATAGGTATACAAATGAATTTGAGAGTAAAAATCAGTGGAAGAAAAAATATTAGAGTGCCAAAGGTTTATAGTAGGTTTACCTACAAACTTGTCACCCTGTCAAAAGCTCTCCAAGAGACTTCATTAATAAATTTCTTATTCTTATGCTTTGTTTTTCATGAGGGCAATTTCTGTAGTAGAGAAGTAGCCATTCATAGTGAATAACGTGTCAATTATTGAGATAGGAATTATAGATTACAAAAGCGAATAACTATATGTATTTTTCTCTTTGTAGCAGCCAGAATAAAGATAAATGAAGAATTCAAAAATAATAAAAGTGAAACTTCTTCTAAGAAAATAGAAGAGGTACAGTAATTTTTTCAATTATAGTAAAACTTATACAATTATCTTGTCAAAGAGGAAATGATGAAGATAGAGGGGTTATGTAAGATAAAAACCATTACTTGATAGTTAAGGCCATCACAACTGTAGATAACCTTCACTTATTTGGTATGGCTCACCTCCTCAGGCTCATCTGCCAACACCAAAATACAGCAAGGTACCCCATCAACAGAACATGGAAATAGCCATGATCAAAGCCAGAACAGCTGAACAAACCCAGAAACCTACAGAAATCCTATCTTCACTTAAAGCAAGTGACTGGAACTAAAGAGAATGAGTGTTGTAGTAACTCAGAACTACAGAGGAAACTTCTACTAACTGAACTAAGCGGTTAGATATTTATTTTTAATCCCATCTTGGCAATGACAAACAGCCGCAGTATGAACTATTCTTGCTTTGCTTTCTGTATTTGCATTTTGGTCACTTGCTGTAGTTGAAGACACTATACAGACACTACTTTCTCAGCTCCCTAATACTCCTAGTAGAAGTTTATTGAAAAAAATGCACAATTTTTCTTTTCCTATATATTATGTGTTCTGGCATATACATATTATCTCTGTCCTCAGCTTCCTATGTCTAACTATATAAAGGTAAGGAAAGGACTCTTAGGAAGAAAACAAAACAAAAAAATGGAAAATAATTTGCAAGATAGTTATGGTTCCAAGAATTGATTTGGTTCCAAGAATTGATATGGTTCCAAGAATTGATTCCTTTAAAAAGAATCCTTTTTAAAGGAAGGTACAAACTAGAGAAATTCTTCTATGTTCATAGAATTTCCAGATGTTTAAAAAAAAACTGATAAAAAATGCATTTATATTTAGTGGAGAAAATGCTATTTTTGAAATAGTAAATACCTGTAATAATGGAGCTCATGAGACAAAATGAGATAGCCTAAGTATTCCCTCTCTATAAAATAAACAAAAAGGGAAAGATTTTGCTGAAACATGATAGGGCAAATAGGGAATATGTAATTTTTATTCATGGCAGAAATTAAAATGACAGTATAATCAACTCATGACTTGAAGGGAAGTTAAACGGTATATGAGGAAGTTTGTACTGTTTGCTATTCAGTAGACTAATTCATAAAAATATGATAATTTTTTAATTTTGAAATTATGATTAAACACTTTTAAATTGAGGTCTGTTTATATCAAGTAAACTGGGAAAATGAACTACAATCTCCCAAATTCATTTTACTTACAGAGCATTAATTTAACATTAAGCAATCTAGAAATTCCATATTTGTTATATACAAATGTATATTTTGTACTTTCTGCAACTGAAAAATATTAAGATTTTAGTAATTTTTAAATAATTGCTTTGTTATTAGAGGGTTGATAGAGTCTTGGCACTAAAAGGAATCTCAGGCATCCTCTCTAGACCAGCAGTTCTCAAACGTGGTCATCTCAAAGAACCTTTACACTCTTACAAATTGAGGACCCCAAAAAGCTTTGTTTATATCATTATTTACCATATTAGAAATGTAAACTGAGAATTTTTAAAAATATATATTGATTAATTCATTTTAAAATAACAATTTTATTATATGTTAAAAAGTAACATGATATTTATGAAAAATAACTATTTTAAAAAATTTAGTGAGAAGAGTGGTATTGGTTTTTTTGTTTTTGTTTTGTTTTTGTTTTTGTTTTGAGATGGAGTTTCGCTCTTGTTGCCCAGGCTGGAGTGCAGTGGCATGATCCCAGGTCACTGCAACCTCCACCTCTGGGTTCAAGCAATTCTCATGCCTCATCCTCCTGAGTAGCTGGGATTACAGGTGCATGCTACCACACCCAGCTAATTTTTGTATTTTTAGTAGACGGGTTTCACCATGTTGGCCAGGCTAGTCTTAAACTCCTGACCTCAGGTGATCCACCCACCTCAGCCTCCCAAAGTGCTGGGATTACAGGCGTGAGCCACTGTGCCCAGCCCACTGCAATATGTTTTTTAGGTTGAAGTATACGAAGAAAATTCAGCCTCACACAGATTTGTAGTTGGAAAAGAGTAGAACAATTAGATAATTGTGATTTTTTCTTTTCTTTATTTTTCTGGGTAGAGAGGAGGTCTTGCTTTGTTGCCCAGGCTGGTTTCAAACTCCTGGCTTCAAGCGACCCTCCTGCCTTAGCCTCCCAAAGTTCTGGGATTACAGGCATAAGCCACATAATTGTGAATATTTTTTAATACTACGCCTTGACATGAGGTAATTTCTTTTTTTTTTTGAGACGGAGTCTCACTCTGTCACCCAGTTAAAGGTTAGTTCCAATGTGCAACTCTGTTATCTGTCAGACAAATGGAATTTTTTTTTGGTGGGGGGAGGTTCCAGGATTCATGCAGACCACCTCCTCCTCATCTCCTCTGGACCCGCCTAATCCCTTATTCCTCAACTAGCCTTGTTTCCAGCCTTATATCTAGGACTTGACTCAGTTTATGTACCTCCAATGGCTGAGGAGACCCATTATTTTCTCCTTCTCTGCCCTGCTAAGCCCCTTCCCAGGTGTCAGGAGATGAGGCTTTGCTCTCCCACAGATCTCTCCATGGCAGTTAATTCCAGCTCCCTCCTTTTGATGCTCAGACCAAAAACCTTGGTGCTTTCTTGACTGCTATTCTTCTCTCACACTTATATCCAATCTGATAGCAAATCCTGTTGACTTAAATCTCAAAATATTAATATATACAGAACTCAACTACTTCTTATCCTCCCTGTCATTATCTCCGAGTCCAAGCCACCATCATCTCTCTTGTTATAACAGCCTCTTAATGGGCCTCCTGCTTCCAGCCACACTCCCTACAGCCTATTCTCAGTACTTTCAAAAACAGAATAAACCTTTAAAAAAGGAAAAAAAAAGGCATATCTCAGCACTCTACTACTCACAACCCCATGACTCTTCATCTCATTCAAGAAAAATCTAAAGTGCCTAACATGACCTACAAGACTGTCATCTGACCTTTGTTACCTTGCCATCTCAACTTGAACCACATCCCCCTCACTCTTCCAATCTCAGCCCCTTCTTTGAGGGTCCTTGAATTTACCAAAAAGTTTCCTCACTTAGGGTTTTTATGCTGTTGCCTCTTCTTGGGATATTCTCTCCCATGCCCTCAAAGCTTCGTTTAGGTAGACCAGTGAACTTTAATTGATATTTCCCTGTGAATGGATTTTTTACCCATGCATGATTTTGTAACATCATGCAGTGATGATTTAGAAAATGCAGGTTCATTAAATACTACAGATCTTCCAGATATTGACATAGTTCATTACATATTTTAAAGTTATATCTATCAATACTAATATCCATCTCATCAGAAAAATCTTTAAGGCTGGGCATGGTGGCTCACACCTGTAATCCCAACACTTTTGGAGGCTGAAGTGGGAGGGTCACTTGAGCCCAGGAGTTCAAGGCTGCAGTGAGTTATGATTACACCACTGCACTCCAGCCTGGGTGACAAAGCAAGACCTTGTCTCAAAAACAAAGCAAGAAAAAAATATTTAAGTATTGTGAAGCTATCAAGCTTACCCTGGCAGATACAAGTTCTCCAGAATTCTGATATTTGCTTGAAAGCTTCAGTTTTGTCATTGTCAGCAAATACTGTCAGTTGTTTTCTTTGAAGTGACACACTCTACTTTTCTAAGAAAATAAGAAAATATCTGCCAAATAGCTAAGTCTAAATAATCTTAATTTGTCAGTGGTTCTGTAAAGGTAAAAAATGGTATTTTGATGGAGAAAGCTCTACTGCTGACAACTCAAACCATGCAGAAGGCTGTAGTGTTTTGAAAGCAATTTTGACCTCACAGATCCCTGAAAGGGTCTCAGGGTCTCTCAAGTACATATTATTTGATGAGGTCTGAAACTCGGAGTAGGTGATTAACCCAAGGCCATACACTTAATGACACAGCCAAAGTTGGAGTTCAAGTGTTCTGAACATCTAACTCTATAAAAGAAAGACTCAACTGCCCTCCCAAAAATGTGCATTTTAAACACACTTAAAAATACACATTGTAACAAAAAATACTCTAAATCTGTTTTGGAAGAAAATATAGAATTGATAGATAAAAGTTAAAACTATATGCATATCTGAGCTTTCTATACTAGTTGGAATGGTTATAAAAAGTTAAAAGCAGTACCGTAGTCCCCCTTTATCATTGGGGAATACATTTTAAGATCCTCAGTGGATGCCTCAAATGTCTGATAGTACCAAATCCTATATACTATGTTTTTATTATGTATACTTTCCTATGATAAAGTTTAATTTATAAATTAGACACAGTACTCTTATGCTTTGGAGCCATTATTAAGTAAAATAAGAGTTACTTGAATATAAGCACTGCAGTGTGGCAACAGTCAATCTTGATAACCGAGATGGCTACTAAGTGACCACAGGTGGACAGTGTACACAATATGGATATGCTGGACAAATAAATGATTCACATCCCAGACAGGCTGGAGCAGATGGCATGAGATTTCATCATGCTACTCAGAGTGACATGTGATTAAAAACTTATACATTATTTATTTTGGGAATTTTCTATTTAATATTTTCAGACCACAGTTGACCACGGGTAACTGAAACTGCAGATAAGGAGAAACTACTGTATTACTTGAAAAGAAATTATAGTAAAACTATCGTTTTCAAAAACAGTACATTCATATGAAACACCTAAAGGACTTACTCTATTTGTCTGGTTTTCTTAACAGCTAATGAAAATAGGTTCTGATGTTGAATTATTACTCAGAACATCTGTTATACAAGGTATTCACACAGACCACAATACACTGAGTAAGTAAAATTAAAGAAAAATGGTTTCTAACTGCAATGTGTTTTAAAATATTGAATAATTATAGCACATGTAATGCTGAGTGATAAAACAGCTTGATTTTGCCAGACAATGTGGTATATAGCATATATATTTTACAAGGTTATAGTCTATAAGACTGAATTATGAAACTTTGTTTTGCCACATTTGTTTCCTTTTAATTTTTATTTTTTATTTTTATATTCTTATATTTCAACACTCTAATTACGAAGACAGTACAACTATATATTTTTATCATATTTATTTACAGTTCTTAATTTTTCTGGCATCATTTATCACTTACCTAGACTATTTCTTTACCTTTTACTCTATAATGAGTTTTGTTTTTTGTTTTTTTTTGTTTTGTTTTTTTTTTTGGGTTTTTTGAGATGGAGTCTCACTCTGTTGCCCAGGCTGGAGTGCAGTAGTGCGATCTTGGCTCGCTGCAACCTCTACCTCCTGGGTTCAAGCATTTCTCATGCCTCAACCTCCCAACTAGCTAGGACTACAGGCACACACCACCCATGCCCAGCTAATTTTTGTATTTTTAGTAGAAACAGGGTTTTACTTTGTTGGCCAGGCTGGTCTCAAACTCCTGACCTCAGGTGATCCACCTGCTTCAGCCCCCCAAAGTGCTGGTATTACATGCATGAGCCATTGCACCTAGCCTATAATTAGTTATTTTAATTCAGAAGATTTAGGATTATAGGAAATGGAAATATAGTTGAGGATCCTCCATCATATCTCGAGACTCCAGATGGTGCTTCAGCAAAATCTCATTTCACATAATATTTTGTTTTTATTCTCTAAAGTATCTTTGGGGACAGTAACAACAAAAAGATGACATTCAAAATTGTTGGCCAGGTGCAGTGGCTTATTCCTGTAATCCCAGCACTTTGGGAGGCCAAGGCAGGAGTCTAGATTGAGCCCAGGAGTTCAAGACCAGCCTGGGCAACATGACAAAACCCCGCCTCTACAAAAAATACAAAAGTTATCAGGATGCGGTGGTGCACACCTGTAATTCCAGCTAGTAGGGAGGCTGAGGTGGGAGGATCACTTCAGCCCAGGAGGTTGAGGCCTTAATGAGCTGTGAGTATGCCACTGTACTCCAGCCTGGGCGACAGAGTAAGACCCTGCCTCAAAAAATATATATATTGAAAGGCTTTGTTTTTTAAGCAGACTATGGAAGTATAACATACAAACAAAAAAGTACTCAATTTGTAATTGTATAGCTCAGTGAATTTTCATAAAATGAAGTACCCATGTAACCAACATGTAAAACAAGCCACATGTAAAAAAAAAAAAAAAAATTGGCCTTTCTGATGGATATGTGGTGGTATCACATTGTGATTTTAATTTATATTTCTCTGGTAACTAATGAACTATGAGGACCTTTTCAGTTGTTTAGTGGACATTTGGATATTCTTTTTTATGAAGTGCCTTTTTGAGTCTTTTGTCCATTTTTCTAAGGGGTTGTCTGCCTTTTTATTGTTGATTTAAAGGATTTCTTTGTATGTTCTGAATATAGAAATTTGGTGGGTATATGTATTACAAGAATCTTCTACTTTGTGGCTTTCCTTTTCACTTTGGTAATGTTATCTTTCTGTGAGAAGTTCTTAATGTAGTCATATTTATGGATTTTTTAACAATTAGTGCTTTTTAATTCTATTAAAGAAATCTTTGCCTAGCTCAAGCAAGATCGTGAAGAGATTCTCCCGTGCTTTCTTCCAAAAGCTTTATTGTAGGCTGGGTGCAGTGTCTCACACCTGTAATCCCTGCACCACTTTGGGAGGCTGAGGCGGATGGATCACTTGAGGTCAGGAGTTCAAGACGAGCCTGGGCAACATGGTGAAACCCCATTTTCACTAAAAATACAAAAACTAGCCAGGCATGGTGGCGCATGCCTGTAATTCCAGCTACTCAGGAAGCTAAGGGAGGAGAATCACTTGAACGTGGGAGGCGGAGGCTGCAGTGAGCGAAGATCATGCCACCACACTCCAGCCTGGGCAACAGAGTGAGACTCCATCTCAAAAACAAAAAAAAAGGCCAGGCGTGGTGGCTCAACGCCTGTAATCCCAGCACTTTGGGCGGCTGAGGCGGGCGGATCACGAGGTCAGGAGATCGAGACCATCCTGGCTAACACAGTGAAACCCCATCTCTACTAAAAATACAAAAAATTAGCCAGGCGTGGTGGTGGGCACCTATGGTCCCAGCTATTCTGGAGGCTGAGGCAGGAGAATGGCATGAACCCGGGAGGCGGAGCCTGCAGTGAGTCAAGATCGAGCCACTGCCCTGCAGCCTGGGCAACAGAGCAAGACTCCGTCTCAAAAAAAAAAAAAAAAAAAGCTATATTGTTTGATCTTTTCCATTTGGTTGTTTATATCAACTAGAGTTGGTTTGTATATGGTATGAGATGGGGGAGTCAAGATTTATTTTTTTACATGTGACTATCCAGTTGATCCAGCAACACTTATTGAAAAGACCACTCTTCCCCCTACTACTCTACAGGATCACCTTTGTCATAAAATCTAAGAACTATATATGTGTGCATCTGTTTCTGGACTTTATAATCTCTTCAATCTGTTTTTCTGTCCTGCATCATATACCTTCATGTCTTGATTATTACAGCCTTATTATAGATCTTCCTACCTGGTAGTATAAGTCCAAAGGGCTTTTAAAGTTACTTTTAATTAATGGGGACTTATCAGAAATTATTAGATCTTGGGCTGGGCCCTGTGGTTCACACCTGTAATCCCAGCACTTTGGGAGGCTGAGGTGGGTAAATCACCTGAGCTCAGGAATTTGAGACTAGCCAGGGCAACATAGTAAAACCCTGTCTCTACCAGAAATACGAAAAATTCACCAGGCATGGTAATGTGCACCCATGGCCCCAGCTACTAGGGAGGCTGAGGTGGGAGGATCACTTGAGCCTGAGAGGCGGGTATTGCAATGACCCGAGATCGCACCACTGCACTTCAGCCTGGGTGACAGAGCCAGACCCTGTCTCACAAAAAAAAAAAGAAAAGAAAAAAAAAGAAATTATTAGATCTGAGTTATGGTTTTTTCGTTTTGTTTTGTTTTGTTTAGATGGAGTCTTGCTCTGTCTCCTACGCTGGAGTGCAGTGGTGTGATCTCGTCTCACTGCAACCTCTGCCTCCCGGGTTTAAGCAATTCTCCTGCCTCAGCTTCCTGAGTAGCTTGATATTACAAGCGTGTACCACCACACCCGGCTAATTTTTGTATTTTTAGTAGAGACGGAGTTTCACCATGTTGGTCAGGCTGGTTTCAAACTCTTGACCTCGTGATCCGCCTGCCTTGGCCTCCCAAAGTGCTGGGATTACAGGCGTGAGCCACCGTGCCCATTTTTTTTTTTTTCTTTGAAACGGATTTTCGCTCTTGTCACCCAGGCTGGTGTACAGTGGCATGATTTCCGCTCACTGCAACCTCCACCTCCCAGGTTCAAGTGATTCTCCTGCCTCAGCCCCTCAAGTAGCTGGGATTACAGGAGCTTGCCACCACACCCAGCTAATTTTTGTATTTTTAGTAGAGACAAGGTTTCACCATGTTGGCCAGGCTGGTCTGGAACTCCTGACCTCAGGTGATCCACCTGCCTCGGCCTCCCAAAATGCTGGGTTTACAGGTGTGAGCCACTGCACCTGGCTGATCTAAGTTATGTTTATAAGGGCAGAAAACATAGTTAATCCTAAATTTAAGATGTGTAGTTATCAGCTTTTATCTTAATAATGATCTTTAGAGTTTCTGTGTAGTATAGCCAACATTTTATACAGGTAATCACAGATATATATTATTTTTATCATATGAATAAAGTTTTAGGTTATTTTAAATAACTAAATTTAGTATCTATATTTCAAATGCCTTGTTTTAGATATAACAGTATTGAATATTATTTAGATTTCTTTTTATCCTTTGGTTTTATGTATACTTTAATTTTCCCACAGAATTAAATATTTTGACTCTTTTATGAGTATTAATACATATTGCCTTAATAATAGCCTCATTCTTTCTGTGTGTGTGTATATATGTATACACACATATACATATATATGTATATACACATATATATACATATATATGTATAGGTCCAAAATGTAAGAAATTTGATTCCTTAATCTCTCTTTCTAAAAGTTACTTTAAACAAAATTCGTTCAAATATTTTAGCAGTGTCTATACTGTCACGTAGAAATGACAAGAATAAAAATTCTGCTTCTTGTTTAGAAAATGGAAAGTTGTGATTATGTGTTTCTAAAAAATATCATATAATGTCTCAAAATGAAAAATAATAGAAATTGAAAGTAATAAAATGAAACTTCATTTGGAAGAGTAATCACCTTGTATGCGTGAAGAGTAATCACCTTGTATGCGTGAATTCTAAATCCATCTCTCTTTTTCTTCCATTCAAATAATATCTACAGTGGAAATTAAGTTTTGAATCCCAGCAGGAACTCTTTATCTTAAATAATTTCTCATTTTAAATTTTTTTAAAAAATCACTTCCAGACATCTCTCAAAAGGAGACGCACAAATGGCCAACAAGTATATGAAAAATTACGCAACATCACTTATCAGGGAAATGAAAATTAAAACCACAATGAAATATCATCTCACCCCAGATAGAATGACTATTGTCAAAAGGACAAAAAATAACAAATGCTGACAAGGATGTGGAGAAAGGAGAACTCTTATACACTGTTGGTGGGAACGTAAATTAGGATAGCCATTATAGAAAACAGTATAGAGGTTCCTCAAAAACTAAACATAGAACTATTGCATGATCTAGTAATTCCTCTACTGGGTATGTATCCAAAGGAAAGGAAATCACTGTATCCAAGAAATAGCTGCATTCTCATGTTTATCTTGGCACTATTCACAATAACCAAGATACGGAATCAACCTAAGAATCCATCGACAGTTGATTAAAAAAAATGTGGTATATATATACACACACACACATACACACACACAATACAATATTATTCAGCCATAAAAACAAGGAAATCTTGTCATTTGTGACAACATACATGAACCTGGAAGACATTATGTTAAGTGAAATAAGCCAGGCACAGAACAACAAATATTGCATGTTCTCACTCATGTGGAACCTAAAAAAGTTCAACTTATAGAAACAGAGTGCAGATAGTGGTTATTAGAGGCCAGGAAGGGTCAGAGGGGGATAGCTAGAGGTTGGTTAATGGGTCCAAAATTACAGTTAGCTAGGAGGAATAAGTTCTAGTGTTCTATAGCACTGTAGGGTAACTATAATTAACAATTTATTGTATGTTTTCAAATAGCTAGAAGAGCAAATTTTGAATATTCCTAACACAAAGAAATGATCAATAAGGTCATAGATATGCTAATTACCCTGATTTGATCATCACACATACACATGCATTGAACTATCACTGTACCCCTTAAATATGCATATTTAGTACGTATCAATTAAAAATAATAAAAGGAAAACATTTACTTCCTTTATCCTTGCTGGTGAATTCAAGGTTCTTTATTACAAGCATAATTTTATCATTTGAAATAATTCCTTATTTTTAAAATCTTTAAAAAATATTTTGGAAACTATTTTTCTTTCCAAATATTTTCTACTCTATTTTTTGTATTATCTCAGGTGCCTGAATTTGTACAAATCATAATTTTTTATTCATATCATTCATCATTGGTCTAGCATAGCCTTTATGAGTTAGAAAAATACTCAGGTTATTCATTATTCTATACTTGCTTTCTGTTTGATTATTAACATTTGTCAAAACCCTCTTTCTAATGTGGATATTAGTCGCCTGGTTTCAGTGTTGGCCTTTGACAAACATATATATTTTCATTCGTATAAATTTATGATAAAGATGGTCCCAAGAAAACCCAGGACTTCGGGTCATTATTTTTTATGGTACTTAGTTTTTTAATAGGATCCGTATTTTTTAACTTCCTCTCTGGCATATATGTAAGAAAAAATAGGGATGTACTTCTAAACGAATGATACAGTTAAAAAAACAAAAAGCTCCAAGAAGCTGTTCTTTAGATGTATTTTAAACTTCTGCCTTTTGGTTTATTTAGATTTGTCGTTGTCTAAAACTATGTTGTGGTTTGTGTTCTAAGACATGTTAATGTGACTCAACAAACATTGAATCGCTGTTATGCTAGACGCCAGGGATAGAACAATGGGCAAGACAGATCTGGTTCCTATCCAGTGGAACTTAGAGTGCTGTGTAAAAGACAGGCAATTAAATGTACAGCTACAGTTCTTGGAATGCCAGGATAGGAGGCAGAGATTGCTGAGGCACATAAGCAGAGCTACAGATCCAAACTTGATGAGTTAGGGACAGGTTCTGGGAAGAAAACACTTCTGTGTTACAGTTTCCCTAATTTGAAGTCATCATTTATATAATATACATAATGTGCTTGAAATATTTAGAAGTATTTCTGGAACTTCAGTGTGAAATATTTTGATGTCCTTTAAATTATTTGGATTCCAAATATCTCTGTGATTGTCACACTATTATAAACTATGCTATCCATAATAATTTATTTTAAAATCTTTACCTAAATTTGTACTTTGGTCCAAAATTGAGATAAAGACTTTATTTCAAGGAATTGCTTTTTGGCCGGGTGAGGTGGGTCACGCCTATAATCCCAGCACTTGGTGGGAGGCTGAGGCAGGTGGATCAACTGAGGTCAGAAGTTCAAGACCAGCCTGATCAACATGGAGAAACCTCATCTCTACTAAAAATACAAAATTAGCCGGGCATGGTGGCACATGCCTGTAGTCCCAGCTACTCAGGAGGCTGAGGCAGGAGAATCGCTTGAACCCGGGAGGCGGAGGTTGCAGTGAGCCGAGATTGCGCCATTGCACTCCAGCCTGGGCAACAAGAGCAAAACTCCATCTCAAAAAAAAAAGAAATTGCTTTTTATTGATATATCTAATATGACCAGAGTAGATAAGGCGTTTCAGGGGCCTGAAGTACAGGAAATAAACCATGATCTCAATGCAGTTCCTTTTTAAAGATCTGGCAACATCAACAAACTAAGGCTGTTATAGTACTCAGTATCTAATGTGGAAAGCAAAGTCAGGGATTTTATAATCTATAAGACAAAATTATAATAAAAACAGTATATAGCATATAAATATACTTGGGGTGCATTTGACCTAATTAAAGTGTTAACAGTTAATGAATACAGAAGAATTCAGTTGTAAAATATCTTTTGATGCCAAAGATTATCCAATAAGGTGAATTGGGTAAAGAAGTAGAATAGTGGATATTTGACAGGTTTTCTGGTAATTTACTACTCTTCAAATAACCCTGCTTTGTTTCAAGACTTTCCATCTGCCTGAATTCTAAATCCCTAAGACAGAACCTAGAAAATTTAAGTTCCTCAGTTTCCTTTGTAGCTCAGGCACAGGCGTTTGATTAGGTGAAGCACACTCACTTGTATTCAGCACAGAATCTGTTTTGCTGGCAGGAGTAGCATCAGTGGTTTCAGGATCAAGTTCCTCATGGAGAAGAGAAGTAGCATTGGTATGGTGGCAAGAGCAGACATAGTAAGGTTGAGTTTCTGGCAACATCCGAAATGTAGCATCTTGTGTTCCATGAGGGTAAAAATGGCAGCATTTTTTTCTGGCACCCCACGAGAGAGCAGCAGTTTTTATCATTAGCCTATTTCTGTGGTATGGCTTTGGTCATTGTTTCTGGAAGCTTAGTCTCAAGCCTGCCTGGTTCTGGACAATTTGAAACAACCTGTTTAATGCCTTTCCAGCTTCTAAGCAGCCAGAGGCTGCTTCTGTGACTGGTAACAAAGACCAACAGTTAAAGCTTTTATAGTCCACTTCCTGGTGATATGAGTTAGGCAAAATAAAATTGGCCGGGAGCGGTGGCTCACACCTGTTATCCCAGCACTTTGGGAGGCTGAGGTGGGCAGATCACCTGAGGTCAGGAGTTTGAGACCAGCCCCCTGGCCAACATGGTGAAACCCCATCTCTACTGAAAAATATAAAAATTAGCCGGGCATGGTGGTGGGCGCCTGTAATCCCAGCTACTCAGGAGGCTGAGGCAGGAGAATCGCTTGAACACGGGAGGCGGAGGTTGCAGTGAGCCGAGATCACAGCCACTGCACTGCAGCCTGGGCGACAGACAGAGCAAGGTTCTGTCTCAAAAAAAAAAAATAATAATAAATAAAATTGAAAAAGAGGTTGAATGCAGATTAAGCTAGCCCACAAAGCAGAGATAGAAAAAAGTATTACTTTGCTAAAAGGCACAATTCTGTCTACAGCCTAGAGTCTAATTGATTAAGAGTCCCATAATTTAGAGCCTTGGAGAGTTAAAAATGCTAATTGTTCCTATCCACTAAAACTAAAGCCAATACAAGCAGGGAAATTCTGAGCTGTAACATGAAATAAGATCGATGCGTCAAGACTTTCTCATTCTTCCAGACAAAGATTAGATATATGATTCATTTACTGACTGGAACTTACTATTCTTCATTGCTTTAAGAAGTGGCCCCTAAGGTAAGGGTTAGGGAGATGGGCAGAACGTAGAGGCTGCTACCAAAGGATGACAGTCTTCATCCTTATTTTTCTGTGGCTACTTGTGCATGGAAATGACTGGAAACCAATTTGAAGCTTATAAAGTTTTTGAGTGAATTGTATTGCCAAGAAACTCCAGGCCTGGCTAGCTCTTTTCACCTCTTAAGGCCACCCCTGGGCCCCTAAACTCCTATCACCAGGAAGTGGACTATGAAAGCTTTTAAAGCCCCAAAGAAAGGCGTCTTCCCCAGTATCTCCACCTTAGAACAATGAGGCTCAGCAGGACCTAATGGAAGCACTAGCACTGTAACCAAACATCCTTGATTTCAGTCTGGATGAGACCTGAGGGGACAGGTAGTGAGTGGATGTATGCTACAGATGGAAAGAAGGATGTATATGCATTTTGCATAGCCAAAGGGGTGGTGCTTGTTGCCTCTCCAGTATCTATTCTCCTGTTCTTTTTTTTTTTTTTTTTTTGGAGATAGAGTGTCCTTCTGTCACTCAGGCTGGAGTGCAGTGGCACGATCTTGGCTCACTGCAACCTCAGCCTCCCGGGTTCAAGCGATTCTCATGCCTCACACCTCCTGAATAGCTGGGACTACCGCTCGGGCAATCCAACCGCCTCGGCCTCCTTAAGTACTAGGAGTATAGGTGTGAACCACCGTGCTTGGCTTCTCCTGTTCTTTTTTACTAACTGAAAAATTGTATTCAGGGTGCAATGTACCAAGCAAAAAAAAAGTTATTTTCCAGACCATGTGACACCTTTCTGGTCTATATAAACTGTGTCTATTCGGTGTTACTTCCAAGAAAGTCGTTGTTTTCCTGTTTAAAAGGAACAGGCTGAGCCGGCATTCTCCTTTTGCCCTTTTCTCTCTTCTTCCCATCTGGAGTGCAGATGTGATATGACAGCAGCAGTGAAGACAAAACCACTCATGGAAGGTAGCAGAACAGGAAGAGAGAAAGAGCCTGGGTCCTTAGTGTCACTAAGGACAAGCACTAGCCCAGAACTGCCTTAATCTGTATTTCTTTTTTTTTTTTCCCGAGACGGAGTCTAGCTCTGTCGCCCAGGCTGAAGTACAGTGGCACGATCTCGGCTCACTGCAACCTCTGCCTTTGGGTTCAAGTGATTCTCCTGCCTCAGCCTCCCTAGTAGCTGGTGCCTGCCACCACGCCCAGCTAATTTTTGTATTTTTAGTAGAGACGGGGTTTCACTGTGTTGGCCAGGCTGGTCTCGAACTCCTGACTTTGTGATCTGCCCACCTCGGCCTCCCAAAGTGCTGTGATTACAAGCATGAGCCACCATGCCTGTCCTTTAATCTGTATTTCTTGATAATGTGAGAAAAATTAAATCTCTTACTTATTTAAACCAGCTTTTGGACTTTGGTTATTCAGAACTGAACATACTCTAAAGTGATATGGGTATATTTAACCATTTATTTTTCCATTCTCCCTTAAAAGTCTTGTTCCACTTTTGTAACACATGACACTATACTATAATTTGTTGTTTGTCTAGCTATCTTTTCCATTAGATTGTGAGTTTCTGGAAGCTGAAAAGACTATATATGTGAATATATATTCACCTTCATATCTTAATTTCTTGATGTAATGTCTAGCATGAAATAGGTACATATAGGTTTGATAAGTGAAACAAATTATTGCCATTGTTAACAAGTTAAAACGCACACTACAAGTTATTCTCTGATGAAATCTCCATGGGTTTGGTAAAAGCAAGTGAGATATAAACAATGGTTAAATAATACTTATTTAACTGGTTTTCATTTCAGTAAGCCAAATTTATCATCTGGCTAATAAGAGCACTATTTTTAGTCAGACCAGTTCTTTCTTAATTAAGTGAAATATTCAGTTTGCCTTTTGGGTTGAATTTGTTTTAGTGTTGTCTTCTGTCTTTTTTTTTTTTTTTTTTTTTTTTTGAGAGAGAGTCTGTCTCCCAGGCTGGAGTGCAGTAGCATAATTATTGCTCACTGTAACCTCAAACTCCTGGGCTCAAGCAATCCTCCTGCCTCAGCCTCTTGAGTAGCTAGGAATACAGGTGTGCACCACCATGCCTAGCTAATTTTTAAACAATTTTTTGTAGAGACAGAGTCTCGCTGTGTTTCCCAAGCTGGTCTCAAACTCCTGGCCTCAAGCAATCTTCCCACCTCAGCTTCCCAAAGTGCCAGAATTACAGGCATGAGCCGCTGCACCTGGCCACTGTGTGTGTGTGTGTGTGTGTGTGTAAATATATATATTTTTAAAACCTTTTTATTTTGAAATAATTCAGATTTACAAAAAAAGTGCAAAAGTTGAAGGGTATGAGAATTTCCTTTACCCAGATTCTACAAATGCTAACATTTTACCATATTTGCCTTATTGTGTCTCCCTCATTTTTTTTTCCTGAACTTTCTGAGAGTAAGTTGCAGACATAATGCCTATTTACCCCAAATGAACATTTTTAGAATTATGACAGCCCATTTGGGTCTAGATCTTCTGGAGAAATACCTTAGAGTATAATTTTTTAAGATACTTCAGTGTGTATTTCCTAAATATACAAGGACATTCTCTAATGTAACTGCAATATAATGACCAAAACCAGGGTATTAATATTGATGCAATGCTATCATTTAAATCTTTCCATTTGTCCTAATAATGTATTTTATGGCAAAAGGAAAAAAAAATCCCTGTGGACCAGTATCCTATTGGGGATCACACATTGCATGTAGTCATCATGTCTCTTTAGGTATCCTTAATCTAGAGCAGTCCTTCAGTCTTTCTTCGTCTTTCATGTCCATGATGTTTTGAAAAGTATAGGCAGGTTATTTTATAGAAGGTCGTGCAAGTATTTTTTGATTGATAGCTCATCTAGGTTCAGCTCTTCTGGAGAAAAGAAGAAATCAATGTATCTCCTCAAAAATTTGGGACTTTTTTTTTTTTGAGGTGGACTGTCACTGTGTCCCCCAGGCTGGAGTGCAGTGGCACCATCTCGGCTCACTCACTGCAACCTCCGCCTCCCATGTTCAAGCGATTCTTGTGCCTCATTCTCCTGAGTAGCTGGGATTACAGGCATGCACCACCACACCCAGCTGATTTTTTTTTTTTTTTTCAGTAGAGATGGGGTTTCACCATGTTAGTCAGGCTAGTTTCCAACTCCAGACCTCAAATGATCATCCCTCCTTAGCCTCCCAAAGTTCTAGGATTACAGCCGTGAGTCACCACGCCTGGCCAAAAATCTTAAGAGCTTTATCTTAACTCCAGTAAGATGTCTTACCTAGGACTCAACAGGTTTTTGTTGTTGTTTTATGATATTTCTCAATGTGGGCACTCTTGGCATTTTTGACAGGACAGTTCTTCACTATGCCAGACTGTCCCACACATTACAGAAGGTTTAGCATCCCTGGCTCCTGCCCACTTAATTCCAGTAGCATTCTCCAGTTGATATGACCACACAAAACACCCTCTTTTAAGAACGATTGTTATTTAAAATTTAGAATCTTTAGATTAGGAGACCAGTCTTGCTTTTCATATAGTAGATAGTATAAGCAAAATTTCCAGTTGTTTTCATTATCAGTAATTGGTAATTAAATGACCAATAATAGAAGTTTTAGCTGAATTCTCTTCAGTTATTTGATTTGCTATATTTAATGATAAAGGGTTAAGTGGATCATATGTTTTTATATAATCTGAAATGAGAATGATATTAATTCTAATTAGAGTCAAGGTTGCCACCTTAGATATCAACTGAAATAAAATATCCCTGGAAGATTTATCTTAAAACTAGATATTTTACTATTTTAAATTTTAGGGGGAAATGAGTGTCCTTGCATTTAATTCTAATTTTAGTGATGTTAATTATTCTCTTTTTTTTTTTCTTTCAGAACTGGTCCCTAGGAAAGACCTTCTTGTAGAAAATGTGCCATATTGTGATGCACCAACTCAGAAGCAATGAGTTTTCTAGAATACAACAAGTCTTTGTACTTTTTAACTTTAAAATCTACAACTCTGGCAAAAGTCCTGGAAATGCAGACATTTTCCCTGAACTGGCATATTGAAAATGAATGAATTACAGAATAGCTTCGTATTTAAATTTCATGTTAAAAGGTCATTACTGAGAACTAAAGAACATAATTAAGTATTTCTAAAGGAAATTAGATAAGAAAACATTTCATTTTCATTGAAAATCAAATTTCATAAAGCAAAGTAAGTGCTTAGGGAGATATATTCAATCTTTGACCTTGATGAGTATTTGATCTTACCATAGCTATTTGAGAATGTGGTGCTTTTACAAATTGGTGAGTTTTCCTGCCATGTGAAATGCAATTATTACATTTAAATTGTTAGATTAAAATGATATTTAGTCCTGAAAAATTTTAAATTGGTCAAAAAAATCACAGTGTATGCCAGCTCTCTACAGAAAGTGGCCTTTGTTTTCTAAAGCACTGGGATTATTTCTGTAGCTAATATATAATTGTACAGTTTCTTTTTAGAGATAGAGAGTATCTCTGTGTTCTTATGAAGACATTTTTTATCAGTTTTCTGAAAATAGATGAATAAAATATTATAGTCACCTAGGGTCACTATGGAATAAAGAAATCCTAGTTTAAAGAGGAAATAGTGGCCCTTGATCAAACTATTTAATATGGCCTTAGTAGAATTAGCTGTATTTAGACAAAGTTAGACTTTAGTGTAAAATGTAATAGGTGGCTACATTCTCTTCGTTTTAATTAATGAAATTTAAATGGCTTCTCTTCTTCCACATGTCCTGTCCTTGACAAGATGGGCAGTATCACAAAAGGTCCTGGCATTCTACCATCTAACACTAGGAACTGTAAAATCCTGTTTAATATTCTTCTTGTTTCTCTTTTATCTGTGTATCTTTGCCATTCTATTTTCTCAGTGAATAGTATGTTTTCTCCCATTCACTGATAAAATTCTCTCATTTGATGATGATACAGGGTTTTTAATTTTTGCAAGATTCTCAATGCAAGCATTGTTATGTATCTAGAAATTATACCTAGAGAAAAATGAAAGTCGTTTCAAATTTGAAATTTGCCCTTTTAAGAGAATGCTGAATGTCATCACAGTATATAATCACTATATAAATGTGCTGACTTACAGTTATTTTAGTGTCTATATGACATATTTTGAGGAAAGTTGGCTGACGTTATTTAAATATATATTCTATATTTTAGTGTTATTGAATATTTTATCACTGAGCTTTTTTCTTTAACCTGAATTCCCTGTTCCATTTTTCATTCATGTTAATTTAAATAACTCCAGATTTCTTTCTTATAGTCATTATTAGTAGCAGATGAGATTAATAATTCACATGTTTATTAAAGATAGTAGCTTAGAAATTTTAAGATATATTGATATAGGCCCGGGCGCTGTGGCTCACACCTGTAATCCTGCACTTTGGGAGGCTGAGGCGGGCAGATCACAAGGTCAGGAGTTCGAGACCAGCCTGGCCAATGTGGCGAAACCCCATCTCTACTAAAACCACAAAAAATTAGCCAGGTATGGTGGCGGGCGCCTGTAGTCCCAGCTACTCGGGAGGCTGAGGCAGGAAAATCGCTTGAACCCGGAAGGTGGAGGTTGCAGTGAACCGAGATTGTGCCACTGCACTCCAGCCTGGGGGACAGAGTGAGACTCTGTCTCAAAAAAAAAAAGGAAAAAGGAAAAAAAAAGATATATTGATATAGATAGGTAGATATGATATTGTACTTTCATGCCATAAGACTACACAATAAAGTTCCTGAAAGTTCCTGGCTGGGCGCAGTGGCTCACGCCTGTAATCCCAGCACTTTGGGAGGCCGAGACAGGCAGATCACCTGAGGTCAGGAGTTCTAGACCAGCCTGACCAACATGGGGAAACCCCGTCTCTACTAAAAAAAATACAGAATTAGCCAGGTGTGGTGGCACATGCCTGTAATCCCAGCTACTCGGGAAACTGAGGCAGGAGAATTGCTTGAACCCAGGAGACGGAGGTTGCAGTGAGCCGAGATCGCACCATTGCACTCCAGCCTAGGCAACAAGAGTGAAACTCCGTCTCAAAAATAAATAAATAAATAAAGTTCCTGTGAAGTATATAAACATGTCAACGACAGGCTTGACTGTCACAAAATTCTGAAAGATGTGGCACTCTATTCTTATATAGCATATGCTAATTTATTTATTTATTTTTTGAGATTGAGTTTTGCTGTGTCACCCAGGTTGGAGTGCAGTGGCGTGGTCGTGGTCCACTAAAGCCTTGACCCCTGGGGCTCAGCAGTTCTCCCAACTAAGCCTCCCAAATAGCTGAGACTAGAGATATGTGCCACCACACCTAGCTATTTTTTTTATTTTTAGTAAGGACGAGGTCTCATTATGTTGGCCAGGCTGGTCTCAAATTCCTGAGCTCAGTTGATCCTCCCACCTCAGCCTCCCAAAGTGCTGGGATTACAGGTGTAAGCCACCACACCCTGCCTATTCTTATAATCATATATTTATATTTCAAATGGATTTTAACTGGTTATTTAATAGTTTAATTAGATAAAGTAATTCATGGCTGGGTGTGGTGGCTCACGCCTGTAATCCCAGCACTTTGGCAGGCTGAGGCAGATGGATCACCTGAGGTCGGAAGTTCGAGACCAGCCCAACCAACGTGGAGAAACCCCATCTCTATTAAAAATGCAAAATTAGCAGGACATGGTGGCACACATCTGTAATCCCAGCTAGTCAGGAGGCTGAGGCAGGAGAATTACTTGAGCCAGGGAAGCAGAGGTTGTGGTGAGCTAAGATTGCGCCACTGCACTCCAGGCTGAGAGAACAAGACTCCATCTCAAAAAAAGAAAAAGAAAACTTTTTTACACATGGGTATCTCACCATGTTGCCCAGGCTGGAGTGCAGTGGCTATTCATAGGCACAGTCATAGCACACTGCAGCCTAGAATTTCTGACCTCAAGCAATCATCCTGCCTCTGCCTCCTAAGTAGCTAGGACTACAGGTGCATACCACCATAACCAGCTTTAATTAAATGTTTTTTATTTGGTTATTTTTTTTAAGTTTTCTGTATTCACACAAGGGGTTGCTCAAATATAATTTTGCTTTGACTATTGAGATCTAGTGAAAGTGGGGTATATGAATTCTAATTGCAAATATCCAGGCTCAGAGGCCCAGCAGGACTTTCTAACACAATCTTTTAGTGGAAGTTAAAAATGGTATATAGCAGGAGAGTCAGATTTGAGAAGCATATGTAGATTCGAAGCTGGGGGAAAATGGCAGGTAGTTTGTACAACATCTAATTCAGAACATTAAAATTAAGATTTTAGTCAAACTGTGTTTAAGTTAGTTCTTATTTTCCTGTAGATGCATCTCACAGCATCAGTACAATACCAAAAAAGCACACTAGAATAAGAATATGTGGAATTTCTATACCTATTGACAAAGCACATAATTTAACCATAAACACAAAGCCATAGGTCAACAAAGAAATGAAAATTCCACTTCTGAAGGTGAGTTTTCTGAAGCCAAAGTGGATACATGCAAAATTAATATAGTTTTACTGTATATCAGTTGTCACCAATCAGAAATGGAAAACATCCTATTTATAATTGCAAACAAAACTGTAAAATAGACTTTTTAAAGTCTGGGAATAGACTTTTAAAATAAGCTATAACACTTAAAAAGGAGAGATATACTATGTTCCTAGATAGGACAATTGAAAATTCTGGAGATGACAGTTTTTCAAAAATCTGTTGAGGCCAGGTGCAGTGGCCCATGCCTGTAATTCCAGTACTTTGGGAGGCCGAGGTGGGTGGATCACCTGAGGTTGGGAGTTCGAGACCAGCCTGACCAACATGGGGAAACCCCGACTCTACTAAAAATACAAAATTAGCCAGGCGTGGTGGTGCATGCCTATAATCCCAGCTACTCGGGAGGCTGAGGCGTGAGAATCGCTTGAACCCGGTAGGCGGAGGTTGCAGTGAGCCGAGATCGCACCATTGCACTCCAGCCTGGGCAACAAGAGCAAAACTCCGTCTCAAAAAAAGAAAAAACATTTATCGAAATCCCAACAAGTTGACAAATATATCCACATAAAAATATAAAACTTCTGTATTCTGTGAAAGCTACTATAAATAAAGTTTAGAGAAAGTTATTTGCCACCTATGTCATGATTGAAATAGTTAATTGATCCTGTGAATCAGTTAGCAAAACATAACTCAATGGAAAGATGGGCAAATGATACAAATAAGAAATTCACAAAAGAAGAAATACTAAGTCTCTCTAGTGATGAGAGAAATGTAAATTAAAATGAAACATGTTTGTTCATCAAGTTGTCACAAGTTAGACAATCATATCCAATATTTTTAAAGGTTGTAAGACTGTAAGGAAATAGCCACTGTCATATCATTTTTAAAGGAATATAAATTATAGGGCCTTTTGTTTCTTTGGTTTTTTTTTTTAGAGACAAGATCTCTCCGTGTTGTCTAGGCTGGACTCAAACTTCTGGACTCGAGCAATCCTCGCAACATCATTAATAGCTGAGAGTACAGACTTGAGCCACCACACCTGACTATAGGGCCTTTTTGAAAGGAAAATTGACATCTTCAAAATTTTAAATATATTCAGTCTATTTCTCAAAAACTCAAAGAATACTAATAAATGTGTACTCAGATATATGTACAGAAATTGCTGTAACATTATAATTTTAAACAATTTAAAACAGACTGAGTTTCCAAAGTTAGGGTACAATGAAAGAAAAGGTGGCTTATTTATACTCTGGAATATTTTCCAAGAGTTGAAAAGGATGAGGATACACAGACACACAGACAGACACACACACACACACACACACACACACAGTTTGGCGCACACACACACACACACACACACACACAGTTTGGGTATCCCTAATCCAGAAATTCAAATGCTCCAAAGTCCAAAACTTTCTGACCCACCAACATGACTGATGCTCAAAGGAAATGGCCACTGGAAGATTTCAGATTTTCAGATTTGGAATGCTCAACCAGTAAGTACATAATGCAAATAATCCAAAATACAAAAAAAAAAAAAATGAAATCTGAAACGCTTCTAATCCCAAGCATTTCAGAAAACGGATATTCATTGTGTGTGTGTGTGTGTGTGTGTGTAAGCAGGTGTTGCTGGAAATTCACTTATATACAAGAAAACTATTTTTTGTGTACATATTTGCATATATATGTACAAATGGGTAGAAACGATACGTGATAAATCTTAACCGGGAAGGAAAAGAGATTTAGGGAAGGAAGCAGTAAGTGAGAACTTTTATTCTATTTACTCCTGCACGTTTAAATATTGTTTACAGTGAGTATATCAACAAGTAAGTGTTAAAAGACAATAAGCTACTAGTGATTTTTAATATAAAATTAACTATAAAATATTTTAAATATTAGCAAATAATATAGCACACTCATGAACCTAATTCCCACGTTTGATAGTTGTTACATTTTGCCATATTTGTTTAAAGGTCTAAGTCATAAAATCTTATAAAGCTAAACCCCACCCTTCTCTTTCTCCTCTCTCTCCAGGATAATTACTGTTTTATAGTTTGTGGATATCATTCCCATACTTGTGTTTATACTTTTACCAAGTGTGTATGTATTCAAAAAACAGTTGTTTTGTGATTTTAAAATGTAAATGAATGGCGTTATGCTCCATGTATTCTGCAACTTTTCATCATACATTAGGTTTTGGCGGTTTAGTCATAATTTGGCATGAATTCAGGTCTTTTATGTTTTATTCCATTGTAAGAATAAACAAGTTTGTTTATTCATGTCTCCGTTGATGAGTGATAGTATTGTCTCCAGTTTTTTTATGTTGCAAACCAATTTGCAAAAAACTCTGGCACATAGATTTTTACACCCATGAAAAAGTTTACCTGGACATACACCAAGGAGCAGAACTGTTGAGTCCTAGCGTACGTGCATATTCAGCTTTTCCAGAAATTTCTAAATTGTCCTTTAAAATAGTTGTACGAGTTTACATTCCAATCAACAGTGTGTGAAAGGTCCCATTTCCCCACATCCTCACTGTTATGTATGATTTTTCTCGTTGTCAAACTAATGGATATAAAATGGTATATTGTTTTAATTCGCATTTCTTAATTACTGGGGAGGCAGATCATCTTGTCATATGTTTATTGGCCATTATGGTTTCCCATTATGAATGTGTGTCTCTATCTTTTGTCCTCTTTTCTCTGTTGGGTTGTCTGGCTTTTTCTAACCAATCCTTTATATATTCTGGATACTAGTCCTTTGTTAATTATCTTTTTCCAATATGTGGCTTGTCTTTTAGTTTATGATAAACTTGACTGGGCTAAGGGATGCCCATATAGCTGGTAAATATTATTTCTGTGGTGTCTGTGAGGGTGTTTCTAGAAGAGATTAGCATTTCACTTGGTAGTCTCAGTAAAGAATGTCACTCTCACCAATGTGGGTGGGCATCATCCAAGTTTTTGAAGTCCAGACTAGAATCAAACGTATGAGGAAGGTCAAATTTGCTCTCTCTGCTTGAACTAAGACATCTATCTACTGATATCACTGCCCCTGGTTCTCAGGCTTTCAGGCTAAGACCAGGACTTACACTGTCAGCTCCCAGTTCTCAGGCCTTTGGACTCGAGCTAAATTACGCCACCAGTTTTCCTGGTTCTTCAACTTGCACGTGGAAGACTGTTAAACTTCTTAGCCTCTGTAACTGTGTGAGCCAATAGCTTTAATGGATTTCCTCCATCAGTCAATACATAGGTATAAATATACATATATCCTATTGATTCTCTTTCTCTGGAGACCTTGACTAATAACTATGTTGAAAACAGAGTAGGTTTGTTAAGACAGAGGAGTTCTGGACATGTCTTGATTGAGATGTTTATTAGATATCGAAGTGGAGATGTTAAAAGGACATTGGATATAACATCTGGAGTTCAGTACGTGATCTGAGCTGGAGATATAAATTTCAGATTTATTAGAAATTAGGTCCTGGGGTGCTCTGATGTTAACAGATTAAGGGAACAAGGAGCAACAAACACGAGACAGAAAAGGTAAGGTAAGGATGAATGAAAGATAGGATTAAAACGAGGAGAATATAGAGCAAAAGTTGGCAAACTATAGCTCACAGAGACCAAATCTGACTTGCTGCCTTTTATTTGTTTACATATTGTCTATGGCTGTTTTCCCACTGTAGTCAGTACAGACAGAATTGAGTAATTGCAGAAGAGATTATAAGGTCCTCAAAGTTTAGAGTTGCTATCTGGCCCTTTACAGAAAAAGTTGGCTAATCTCTGGTATAGAGTCCTGGAAACCAAGTTTCATTGAAGAGGAAATGATACCCTTTGCCAAATGCTACTGAGAGGCCAAGTAAGATTTAGATTAAAACTTGCCTGTTGGATTTAGCAACATGGAGGTAACTGATGACTTTGGCAAGACAGTTTCAGTGAAACAACTGGAGAGACTCTGAAGACTCATGTTGATTTTCCCCCAAATTAATCTCTACATTGACTGTAATTGCAATTAAAATTCCAGTAAGATTTAAGGAACTAGTAAAACTCAAAAATGTGTGAGGAATAATAAAGGTCCATAAATAGCTAAATCAGTCATAACAAAGATTAAAATTAGGTCTCCATATCCAAAAAAACTTTGATCCATACCTCATACCATACCCAAAAATTAAATAAAAATCAATATTTAGAACTAAATGTAAAACCTATGTGAACTCCCAAAATTTGAGACAGGTCTCAGTTAATTTAAAAAGTTTATTTTGCCAAGGTTGAGGATGCATGCTCATGACACAGCCTCAGGAAGTCCTGATGCTATGTGCCCAAGGTAGTCAGGACAAAACTTGGTTTTATACATTTTAGGGAGACATGAGACATAAATCCATGAGAGACAAAGGCAGCATTCTTTTGAGTTTCTGATTAGCCTTTCCAAAAGAGGCAATCAGATATGCATTTATCTGAGTGAGCAGAGGGATGACTTTGAATAGGATGGGAGGCAGGTTTGCCCTAAGCAGTTCCCAGCTTGAATTTTCGCTTTAGCTTAGTGATTTTGGGGGCCTAAGATATTTTCCTTTCACACCTAAAACTACAAAACTGCTTGAAGTAAACAAGAAAAATCTTTGTGACCTTTTTTAGGAAAAGATCTTTCAGATACAATGCTAAAAGCATAATATATTTTTAAAAAACTGAACTTCATAAAAATCTTTTGCTCTGTAAAAGTAACTATTAAGAGAATGAAAACACAAGCCACAGACTTTGAGAAAATATTTATAAATTGTGTATCTGATAACTTTTACCCACAATATATAAAGAACTTTCAATAATAAGAAAACAACCCAATTTTAAAAATAGATAAATATTTGAACAGACACTTCCTCCAAAAAGATACTTAAGTGGAAAATAAGCATATGAAAAGTTGTTCAACATCATTAGTCACTGGAAATTAAAAATTACAGTGAAATACTACTATATACCTATTAGAATGGCCAATATTAGAATGGCTGACCATACCAAATGTTGGCAAGTCTTATGCCTCAGCCTCCTTAGTAGCTGGGATTACAGGCATATGTCACCACACCTGGCTAATTTTTGTATTTTTAGTAGAGATGGGTTTCACCATATTGTCCAGACTCATCTCAAACTCCTGACCTCAAGTGATCCATCTGCCTCGGCCTCCCAAAGTGCTCAGATTACACGCATGAGCCACCGCACCCGGCCTGGAATTTTCATAAATTGGTGATGGGAATGTAAAATAGCAGAACAACTTTGGAAAACTGTTCACTTTCTTTCCTTTTTTTTTTTTTTTCTTCTGAGACAGAGTCTTGCTTTGTCACCCAGGCTGCAGTGCAGTGGCACAATCTCAGGTCACTGCAACCTCCACCTCCCGGGTTTAAGCAATTCTCCTGCCTCAACCTCTTGAGTAGCTGGGATTACAGGTGCATGCCACCACACCAGGCTAATTTTTGTTTTTATTTTTATTTTTTGTATTTTTAGTAGAGACAGAGTTTCGCCATGTTGGCCAGGCTGGTCTCGAACTCCTGACCTTATGATCTGCCCACCTTGGCCTCCTAAAGTGCTGGGATTACAGGCGTAAGTCACCATGCCCGGCTGTTCAGTTTCTTAAAAAGTTAAACACATACCTCACATATAATCCAAATTTTCTTCTCCTAGTATTTACCTAAGAAAAATGAAATAATTTTCTATACAAAGATTTATTTATAGTAGCTTTATTTGAAATGGCCAGAAACTGGAAACAACCCAAATATCATCAACAGATGAAGGGATAAATTGTGATATATCCATACAAATCCAAACCATGGAATACTTCTGAGGAATAAAAAGAAACGGCAGTAGCTACATGCAATGTCATGGATGAATCTCAAGATATTTATCCTGAGTGAAAGAAACCAGACCAAAAAAAAAAGGTGTATGTATATTGTATGACTCCCATTTATATGAAATTTTAGAAACTACAAACTAATTCATAGTGTTACTGGCAGGTGCCCTGGATTCTTGCAATCCCCCAGTATAGAAATCAAGAGAGATCACCAAACATAGCAGCAAAGGAAACTTTATTCAGCTTGTGCACAAGGAGCCAGCACCATGAAAGCAAAAGGAATGGGCTGCCTCCTGAGGGTAGCGTGTGGATTAGTTTTAATGAGTCTCTCTCTAGGGAAGGGTTGGGTCAGGGCATGTATGGGAGGGTTTTTTTCTAGCACTTGCACAGTGGCTCTACATGCTTCTTCATACATCCTATGTAGCATTAGCATTTTAAATCTTCATGCCCTGGGTGTGATTGTTAGCACTGAAATGAGGAAGGGGTAACTGTAGGTTGGAGATGAGGTCTAACTGCACATGCAGAGCCCTGGGGAAGTCCCTAGCTCCCTGACGGAGGAAGTTGTTTTTAATAGTTTCTTAGGCGTTTTGTTACTAATTGGCTGAGAGGTAAGCTAGCACTTAAGCAAGGGGCTTTTGTTCTTTTCCTCCAGACCACATTAAAACGGAACCAACCCGCCTACCTGTCTCAACAGTGACAGAAAGCAGAACAGTGGTTTCCAAGAGATGAGGGCAGGGGGACAGGTGGGTGAGAGGAATTAAAAATGAGCATGAGGAAATTTGGAGAGGATGATATAGTTTGGATATTTGCTACCCTCAAATCTCATGTTGAAATGTAATCCCATTGTTGGAGGTGGGGACTGGTAGGAGTTGTTTGGATCACAGGCATGGATCCCTCATGCATGGCTTAGCACCATCACTTTGGTGATGAGTGTGTTCTCGCTCTGGTAGTTCATGAGAGACCTAGTTGTTTAAAACAGCTTGGCACGTCTCCCCATCTCTGTTGCTCCTGCTCTTGCCCTGTGATAAGCCGGCTCCCTCTTCATCTTCTTTCATGAGGCCTCATCAGAAGTGGAGCAGATGCTGGTGTCATGCTTGTACAGCCTGCAGAATGGTGAGCCAATTAAACCTCTTTTCTTTATGAATTACCCAGCCTCAGGTATTCCCTTATAGTAACGCAAACAGACTGATACAGAGGTGCTGGAGGCAATTTATTTTAACATATTTGTCAATCTCCTTAAATTTAGTTCCACTTTGCTTTTAACCACTTCCTTCTATTAGTCGTTAACTTTTCACTTTACACTAAATGCTTACTAAAATATAATTACACATTCAACATTTTCTTTGTTCACCACTGCTTCTTGAATCCTTCTTCCTTTTTGAATTCAATTTCCTCCTTCTTGAAGTACATTCTTAATAGTTCTTTCAGTGAAACTGTCCCTAAAAATATTTATCTTCACCCTTACTCCTGAATAATAGTTTGGTATAGAATTCCACATAGGCTTTATTTTCGTTTAACACTTCACAGATAATATTGCATTATATTTACCCTCTCATTTTGCTGCTGAAAAGTCTATTATCTCTTTGCAAATCTTTTTGGCTAATCCACCTTTTCTTTATGATTGCTTGTAAGATTTTTGTCTTTTCTTTGGTATTCTAGGTAGAGGTTTTATTTTTATTTATCCCACTCAACACTTGGTCTACTTCATCTTACTGAGGATTTATGTTGTGCATCAATTCTAGAAATTTCTCATCCATTTTCAAATACTACCTCACAAAAACTCTCAAGTCTTTTTTTTTTTTTTTTTTTTTTTTTTTGAGATGGATTCTCACTCTGTTGCCCAGGCTGGAGTGCAGAGGCGGGATCTCAGCTCACTGCAACCTCTGCCTCCCAGTTCAAGTGATTCTCCTGCCTCAGCCTCCTGAGTAGCTGGGACTACAGGTGTGCACCATCACGCCCAGCTAATTTGTGTATTTTTAGTAGAGATGAGGTTTTGCCATGTAGGCTAGGCCATCTTGAATTCCTGATCTCAAGTGATCCGCCCTCCTCGGCCTCCCAAAGTGCTGGGATTACAGGTGTGAGCCACCGTGCCCCACCATCTCTATTCTTTCATACAAGAATTCTTGTTAGGCACCTCTCATTGTGCTTCATTCTGGTTAATTTACTTAATTTCACAAATGTGGTACCTGCTGTAATTCACTACTCTCCTCAGTTGTGTCTAATCAGCTGTTTATCCACCCCATGTATTTCTCATTTAATTTCATAAATCTCATTTAATTTTATGTTTTAATTGCTACATTATTAGAAATAAGTTGTTAGGAAAATTCATTGTTCCTTTTTCACAGTGATTTGTTTAATTTTGGTTCCTCATTTATTTCACCATTTAAAGATTCTAATTTTATACTTTCTTTCAGAATGTCCTAACCTATCAAGTACTACATGGTCAATACTCCTCTTTGTTCACCTCACATTCTTTCCTCATGTGTCTTGTCATTTTTTATTGTGGGTACATCTTGAATGGCAATTGTTAATTCTATGAAGATACATTGAGTTGTGGATTGTGGGAACGTCCCTCCAAATAGATTTTGTGCATGCCTTTGCTAGGCACCCTGAGGGTATCTTGGAGATTTCCATACCACACAAATCATTTAAAATTAAATTGCCTGGTGCATTGGCTCATGCCTGTAATCCCAGAACTTTTGGAGGACGAGGCAGGAGGATTGCTTGAGCCCAGGATTTCAAGACCAGCCTGGGCAACATGGCAAAACCCCATGTCTACAAAAAAAATTTAAAAATGAGCCGGGCTCGGTGGCACGTGACTGTAATCTCCGCTACTGGGGGGCTGAGGTGGGAGGATCATTTGAGCCCAGGGAGGTGGAGGCTGCAGTGAGCCATGATGGCACCACTGGACTTCAGCCTGGGTGACAGAGTGAGACCCTATCTCAAAAAAATAAATAAAAAGTAAAGTAAAATAAATTTATTTAATTAAATTTAAATAATTTAAATCACCACATGTGTGGCAGGGTTTTTTTTTTGTTTTTTTTGTTTTGAGACGGAGTGTCACTCTGTCACCCAGGCTGGAGTGCGGTGGCGCGATCTTGGCTCACTGCAACCTCTGCCGCTTGGGTTCAAGCGATTCTCCTGTCTCAGCCTCCTGAGTAGCTGGGACTACAGGAGCCTGCCACCACGCCAAGCTAATTTTTGTATTTTTAGCAGAGATGGGGTTTTACTGTATTGGTCAGGCTGGTCTCGAACTCCTGACCTCAGGTGATCCACCCGCCTTGGCCTCCCAAAGTGCTGGGATTACAGGCGTGAGCTACTGTGCCCGCCATGGTGTGGCAATTTTTATCTCTCACCAGTGATTTTTTTCCCCTACGCAAAGTCCCTGGAACCTTGCTGTCCTTAGGCTTATGGGTAGAGTTTCTCATTCCCCTTTCATGGCACTTACAGGTCCTAGCTTTACACCAAGCCAAAAACTTAGTTCTACTCTCTGCTACACTCACCACTTACGGATATGTGTAGCTGTTAGGGTTTATTTCTAAGTTCCCTAATTACCTCCAGGACTACATCAGTGTCAGTGTACAGTTACACACCACTTTGGCTTTCAGATCTCTTTTCTTTCTGGCATATGGGGATTTCCTTTCTTGTGAGTTCAGCTATGTAGTATGTGCCAGAATACAAAGAAATAACAAAAGATTAGTGGGGTCATGTTAAAAGGACACGGAGGTCAGATTGAAGGAAGACTTGCTGATCAAACATGGGACAATTTATGCATCAAAAATAATAATGACCATGATAGACCAGCACATTGTATAAAAAAAAATAATAATCCGGCTGGGCGTGGTGGCTCACACCTATAATCCTAGCACTTTGGGAGGCCAAGGTGGGTGGATCACCTGAGGTCAGGAGTTCAAGACCAGCCTGACCAATATGGTGAAACCCTGTCTCTACTAAAAATACAAAATTAGCCAGGCATGGTGGTACATGCCTGTAATCCCAGCTACTACTCGGGAGGCTGAGGCAGGAGAATCACTTGAACCCAGGAGGCAGAGGTTGCAGTGAGCCAAGATCGTGCCATTGCACTCCAGCCTGGGCAACGAGCGAAACTCCCATCTCAAAAAAATATATACATAATAATAATAATCCATTAGTTCATAAAGATACTCAAAGAAAGAGAGAGAGGGAAAAGGGGGGGAAAGCTCTTTTTTGTTCTCCAACTTTTAACTTTACTCTAGCTTTGAAGTTTTTCAAAATAAAATATTGGAGGAAATTAAAATTAAATCTCATACATAATTTTGTTGTGGGTAGGGTTCTATTAACTTAGTCTACATGTTGCAAAACTCAGAATTCCAGATACCAATTATTTTTTTCTTTTTATTTTCTTTATTATTGTTATTATTATTTTGAGACAGGGCATTGCTCTGTCACTCAGGGTGGAGTGCAGTGGCACAGTCGTGGCTCACTGCGGCCTCAACCTCCTGGGCTCAAGTGATCCTCCTGCCTCAGCCTCCCAAGTAGCTGGGACTACAGGTGCACACCACCACACCTGGGTAATTTTTCTTTTAGTTTTGTAGAGACAGGGTCTCACTATGTTGCCTAGTCTGGTCTTGAACTCCTGACCTCAAGTGATTCTCCCACTTCAGCCTCCTAAAGTTCTGGGATTACAGGCATGAACCACTGCACCCAGCCTGGATACTGATTCTTTTTGAAGAAAGCAAGTTTCTAATATGTCTTTCTGGCAATTCATTGTTAATATCTCTAGTCTTCTGAGGATAAGAAATCTTACTCAATGAAACGTGATTTGGGCCTTTAGGGCTTCTTTTTCTGCTATAATCTTTTCCCCAATTTTGACTGAATGCAATCTCTCCATTTATTCAACCAAGATTAACTGAATACTTGCCCAGGGTCAGTCTCAAGGATAGGTGCTAGTGATTCAAAGACAAGACAGTCTAGGGTGGAAGACCAGCAAGGAAGTAGGCAATTGCAATGAAACTAGTGCTAATTAGCAACTAAATACAGTGTTTTAAAAATATAAAAATAATGTATTAGAACAAGCTTTGTAAAATATAATAAAAACACAGTATGATGTATTTTTAGTGTCTTAAAGAAATAACCTGGTATGAAATAAGTCACACCTAACACCATTTTTAAAAATGTCAATTGGAGATGAGTGTGGTGACATGTACCTGTAGTCCTAGCTACTCAGGAGGCTGATTCCTTGAGCCCAGGGAGTTCAAGTCCACAGTGAGCTGTGATCACATCTGAGAATAGTCACTGCATTCCAGCCTGGGCAACACAGTGAGACCATATCTTCAGAAGAAAAAAAATTAAAAATATATAAATTGGAAAGAGAAACACAGGATTTTGTTTGTGAGGGAGGAGTACTTTGAGGGATGTTAGGCTTCCTGCCACAAACTGCTCTATGTAGCCTTTTTTTTTTCCCTCTTATCTTTTACTCTGGCAATGGAACAGTAAAAAATCTACTGTTTTAGATAGGATTCCCAGAGAAACAGACTGATGTAGAGATTTATACACAGGAGCTTTAAATTAGGGAGTCCTCTCAGGAAGGGAGGGAAGCAAGATTGGAGGGAGTAGCTGAATTTCAATGCAGCTGCAGAGGGGGCCTGGAGCTGAAATAGCCTTCAGAATTGTTCTGAATTGAGGCAAGGGGACCAGGCTTTTGTTCCCTGGCATTGAGGGCAGGCCTGCCCCAGGGAAGAGACGTAACCTTGGTGAGGCCATTCCCATCAGTGGGGCGACTCTTAGAAAGAGCCATAGCTGTCAGCTTCTGCAGCCAACACTCTCAGGAGCTATGGAAATAAATGCCTGTTTCTGAAGGGGACATCTGGATAGTGCACAGAATTCACTATACCAAATAAGGCTTTTCCATAATTAGCTCAAATTGCTGAAGCAGGAGAAGCAAAACTGTAAAGCTGAGTGTTTCTCTTCTGGTCAGTAAGGACCTCAGGGACAGTCTGTTACCTACTCAAACCAAAAGAAAAATGACAAATCCATTCAAAAAGAACTAATTCCAAGCTGAGATTCAAGGTGAGTTCATTAAATAAATGTCAGTCTAGCATCACCCGGAGAAAAGTCCACCAAAGAGGGAGAAGGAGACTGAATTCTAGTCACAGCTGTGTCGCTGAAAATAGGTCTCTGAACAAAGCATTGATCATTCCTGGGCTTCTGTTTCTTTTCCTGTAAAATGAGAAGTCTGGACTAGATGATGCATTAGTTAGAATTATTTTAATTGCAAGTAACAGATACTCGTTTTAGCTAGCCTTAAAAAGAAAAGAGAGAGAGAAAAGAATGGAGGAATTGGTTTAAAGAATAAATCTGTGTCTTGTAGACCTATGTGTTGGAGCTGGGCTGACAGAACCATCTGGAATGCTATGAGCAGTCCAGGGATGCCCTTCACCCCCTAACTCTGCTCTTTTGTCATTCTTCACTATTGCTGCAGTCCACCTTAGTCTGTTTTTTAGTTTACATGATGAAAACAGCTACTGACAGTCGCTCCTGAGTTTTCAACTCCTCTGCTCAGTAGAGCAGCCACACTCAAGCTAAAATCTCTTTATCTGAATTCTGTGTTGTCTGAGAACAGAGTTCATTGGCCTTGTTTAAATCAAGAGAACGACCTCTCATTCAAAAACCTGTATCTAGAAAAGGAACTCAGTGGAGAAGTTTCCAGAAAAGATTTAGAGGAATGTTTGGCAACCAAGATGTTCACTGTGTTATCTATACAATCCTCTATTTTATTAAAGAATTAACTACTTAAGTAATAAGATTTAATTACTTTCTCACTGCTCTTGAAGTGATGCTTTAAACTGTCTTTTAAAAATTATGATGGTTAATTAAGATATATAAATTGCTATTGGAAATGTGACAATAAATGAAGGAAGCTGAAGTAGAAAACTCAGCAAAATTCATTTATAAATTTGCTTTTCTGTTTAGACCCGTAACAAAACTGATAGTGTTCACCTGGTAATAACAGATCAAGAAGTACACAAAGAACATTTTCAGAGGAGGAAAATGCTCAGTGTTTAAACCACTTGGTAGTTTTTCCTGACTCCTTATTGGTTTATGGCTTAGGCCAATTTCTGACATTCCCTTAAAATAAAAGTCATAGTCTAGGCCCAGCACAGTAGCTCACGCCTGTAATCCCAGCACTTTGGGAGGCCGAGGTGAGTGGACCACTTGAGCTCAGGAGTTTGAGACCAGCCTGGGCAGTATAGAGAGACCTGTCTCTACAAAACAAAATACAAAAAATATTAGCCGGGCATGGTGGTGTGTGCCTATAGTCCCAGATACTTGGGAGGCTGAGATGGAAGGATTGCCTGAGCCCAGGAGGTCCAGGCTGCAATGAGCTGTGGTCACACCACTGAACTCTAGCCTGGACAACAGAATGAGAACCCGTCTCAAAAAAAAAAAAAAAAAATTATTGTCTATAACTAAAAGTGTAGCTGTCATAAGGGTTTGTGAAAAGATTGACAGAAAGAGGCCATTGACACAGGGTGAGGATACAGGGATACAGTCTCCTTTAATTTAGCTAGAGGACACAGCTCATCTACACACAGAGCAATGGGTGTCACAGTTTTTCCAATCCTGGGTGCAAACATCCCTAACCTTCAGGTCCCCACAAAGACGTCAAGCTGCCAATAAAATGACCTGGGTGTGGGGGATTGTCCAGTCAACTCCTTCAAGAAATCTATTCCCTTCCATCCATAAAGGGAAGTTTATACTACATTAATCCTTCCAAACCATCCTGAAGACTCTCACCACACGACTACCTGAGGAAGGCTTCACTGGAGAAGTTGATATTGATTCACTCAGTCTTACCATAGATACTTAAAAAAGGCCAAGGTAGCTTAGACTGGGTGAATCAATATCAATTCCATTGAATAATCATCAAGCAGGATCAGGCCAGGGAGCTGCCTGAGATCTATTCTTGTACCAGATTTTCACTGATGCAAGGAAATAGACAAATGCATAATTATTTGATAATTTTGGTGGCAGACTACAGCAGGACTTTGACCAAATCTAGTCTTCCACCTGTTTTTGTAAATAAAGTTTGATTGGAATATAAGTATGCCCATTATTTTCAAATTGTCTATGGCTACTTTCTTTGGCTACTTTCTTGCTACAGCAACACAGTTGAGTAGTTGTGACAGAGACTATATGGCCCACAAAGCCTAAATTATTTACTATCTATCTCTTTACATAAAAAGTCTGCTGATCCCTGGTCTAGAAACAAAGAAATTAATTTTCCTATGCTATCTGTATTGGCAATTTAGAGCATTCCAAATTTGGCACATAATTATACATAATTCTGCTTTTAAAGGCTTATGTTTTCTGAAAGTGCCTCTCATATAGGCTTGTCTCAAAAGCATGATTTATAAAAGATGTCTTTTCAACAAACAGTACTGAGTGAATAGGACATCAACATGGGAAAAAATATTGGACCATGTCTCACAAAAATCCATTTTGAATGGTATGTAGATCTAAACATAAAAGAGAAAACAATAAAACTTTTAAAGGAAAACATGGGAAAATATCTTCATGACTTTGGGGTAGGCAAAGAGTTCCCATCTATGACACAAAAAAGCATTAACTATAAGGGAAAAAATTGATCAGTTGAACTACATTAAACTTAATAACCTCTGTTTGCCAAAGACACCAATAAGAAAATGAATAGGCAAGCTCTAGAATGGAAAAAGATATTTGTGATACATATATCTGATTTGTGTCCAGAATATATAAATACTTCCAACAAATAACATACAAAGACATACATTAGAAAAATGAGGCTGGGCACAGTGGCTTACACCTGTAATCTCAGCACTTTGAGAGGCCGAGGCGGGTGGATTGCTTAAGCTGAGGAGTTGGAGACCAGCCTGGGCAACATGGCGAAACCCTGTCCCTACAAAAATTGCAAAAATTAGCCAAGGCAGGGTGGTGCATGCCTGTAGTCCCAGCTACTTGGGAGGCTGAGGTAGGAGGATCACTTGAGTCGGGGAGGTCAAGGCTGCAATGAGACATGAATCATGCCACTGCACTCCAGGCTGGGCGAAAGGAAGACCCTGTCTCAAAAAAAAAAAAAAAAAAGAGGAAGAAGAAGGAAAGAAAAAGAAAAATGAGCATAAGACTTGAGTAGACACCTCACAGAAGGGGATATCTAATTGGCCAATAAACCCATGAGAAGGTGTTCAATCATATTAATCATCATGAGAATGGAAAATAAAACTACAATGCAATATCATTACATGCCCCCCAAAATGACTAAAATAACAAATAATACCAAGGGTTAGCAAGGATATGGAGCACTTGGAATTTTCACATGCTGCTGATAGGAATACAAATTGGTACAACTTTGGAACTATACTTGGTAGTATATACTAAAGCTGGACATATACATATTCTACGACTCAGCGCTTGCACTCTGAGGTATGGAATGATGTCCACTGAAAGACATGCACAAAAACGTTCACAACGTTACTATTTGTATTAGCCCAAACGAAACAACTCACATGACTAATACAGTAGAAAGAGTAAATGATATATTCATACCATGAGATACTATACAGCAATGAGAATGAAAGTTTGAAAACAGGTAAAATTGATATATAATGTTATAAATCAAGATAGCGGTTATCCTTGTTGTGGGGGAGGAAATCACCTGATGGGGACAGGAGGGGGATCCCCTTCTGGGATGCTGATAATGTTCTGGTTTTTCATCTGGGTGCTGGTTAGATATAGATGTTCAGTTTATGAAAATTTGTTGGTTGTGTGCTTATGATTTGTGTGCTTTTTGTATATTTGTTACACTTTAATTAAAATGATTATATTTTTAAAAGGCTAAAGCCAATCTATGTCTTAGAAGCCAAGATAGTGGATAACTTTTGAAAAAAGACAGATAACGATTACGAAAAAGAACAAGGAATTACTAGGGTGCTAGCAATAGTCTATATTTTGATCTAAGTGGAGGTTATGCAATTGTGAGCATTCACTGAGCTCATACACTTGTGATTTGTCTGCTTTTATTTGTTATAAGAAAATGTTGTACTAAAAATGTTATGCTATGAGAAAAATTTTTATTTTAAAATAAAATGTAATTTATGTTAGGTTGTTATACCTTGTGATCTTGACATAGTGACTTCAACATATTACATAGTTGGGGAAAAGCATTTTTGTTATTGATAATGGTATAGATTGCACAAGTAAGTGATAAGCCTACAATCCTGTAATATTTAAAGATTTAAAAATCATCAATAACCATTTAAGTCATGGCAGCTTATATATAAGCCCACATTTGTGGCTTATTCTCAATGTACCTCAATATCCTTTTCAGAATAATAAAATTCTGACCCTTTAAACTCAAAATAAAGTCTGGCCATTTTTTCTAGGAACTGTAAGGCTTTAATACTTCCCTCTATGATAGTGAACAAGTAATATTGAAAAACACAATTCAATGAGATGAGTCATTATTGTACTCAGAACTTGGGCTGCTATAACATCACTTACAAAAACATCATGTTGTGGCTTTGATACACAATGCAGAAAAAGAGGCGAGGCATGGTGGCCCATTCCTATAATCCCAGCGCTTTGGGAGGAAGAGGCAGCCAAATCACTTGAGCTCAGGAGTTCAAGACCAGCCTGAGAAACATGGCAAAACCCCATCTTTACTACAAATTTAAAAATTAGCTGGGTGTGGTGGAATGTGCCTGTAGTCCTGGCTAGTTAGGAGGCTAAGATGGGAGAATCACTTGAGCCCAGGGGGCAGAGGTTGCAGTGAGCCATGATTACACCACTGCACTCCAGCCTGGGCAACAGAGCAAGAACCTGTCTCAAACAAACAAACAAAAAAAGTTGTGGCTTGCCACAGCAACTGTAATATAGATATCTTTTGGAATAAGATTTTTATTACTTCTGCTTGTAATCACTCTAATTCCTCTATATTTCATGCCAATATGTTTGATCAGGGATTACTGAGAAACACTGAATTTTTATACATGTAAGTTGTCAGCGCGTAATGCTGTGGTCATATGCTTACATTTAATTATGCCATTGTTTTAAGAATAACCCTGTTTTAAAAATACTTTTGACCTTTATCTCAGATTTTTGTTTGTTTGTTTGTTTTTGAGATGGAGGCTCTGTCACCCAGGCTAGAGTGCCGTGGCGCCATCTTGGCTCACTGCAACCTCCGTCTCCCGGTTCAAGCGATTCTCCTGCCTCAGCCTCCCGAGTAGCTGGGACTACAGGCGTCTGCCACCAGGCCCGGCTAATTTTTTGTGTTTTTAGTAGAGAAGGGGTTTCACCGTGTTAGCCAGGATGGTCTCGATCTCCTGACCTCGTGATCCGCCCACCTCAGCTTCCCAAAGTGCTAGGATTACAGGCATGAGCCACCGCGCCTGGCCAGAAAATATTTCTAAGCAAGCAGCATATAACACTTATTTTCATCTTCAGCATCATAGTTAGCTAAGTGACTAGGGTACCTTGATAGAATATTCCATTATAGATGTAGAAAACAAGCTAGAATGACAGAAGATAGTACATTATTTGCGATCACAAAATAAATCAAGGCAGAACTGTTACTGGAATTGTACTCAGGATGAGCCATTCACCAGGTATTGTTTTCCTGACAAGTATGCTATGATGCTATGGCCTGATTACTAGAGCACAGTTCAGTAGAATGTGCGTGTGTCTATGCACATTTGACCACATTTCCAAGTCCTACATACTCATCTGTGTGTCTGCCAAACCAAAATGTCTATAGGAGTACCTCACCAGAAACATTTTTTTTTTTTTTTTTGAGATGGAGTTTCACCCTGCCGCCTAGGCTAAAGTGCGGTGGCGCGATCTTGGCTCACTGCAGCCTCCACCTCCTGGGTTCAAGCGATTATCCTGCCTCAGCCTCTCAAGTAGCTGGGACTACAGGCACCCACCACCACACTCGGCTAATATTTTGTATTATTAATAGAGATGGGGTTTCACCATGTTGACCAGGCTGGTCTCAAACTCCTGACCTCATGTGAGCCACCTGCCTTGGCCTTCCAGAGTGCTAAGATTACAGACGCCCAGCCTCACCAGAGACTTTAAATCAAACTTGTCCAACCCGCAGCCCACGGCCACATGCAGCACAGGATGACTTTGAATACCGCCCAACACAAATTCGTAAACTTTCATAAAACATTATGATATTTTTTTGTGATTTTTTTTTTTTTTTTAGCTCATCAGCTATCATTAGTGTTAGCGTATTTTACATGTGGCTCAAGATAATTCTTATTCTTCCAATGTGGCCCGGGGAAGCCAAAAGATTGGACACCCCTGCTTTAAATGTTCTGCTCATCTATTCTGTCTCCCAGTCAAATCAAAATTCATCAACACCCTCCTGTATGCAAAGCAGCACAGCATTAGCTACTATACAAAATACCAAAAAAAAAGTGAGAAATGTGACCCCACCCTCAGAATTCACAATGTAATATTCTCTTGTGTGAGCACATTATCAGTGGAAAAAAAACAAAACAAAATAAGTGGCTCTAGAATACCCATTCTTTTTTTTCCAAAAAGTTAAGCTTTCTCACACTACTTCTATTTCAGGATGGAGAAGCTTCATGCCTAGCAGAGTATCTGACTTATTTGTTTCATTTTTTTCTCCTCAACAAACGATTTCTAACACTTACTTACAAAATTGAATTCTTCTTTCTCATTTTTTCACCTTCGTTTACATACAGCAGTTTTTCCTCTCCCTTTTCCCACTTCCCATTAGCTCTTTTCCATAGGTGAATTGCACAAATTTAATATTTTGTTAATTGAGAAGAATATAGCAAGTTACTATTGATTCATACGTATACCTGAAGTCAGAAATCATTTAAATAATATATGAATAATATTTAGTCAATATAATTTTAGCATAATTAAACAATTAGCAATGTGAATAAGAAATCACTCCCAAACCTTTCAGACAGCTCTGACTCATCATTACATAATGCTCACATGGGTGAGTGTTTCAGAAATTGTTTGAATTCATAAGAAAGAGTAGCTAAGTGTTTCTACTTTAATATATCTGTGATGACAAGAAATTTTCACTCAAATTTTACTAATTTGGGATGGAATCTCATAATGCAAAGATGAAATGGATTTTTCACAAGCACACAGGAAGTCAGTAAGAAGTTCTTGGCCATCCAGAAGTCTCTAAGTCCTGAGATAGATTTTTATATACTGGTTAAAAGCATAGGCTTTTGCTACAAGACTGCCTGGGCTGACCCCCAGCTTCCTCTGTCCCTCAGTTTCCTCATCTATAAAGGGAGAATGAATAATAGTCCCTACCTGAAATTAATTAATATATTTGAACTACTTAGAACAGTACCTGGCACATTATAAGCACTGAACATGTTAGCTATTCTTTGCATTATTTGATAATGACATTGAACCAAAGAAACTAAGACTTTACTAAATGAAATTTTAAACAAACATAAAATGAATGGAGGTGGAGACTCTCCCATGTTGCTGCACTTGCTTTTGTATTTCTACTGCCTGTATGTTGTCAGCTGAGTTCCCTGCAATCTTGTTTTGGCCTCAGATGGCACACTATCTGCTCCTTATCCAGTTGTTTTATCTCAGCGTCTTCTTTAACAGTGAGATATGCATTGGTGTGGACACAGAAGAGGATGTGAGTGGAGGGCATGGCACCCTTCGCTTCTCAATACCATTCCCAGTGATTCCCATAGAAAGACAGATACAATGACAATATCATTTGCTACCTTAATCCTGCCACTTACTCCAGCCTTTGCTTCTGACTCTGCTCCTGCTGCCAAGCTTTCAGCTTTGTCCTAGATTCAAGTCTCCAGCCCTCTCACCCTGAAATGTATAATAAATGCTGACTGGCTTCTTAGCTAATGTAATTAAATCATTGGCACCCCATCCATTTTCTTAAAATAGCAGATTACTTTCTCCCCTACTTCCAAGCACTGTTTCTTAGCTAATTTGACTCATCATCATCCTATCCATTTACTTAAAAATAGAAAATTGTTTTCTGCCCTTTTTTCACTTCCTTTCCAATCCTATATGGAACTCAAGTGACTATAAAACATAATTGTTTCTTTCTTTCCTCTAGTCCCACCAGACATTTTAATCTAATATGGAGCATCTTCAGACCATCAGGAATGCCCCTTCTCTGGCTTTCCCCTAAAAATACCTGGAGCATGTTTTCAGTCGTCTGGCCCTTGACCTTCGCTTTTGGGATAAGGCATGTTTCTGCAGGATGAGTACTGGGAAGATGTCTGGGGGGGCAGAGCTGCCAAGTTTGAAGCTGTCTTATCATTGATTCGACAAACACTGTTGCTTTCTTGTGATCAATATCACAACTCAGATCAAGAAATGCGATTTTCTACATAAAATAAAAACTCCACCCAAATTGCTTGTTACCATATATGAACTATTTCTGTTCTGTTTTAAAGCCTATTTCAGTTCTGTTTATTTACTAGATCCTAATTCCTCTCACCCAGTAAAGGACATTGCTCCAATAGTTACTGCTCCCTAGCCCAATTTTTCACCCTTCACTAAATCATTTCCATCAGCCTACTACAATGCCATTATTTGTAGCATCTTTAATAAAATGAACAAAAAACCCTTTTTGACTACTTTCCCCTCTGTCTACTGCCCAATTTTTTAATAGCTAAACTTCTTAATAGCCATCTGTAAATTCTGTCCTCAACTTTTCCTTTACCACTCTGTCTTGAACTGGCCCCAATAAGGCTTTTGCCCACATGACTCCACCAAAACTATTATCAAAGCCAACAAGTGTCCTCCATGTTGATCATTCCAAGGGTCAATCCTGAGTCCTCATCTTACCTGACCAGCAGCATTTTATGACACTGATCATTCCCTCCTCCTGGTTTCACCCTCTACACTTGGTTGCCAGGACAGCATACCCTCTTGGTTTTCATCTGTTTCTTCTCAGTATCTGGCTGATTTGGCCTTTACTGTCTAACCTCTCAGTGTTGGAATGCCCAGGCTCTGTCCTGAGCCTGTTTTTCTTCTCTCTCCACACTCACTTTCTTAAAAATCTCATCTGTTTCCTGGGCCATAAATGCCACCTCTAATCTGACAACTCATAAATGTATTTCTCCAACTCAAGCCTCTCTCTTGAACTCCTGACTCACATATCTAACTATCTAGTCAACATCTCCACTCGAATATCTACTGGGTATCTCAAACTGAATAGATCTCATAGACAATTCCAGATCTTACTTTTCTAACCTACCTCATCTGCAGCCTTCATGGTAACTGCATCCTTTCATCTGCTCAGGTCAAAAGTCTTAGAGTTAGCTATGAATCTTCTCTCTCTGCCACATCTCACATCCAGTCTGTCAAGAGTTCCTGTTGGGTTCTCCCTTCAAATATATGCAGTATCTGACCACCCACCACTTCCTTGGTTACTGCCCTGTTCTGAACCGCCATCCTTTCTCACCTGGCCTAACCCAATAACCTCCTCCCTATCTCTCTTCCTCTAACTTAAACTCCATAGTCCATTCTCAAAACAGCAGCCAGAGTGAACTTTATAAATGTAAGACAGCTGCTATCATTCATCTGTTCAAAGTCCTGCAATAACTTCCCATTTTACTCAGAACGAAAGTCAAAATTCTTACAAGAGGCTCAACATTGCCTCTTTTAAGAGTGAAGCGTGCTGAATGGCCACAGAGAAAAGGGTGACCGCAGCAGATGCAGGAGCCAAAGCAGAAGGTCAGGCAAGGGAGTAGGACAAGGCAGCAGGACAAGCAGAAGCAGCATCTGGGTAGAGTGAAGGCATCAGGCCAGCAGCAGCCCATGTGGGGGTGCCCAGCAGGGGACCTAGAGGCAGAAGCAGCAGACTGGAGGACAGGAAATGGGGGGTCCACATGAAGCAGCTATGGTGGGCATGGCAGGCAGAGAGGGTAAGCAGTGGCCGCCATGTGAACAGTGGCTTAGGTGGAGCCCTGAGCCAAGCTCAGAGGAGAGCAGCAGCCTGGTTGAAATCGAAGTGGTGGCCCAGAGCCAGGGGAAGCCCAGAGCAAAGCAAAGGAACATTACACACAGTGGCTTCTCTTGATTCATGACACTATGTAACAACCTCTAAAAACCCTGGAGAGGTGTCCATAGGAGAGAACCTTGAAAGAAGTCTAGAGTTGTACAGTTATTTGTGTGAGAGCTTTCAAACTAACAGGATTTCAGGCCTAAATATTAAGGTGATTTTATGCGTACCTACAAGCCAGGGAGTTATAGGGACATTCAGAACTACATACTTGTTTATGACTGTCCTAAAAGAAACTGTCTCATACAGTAGCAAGGTCAAGATTTCTGAAAAACAAACACAGAGGCTAATCCTGTGGGTGATTGAATTACAAGGCAATTTGAATTTACAACCCCACAGGATCACTTTTGTTCAAGTACAACATTGATTCGGAAGAAGTGGGACTTTGGAAATTGGTATGAGGAGTCTATAGAAAGATTTGAATGAAGCTTGGTCATTGACCTCTATGTTCCGCCAAGGCTCCTTTGCTTGCCCTACTTCCCTGCCTGAGAAAGTCAGTCTCCCCTTGCATGAAGAACCTGGAAGAGTGACTTTGTAAGAGACAAATCCTCCTCAGGACCTATCCCTACCATCTCTCATTGTTTCTAGACCTACAACCAGATTTAAATCACAGCAGGCCTCAGGAGGTCAGTTACCAAGTGTGACCTATGAGAAGGAACTAAACACACCAAAAAAAAGGTAAGATCTTACCAATTGTGATTGATAAAAATGTGTGGAGCATGTTTGGCATCCCAAGAGTGTTGGATCAGGGTGGAAGGAATTTAAAATAGGATCAGGCCAAATTTATTGATATGGGTACATGAAGCAGAGATTCTTGATTTGATGTGTTAGCTCAAGAAACTGTGTGGCTTTAACCATTTCCATGGCTGTTCACTGAAACCTGGAACCGAAGGATAATTGGTCCTGGGGTAGCAAGGATCAACTGGCCCTGTTTAATTGCCAAAGACAGGATGGGTATGGTTGACACAATTGGTGGCGAAGTGAAGTAGTAACCAGAAACGATTGTCTTGCAGAGATCTTTGGTGTTAGCTAATTGCTCATGGTTGTCTCAAGTCTGAATTAGGTGGACAGTCTACTGAAGTCTCACTTTAGTATAGCAATTTAGTATCATTTGTATGTAGTATGATTTGAATAAGCAGGAAAGCTCTAGGTTTGATAAGCAGAAGTCTGCCTTTAATTACACAATAGTCTTGGCCCCTTAACAAATTCCTACACTTGAACCAATTCACAAATTTAAAGACCCTTGAATAAAGAGGAGGCCAAGTTCCTGAAGGAATAATCCTGATACATAGCCAAAAGTTTATGTCATAAATCTCCCTCCTCACCTTCCCTAAAGGGGCCTGCAGTCATTCATTTACCAGGGTGATATGCATTGGGGAAGGTGGAATAGCCAAACTTTGTAGAGATTACAGAACACTGGCTTTAAACTGGCACTAATTCCTAGAGGACCAAAGCACCGCTATGGTCCACCAGCCAGAGTAGAGGCTTATGAATGAAGATCAGGTGATTATTGAAGTTTTGGCTGTGATCGGCTTCACAGCAAGTTCAGTAGGTTGTTGAACTCACCCTGTGGTTATTTATCCAATTCTGGCATGTTTAGTTGGAATAGACTTACTCAGCAGCTACCAGTAAGTACCCCTGCATTGGTTTCCTTACTCTTGGAGTGAAGGTTATTATAGTAGAAAGGCCAAATGAAAGCTACCACAACTGCCTCTACTTACCAAATAAATGCTCTCACTGGTTTGCTTCCCTGATCAGACCCTAACTCATACAATTACTAAGTAAGACTATTTTAGAGCTTATCTGAGTTACTAATATGATTCTAGCTACATATAGTTAGGCATAAATATAAAATAAGGAAGACCAATGACCTGGTCAGTTCAGCAGCTGGCCAGTCCAGAGGGAACACCATCACATCATTAATATTCATGACATTTTAAAAGAAATTACAAGGCTGGGTGATGACTCACGCCTGTAATCTTAGCACTTTGGGAGGCCAAAGTGGGAGGATCGCTTGAACCCAGGAGTTCAAGTTTACAGTGAGCTATGATTATGCCAATGTACTTCAGCAGCCTGGGAGACAGAGTAAAACCCTGTCTCTAAAATAATAATATAATAATTACAAGATGCAGTCTTATAAGGAAGAAAGACTTTACATCTGTTAAATTTAAATTATGTATTTGGTTGGCGAGGTACAGTGGCTCATGCCTGTAATCTCAGCACTTTGGGAGACTGAGGCAGGTGGATCACTTGAGGTCAGGAGTTCTAGATCACCCTGGCCAACATGGTGAAACCCCGTCTCTACTAAAATACAAACTAATAAATAAATAAATTCTGTGTTTGGTAGATCATGATTCAATGTCAGATTGAGTGGATTTGTTTTATAAAACTAAAATTGAACATTAATTTATAGAATTTTATTTTATTTTTGACACATTTAATCATCCTTTGGCAACATTTCTTACCAAGTATAAAAATGAAAAGTTCTGTTTATTTGCATTATTGAAATCCAGTGGCTTTCAAATATGGGATAGTTCAATAACTTCCAGAATTCTAGAATTGGAGGTGATAAAAAGAAGTTTGAAAAAGGAAATTTGGCCGGCTGCAGTGGCTCACGCCTGTAATCCGAGCACTTTGGGAGGCCAAGGTGGGCAGATCTCTTGAGTGCAGGAGTTCGAGACCTGTCTGGGCAACATGGCAAAATCCTGTCTCTACAAAAAAATACAAAAATCATCCGGAGGCTGGGCGTAGTGGCTCATGCCTGTAATCCCAGCACTTTGGGAGGCCAAGGCAGGCAGATCACTTGAGATTAGGAGTTAGAGACCAGCGTGGCCCTGTCCACGGTTAGTAGAGACCTTGGCGAAACTCCATCTCTACTAAAAATACAAAAAATAGCCAGGCATGGTGGTGTGCACCTGTAATCCCAGCTACTTGGGAGGCTGAGACATGAGAATCGCTTGAACCTGGGAGGTGGAGGTTGCAGTGAGCTGAGATTGCACCACTGCACTCCAGCCTGGGAGACAGAGCAAGACCCTGTTTAAAAAAAAAAATTATCCAGGTGTGGTGGTAGGTACCTGTAGTCCCAGCTACTCAGGAGGCTGTGGTAGGAGAATAGCTTGAGCCCAGGAAGTTGAGGCTACAATGAGCTGTGATTGTGCCACTGCACTCCAGCCTGAACAACAGAGCAAGACCTTGTCTCAAGAAAGAAAGAGAGACAGAGAGAGAGAGAAAATGAAGAGTAAACACAGAGCAACTCTGGTCCTGATGGCTTTCAATTTCCCATGAAGTCCATTGGAATTCTGGCTTCAGTCTTTGACTTCTGTGAGATTTGTATCCTTTATATGAGTTACTCAAGGCTCTGTTCCCTGCAATAAAAGACACATGACTCTAAAAGTAATTAAAATTACATTATTTTTTCCTATAGTGCAAATACCAGCAGCTTTAGCTCCTTACTGTCTTTTAGGGTGTATATCCTCATCATGGACAGAATGTTTGTGTCCCCCTCAAATTCACATGTTGAGGCTCTAATTCCCAGTGTGGCTCTATTTGGTAAGGGGCCGCTGAGGAAGTGATTGAGGTTATGTGACCATAAGGATGGGTTTATAAGAAGAAACAACAGAGAGTTTGCTAACTTGCTCCCTTGAGCACATGCACCAAGGAAGGCCATGTGAGGACACAGCAAGAAGGCAGCTGTCTGCAAGCCAGGAAGACAGCTCTCACCAGAAACTAAATTGGCTAGAATCTTGATCTTGGACTTCTAGCTTCTAGAACTCTGAGAAAATTAATTTCTGCTGTTTAAGCCATCCAGTGTGTGGTATTTTGTTGTGGCAGCTGGAGCAGACTAATACAATCCTGAGGTTCTTTCAGAAGTATATCCTGAAGTTTCTGAAGTCCCAGAATGCTACTATGTGGAGCAAAATCAACTCATTCTCATGGAGAGAACCAGGCTCTCATTCGTAGAAATTTAAAAAACTACATAGACTTATAATTACCTTATGGGGGGGGTGTGTGTGTGTGTGTGTGTGTGTGTGTGTGTGTGTGTGTGTGTGTGTATGTGTGTTTTTAGAGACCGGGTTCTTGCTATGTTGTCCAGACTGATCTCAAACTCATGGACTTAAGTGATCCTCCCATCCCGGCCTCCCAAAGTTCTAGGATTACAGGCATGAGCCGCTGCACCCAGCCTATTTTTCTTTTATTTAATATAAACTGAACATTAATTAACCCTATACAATTTCTTCCTATAGCCTGTAATTTAATTTACTATGTAATTTTATTTTTGTTGTTATTATTATTATTATTATTTTAATTGAGAAGGGAGTCTCACTGTGTTGCCTGAGATGGTCTTGAGCTCTTGGGCTCAAGCATTTCTCCTGCCTCAGCCTCCCAAGTAGCTGAGACTATGGGCAGGTGCCACTGCACCTGGCTAATTTACTCTGTAATTGTTTTTTTAGCAATTTAAGAAAACTTGGAGCTCTGACCTAAAGTAGGTTGTTTGTTTGTTTGTTTTTAAATAAAGAAGAGAGAAAGGCCGGGCATAGTGGTTCATGCCTATAATCCCAGCACTTTGGGAGGCCAAGGTGGGTGGATCTCCTGAGCCCAGGAGTTTGAGACCAGCCTAGGCAACATGGGGAAACCCCATCTCTATTAAGAATACAAAAATTAGCCAGGCATGGTGGCACGAGCCTGTAGTCCCAGCTACTCAGGGAGCTCAGGTGGGAAGATCACTTGAGCCTGGCAGATAGAGGTTGCAGTGAGTCAAGATTACACCACTGCACTCCAGCCTGGGTGAGAGAGCAAGACCTTGTCTCAAAAAAAGAAGAAAGAAAACTGTAACAGGTATCTATCTATGTACACAGAGCCAAGATTTAACACTATCATTTTACCATGTTTTCTTTGAATATCCTTTCTTTTCATTTAAGAAATAAAACCTTTCCAATATCATTTATAAGCATGGTGTTGATTTTATTTAATGATCTAGTACCCAGAAGCACTAGAAGGTTGCTGAGCATCCTACTTGTTCTAATGACAATTCTGTCGCCTCCTTTTAATTTCGCGTAATTTCCTTTGGGCTTATCCTATTGCTGAATCTAAGGCTTCCAGTACAATGTTCACTGGAAAGCATTAAGGGCAGGCATCTTAGTCCTGTACTTGTCTTCAAAGGAAATTTTTCTACTGTTTCACCACTCATAATGATGTTTGTTGCAGTTTACTGGATACCTATTTCAATTATTCACCAATTTTTGAAAATGTAAGCCACTTAAGTATTTCAAACAGGAAAGTTAGCTCGGGGAATTAATTACAAAATTATTGAAAAGGCGAAGGGGCAAAAAAGTGAAAAATGGTGTCACTCCAAGCCCAGGAAGTCTGTGCTTCTAAGCAGCTGCAGCACAGCTATTTCTGCTGCTAGAGGCTGCTGCAGAAGAAAACAAATGGATTCTCTCCCTTTGCCACCTTTTAAATCCCTACCATTGTCTCCTACTGACAGAATTGAACCAAACCACAGCAAGGGAACATGGGAGATGTAGTTGTCAGCCTTCCAGCCCTCCAGTGATAGAGAAGAGAAAATGCAAATGCAGGAAAGAAACCGAAAACTAAAAGTCAAATAAATTTCACAGTATTCTCCTTCACATTAGGGAGTTTCTGTCTATTCGTAGTCTTCCAAGGGGTTTATCGTTTACGTTTTCTGCACCTATTGAGACGTTAATATAGCTTTGCTTTTTAAATCTCTTAACGAGAATAATGAATTATATTACAGATTTTCTCATTGTTAAACCTGTTTTGCATTTCTGCTATAAAGCCCACTTGATCATGATACATCTATAAACATATATACACACACACGTATGTATATGTTTTCTATATGTGTATTTACATGCTTGATTTTATTTCCTAACATTTTGTTTAGGGATTTTACGTAAATGTTTATCAGCAGTATTGACCTTTAGTTTTTCTTTCTCCTTGCTGTCTTTGTGTAATTTTGTATCAAAGTTATACCAGTTATACCAGTTTGTGTCTTCTCCCTCCTTCTTAATTCTCTGGAAGATTAATTGTTATTTGAAGTTTGGCTTTTTAAAAATCTCCTATAAAACATGAAACCTAGTACTTTAAATGAGGACTTGTTTTAGATTAATGATTGTATTTTCATTCATATTTTTCTTTTTGAATCTGTTTCTGGAATTAATATTTTTCTAGAACATTATCTTTTTTTAAGATTTTCAAATTTAGTGGCATAAAACTATTAAAAGTATTTTAAAATAAATTTTAATATCCCAACTCTATCAGATCATTTTTGTTGCATAACAAATCATGCAAAAGCGACCAAAAAAACATGTATTGTTTGTTATGATTCTGTGAGTTGGCTGAATGGTTTCTTTCGGTCTGGGCCAGTTTGGTTGGGACTGAATGGTCTAATCTAACACGACCTTTCTCATATCTCTGGTGTTTGGCTGGCTGGTTAATCTAAAGAGGCCTATTTGAAATTATCTTGTCTTTTACTTGTGAGTTTAATCAGTTCACATTAATTGTAATTTCTGATGTATTTTAATTTATTACTACCAGTCTTACCTTTGCTTTTTGTTTCTTCCTTTTTGCCTTCTGTTGAAATCATTAACTTTTCTTTACCCTTTCTCTATTTTAGAATTGTTATACTTTTTCTTTCCTTTTTTTTTTTTTTTGGAAATGGAGTCTCACTCTGTCGCCCAGGCTGGAGTGTGGTGGCACGATCTCCACTCACTGCAACCTCCACCTCCCAGGTTCAAGCGATTCTCCTGCCTCAGCCTCCCAAGCAGCTGGGATTACAGGTGCGCACCATGACCCCTGGCTAACTTGTATTTTTAGTAGAGACAGGGTTTCACCACGTTGGCCAGGCTGGTCTCAAACTCCTGACTTCAAGTGATCCACCCACCTTGGCCTCCCAAAGTGCTGGGATTGCAGACGTGAGCCACCACGCCCACCCTAGAATTACTATACATTTGTTACCTATTTTTTTTTCTTTTGAGACAGGGTCTTACTCCAGTAGCCCAGGCTGGAGGGCAGTGGCTTGATCTCGGCTTACTGCAGCCTTGACTTCCCGAACTCAGGTGATCCTCCCACCTCAGCCTCCCTAGCAGCTGGGACTACAGGCGTTCACCACTGTGTCCTGCTAATTTTTGTGTTTTTTGTGGAGACGGGGTTTCTCCATGTTGCTCATGCTGGTCTTGCACTCCTGAGCTCAAGTGATCTGCCCATGTCGGCCTCCCCAAAGTGCTAGGATTACAGGTTTGAACCACCACACCCTGCCTATACCTATTCTTTTAGTGGTTACCTTAAAATGTTATCCTGGGCGCAGTGGCTCACGCCTGTAATCCTAGCACTTTGGGAGGCTGAGGCGGGTGGATTACCTAAGATCAGGGGTTTGAGACCAGCCTGACCAACATGATGAAACACCGTCTCTACTAAAAATACCAAACATTAGCCAGGTGTGTTGACGGGCGCCTGTAATCCCAGGTACTTGGGAGGCTGAGGCAGGAGAATTGCTTAAACACAGGAGGCAGAGGTTGCAGTGAGCCGAGATCATGCCACTGCACTCCAGCCTGGGAAACAAAAGCAAGACTCGGTCTCAAAAAAAAAAAAAAAAAAAAGAAATATTATCCTGTCTTTAAAATAGCTCAAGTTTAAAATGTGTTTACCCTCTTTTTGACTAATCCTCATCATGCTTTTTCTGCCTAATTCCCATCATCTTCCATATTATTGTTCTCTGATATTTTAATTTATTTTTAATTATTTTATGTTTTGACTAGGCTGCACACAGTATTAAAAAAAAGGAAAAAATTTTTTTGAAGGCTACAAAAAGGTGTACAGTGGAAAGGCTTCTTCCCATCTCTGTCCCTTGCTTCCAAGATCACCTTCTCAGAGGCAACCATTAGTACCAGCTCCTTGAATATCCCACCAAAGGTAATATGTGCATATACAAACACATACGGGTCTGTATATATTTTTTCCTTTCTCGTGTAAGGGATAGCATAAGACCCACACTGTTCTACATGTTGTTTTTCCATCTAAAAATATTTCTTGGAGATTATTTCCTATCAGTACATATATAACTATAATTCTTTATAATTTATATATTTATGATAATACAATAGTTTTTAAATTCTTAAAATGGCCATTGTATGCATGTAGCATAATATATTTAATCAATCACCTACTACGGATATTTATGTTGTTTAATGTCTTTGCCACTAAAAACAATTTTTTTTGTTGTCGTTTTGGGACAGAGTCTCACTGTCACCCAGGCAGGAGTGCAGTGATGCGATCTTGGCTCACCGCAACCTCCGCCTCCTGGGTTCAAGTGATTCTCCTGCCTCAGTCTCCCAAGTAGCTGGGATTATAGGCATGTGCCACCACACCCAGCTAATTTTTGTATTTTTAGTAGAGACGGGGTTTCACCATGTTGGCCAAGCTGGTCTCGAACTGACCTCAGGTGATCCTCCCTGCCCCTGGCCTCCCAAAGTGCTGGGATTACAGGTGTAAGCTGCCATGCCGGCCTAAAAGCAATATTTGAGTGAATATATTTGTATAGACCTCATTCTGCACACTATATGTATATTTGTAGTATAAATTCCTTAAAGGGCCTGCATCAAAGAGCATGTATGTTTTAATTTCAATCAATTCTCCAAATTTCTTTCATTATCGTCTTATAGTCTGCCTCATTAAAACTTCCCATGTACCCCTCTCCATACTTTTTCTGCTTTTATTGGTGGATGTTGATACTCAGGGCAACCTTGAAAGCCACATGTTGAAGAGGACAAAGTCACCATCAACCTATAGGTCCCTAAATGACTTCATGGATCAGACCTCCATCCCTACCTTTTCCTCTTTCCTTACCTGCTCTTACCACTAGGAAATCCGGCACTAGATTACTATATGTGCAAGAAAAAAAAATTCTGTTGTATTAAGTAAATGAAATGATAAAGTTTATTTGACGCAGCAACTAGCATTTCCCTATCTAGTCACCTTACAAACTCACTGAATAAATTTTTACAAGTAATTGTTTTAAAAAAGATTTCTCTATATCCTTGCCAATGATTAGAAACATTTGTTGTTTGCAAATCAGATAGGTAAAGAATTCATCTTATTGAAGTTTTAAGTTGCATTTCTCTTATGTTATTAGGGTTTTCTGGATAAACAGAATCAATAGGAGATAGATAGATAGATAGATAGATAGATAGATAGATAGATAGATAGATAGATAGATAGATAGGCCGGGCGCGGTGGCTCACTCCTGTAATCCCAGCACTTTGGGAGGCCCAGGCAGGTGGATCACAAGGTCAGGAGTTCAAGATCAGCCTGGCCAAGATGGTGAAACCCTGTCTGTATTAAAAATACAAAAATTAGCTGGGTGCAGTGGCGGGCGCCTGTAATCCCAGCTACTCGGGAGGCTGAGGCAGGAGAATTGCTTGAACCTGGGCGGCAGAGGTTGCAGTGTGCCAAGATCGTGCCACTGCACTCCAGCCTGGGTGACAGAGTGAGACTCTGTCTCAAAAAAAAAAAAAAAAAAGAAAAATAGATAAATAGATAAAGAGAAGATTTGTTATGGGAATTGGCTCATGCAATAATTATGGAGGCCAAAAAGTTCTTGCCATCTGGAAGCTAAAGAACCAGAAAAGCTGGTGATCCAATGTCCAAGGGCAGCAGAAGATGGATATTGTAGTTTAGAAGAAATAATTTGTCTTTTCTCTACCTTTTCGTTCCAATGGGCCCCTCAGCAGATTGCATGCTTGGTGAGGGCAAATTTTTTTTTTTTTTTTTGAGACAGTCTCACTCTGTCGCCCGGCTATAGTGCAGTGGCGCGACCTGGACTCACTGCAACCTCTGCCACCCAGGTTCAAGTGATTCTCCTGCCTCAGCCTCCTGAGCAGCTGGGATTACAGGCACCCGCCACCACACCTGGCTAAATTTTTTGTAGTTTTAGTAGAGAAGCGGTTTCACCTTGTTGGCCATGCTGTTCTCAAACTCCTGACCTTGTGATCTGCCCGCCTCAGCCTCCCAAAGTGCTGGGATTACAGGCATGAGCCACCGCGCCTGGCCAGTGAGGGCAAATAGTCTTTACTCAGTTTACTGATTCAAATGCTCAGTTTACTGATTCAAATGCTAATCTCTTCCAGAAATACTCTCACAGACACATCCAGACATTTTTTTTTTTTTTTTTGAGATAGAGTCTCACTCTTTTGCCAGGCTGGAGTGCAGTGGCATGATCTCGGCTTACTGCAACCTCTGCCTCCTGGGTTCAAGTGATTCTCCTTCCTCAGCCTCCCGAGTAGCTGAGACTACAGGTGTACACCACCACACCCAGCTAATTTTTGTATTTTTAGTAGAGACGGGGTTTCACCATGTTGGCCAGGATGGTCTCGATCTCTTGACCTCGTGATCCGCCCACCTCAGCCTCCAAAAGTGCTGGGATTACAGGTGTGAGCCACTGTGCCTGGCCTATTTTTGTTTGTTTGTTTTTGTTTTTTTTAGACAGAGTCTCACTGTGTCACTCAGGTGGAGTGCAATGGCATGGTCTCGGCTCACTGCAATCTCCACCTCCTGAGTTCAAGCAATTCTCCTGCCTCAACCTGCCGAGTAGCTGGGACTACAGGCGCGTGCCACCACACCCGGCTAATTTTTGTATATTCAGTAGAAATGGGGTTTCACTATGTTGGCCGGGCTGCTCTCGAACTCCTGACCTGGTGGATCCGCCTGCCTCAGCGTCCCAAAGTGCTGGGATTACAGGTGTGAGCCACCGCACCCGGCCCCATCCAGAAATAATTTTACCAGCTATCTGGTGTCCCTTAGGCCAGTCATGTTAACACATATAACTAACCATCACACTTATTATGACTTAAGTTAAAAACCATTTTTCATATGTGTTCATATATTAAGAACCATTGTTATTTCCTTCTTTGTGAACTGTCACTTCACATCATATGTCCTTTCCTTTATAGAATTGTTAGCTTTTTTTCTTGTGTTTATCATATTAATTGCAAGTATTTTTTCTCAGATTGTCATTTGTCTTTTAACTTTGTTTATGGGTCTGTTTGGCTTTTTTCCCTGCAGGAATTTTTGCATAATTTGATGTGCAATAAGTTTAGCAATAGCTTCTTTTATAGTTTCTGCATTTTTTGTCAGATTTAGAAGGGCCTTCATCACTTCACGATTTTTAATCAATATTCTTCCATATTTTCTTGAAGTATTTTCATAGTTTAATTTTTTACATTTAAATCTTCAATCCACTTAGGTTTTATTTTAGTGTGGGGTTTGAGGTAGATAGAGGTTAAGTTTACTTTTTTTTTTTTTTTTTTTTTTTTGAGACGGAGTCTCGCTCTGTCGCCCAGGCTGGAGTGCAGAGGCATGATCTTGGCTCACTGCCGTCTCCGCTTCCTAGGTTGAAGTTGATTCTCATGCCTCAGCCTCCCGAGTAGCTGGGACTACAGGAGTGCACCACCAAGGCCAGCTAAGTTTGTATTTTTAGTAGAGATGGGGTTTCACCATGTTGCCCAGGCTGGTCTTGAACTCCTGACTTCAAGTGATCTGCCCACCTCAGCCTCTCAAAGTGCTGAGATTACAGGCGTGAACCATCACACTCAGCCGATTAAATTTACTTCTTTCCCTAATAGCTACCAGTTGTTCTAATGTACTAATTGCTTAATCTGTCTTTTCCACAAGACTTAAGTCTGACCTTTATTATAAACTAAATTTCAATATATATTACAACAATTTCTGTACTTTCTATTATTTCACTTATTTGTCTGTTTTTCTACCTGCCCAAACCACATTACCCTAATTATCTTTATAAAATGTTTTAATAGCTTATAGACAGAGTTCCCATTCATTACTCCTCTATTTCATATTTTTTCCCAACTATTCTGGCTTATTTTTCCACATAAACTTTAAAATAAGCTCATCTAGTTCTCAAAAAATAAAATTGTTTGTGGGAGACAGCAGGGATCACCTTATTTTAAACCAAATTTAGTCATTTTATTGTTGTTTAATTAAGTCAATATTTAAAAATCCTTTGATCATCATTGTTTTTTGCATCCCACTCTTCCTTAATTCATTTCTCTTTCTATTAAGAAAGTTCTTTCTGAAAAAGTCTAAGACGCAGACTGCCTCAATCAGCTTGTCTGAAATCTTTTTACTTCTCTTTCACTCTTGAATGATAGATTCACTTGATACAGAATTCTATGCTGATGTTTGTTTTCCCCCTTCGGCAACTTGAAATAATTATTCTTTGTTTTCTGATTTCTGTAGTTGCTACTGATGTATCTGTTGTCAATGAAATTGTTCTTCTGGGTTGCCTTTCTGATTTTTCTTTATATCTGAGGTATTTTGCAACGTCCATATTTTCTCAAGGTTTCCTTAAGAGTTTCTTTCTTTTTTAGGAATTTTGTAGTATCACTGTGATGTGTTTGGACATACATACATCACATTTTTTTTGCTTTCATTTTATTTTTATTTATTTTTGAGACAGGGTTTCACACTGTCACCAGGCTGGAGTGCAGTGGCACGAGCATAGCTTACTGCAGCCTCAAATTCCTGGGCTCAGGCAATCCTCCTGCTCAGCCTCTTGAATAGCTAGGACTATGTAGGATTGTAGGCGCTCACCACCACGGCCCAGCTAATATTTTTCTTTTTTGTAGACACAGAATCTCGCTATATTGCCCAGGCTTCGTCCAAACTCCTAGCCTCAAGCGATGATCCTCCTGCCTTGGCCCCCCAAAGCACTGGAATTACAGGTGTGAGCCATTGCACATTGCCTTATTTTATTTGCATTTATTCTTTTCTATTCTCAGCGTGTTCCTCTATTTGGGAATTTACTTCTTTCATAATCTTTGGAAAATTATCAGCCGTTATGTTTTATATATAGGCTGTCTTGCATTCTTACTATTCTTTGTGAACCCACTATCAGACATATATTGGGCCTATCAGTTTATTCTTCATGTTTCAGAACCTCTCAATAGTATTTTTCATCCTTTTCCCACTGCATGATGCATTCTAAATAATTTTCTCGGGGGTGAGGGCAAGGGGAGGGAGAGCATTAGGACGAATACCTAATGCATGTGGGGCTTAAAACCTAGATGACGGGGGCGGGGCACCGTGGCTCATGCCTGTAATCCCAGCACTTTGGGAGACCGAGGCGGATGGATCGCGAGGTCAGGAGATCGAGACCATCCCAGCTAACACGGTGAAAACCCGCCTCTACTAAAACTACAAAAACAAAAAATTAGCCGGGCGTGGTGGCGGGCGCCTGTAGTACCAGCTACTCAGGAGGCTGAGGCAGGAGAATGGTGTGAACCCGGGAGGCGGAGCTTACAGCGAGCCAAGATCGTGCCACTGCACTCCAGCCTGAGCGACAAAGCCAGACTCGTCTAAAAAACAAACAAAAAAAAAGTGATGGGTTGTTGAGTGCAGCAAAGCCCATGGCACATATATACCTATATGACAAACCTGCATAATCTGCACATGTATCCCGGAACTTAAAGTAAAAACATAATAATAAAAAAGAAAAGAAAAGAAAACCTTAAAAAATAATTTTTTTCTCTAGCTTCCGTTTTACTATTTTTTTCTTCAGGTGTGTATAATCTGTACTCTAATAAGTAGCTCATTGAATTTTTCAATTCAAATAACAGTTTTTAATTTCTAGACATTTTATGTTTTTCAAAATCAAAATTGTCTGTTGTCTTTCATACGCATTATCCTATAATTTTGATTCTTGTCTTTTCTTTAATCTTTTTATCTTTAAAAATTATTATTACACTGGGCACGGCTGTAATCCCAGCACTTTGGGAGGCCGAGGCGGGTGGATCACGAGGTCAGGAGTTTGAGACCAGCCTGACCAACATGGTGAAACCCCGTCTCTACTTAAAATACAAAAATTAGCTGGGCATGGTGGCGCTCGCCTGTAATCCCAGCTACTCAGGAGGCTGAGGCAGGAGAACCGCTTCGACCCAGGAGACGGAGGTTGAAGTGAGCCGAGATTGCACCACTGCACTCCAGTCTGGGCGACAGAGACAGACTCTGTCTCAAAAAAAAAATAAAATAAAAATAAGAAAGAAAGAAAGAAATATATATATATATAATTATTTTTTCAACATTTTTAAAATCTTTTTAATAACTTGAAAGATAATTATTTTTCAGAAACATTTTCTGACTGGGCGTGGCAGCTTATGCATGTAATTCCAACTACTCAGGAGGCTAAGATGGGAGTATCACTTGAGCCCAGGATGTCGAGGCTGCAGGGAGCCATGATCACACCACTGCACTCCAGCCTGGGCAACAGAGCGAGACCTTGTATCAAAAAAGAAAAAAAGAAATATTTTTCTATAACTCAAGGCCTTAAGGTTGCTTATCCTCCTGTTTATTGTGTTTGGAGGGACTGTAATCTAATTTTATATGTTTTGTTGTTTTTTTATTGTGTATTTTGAGTGACTTTGCCATTTTTTATTGTGAACCTAGCTTCAGTGTAAAATTCATGGACCATTGTTGAAAGAACAACCTTATAGAGCAGTTTTGTGTTTGCTTCCGCCAGGCACCCTAGGTATTTTTCACCGGGGTCCTGCATCAGTTTTAATATTAATGTCTCAGCTTGGACTTCCCTCACCATACGGGTAGAATAAATTCAGATTCCTCATCTGAAAGAAGCTTAACTTTAAGTCTGGTTTCTCATTTGGGGAAGGGGATCTCTGTCCCAAACAGAGTCCAGCTTAGAGCAAGCTTCCTTGACTCTGATTTGACAGTTTTTCTATTCCTCTTTCCTAGAGGGGAACTCCTTCATTAGATCACTGCTTTCTTAAGGAAGTATCAGTTTTATATCCCCGCTTTAGAAGGGTCAAGACTATATTTTATGTTCTCCTTTGATTGTTAAACCCCACCCTCTGGCTATTGGGGTGAACATTTGTATCCAGTAATCTATCTTAGTATCAGTTAATACACTTTCCACTCTAGAAATCAGTTATCAGCAATTTCCGGCACCAGGGAATTTTCTGTCTTTCTTATAGGCTCAGTTACAGACTTTAACTATTTCTCCATGTTTTATGCAACAGTTTTCTAAATTTAAAAATTCATGAATTTTTGTTATGTTTAAGAATCTAAACTACATTTCCATTCTAGTCATTCATTCATAAATATAGCAGTATTGGGTTTCTCTCCTAACATTTCTCTGTATGTTTATTTTTGTTTGGTTACCTGTCAAACTACATCTAATATCTACTGTTCATTTGTTTTAGAACCTCATAAAAGATATCAGAAAAGTGCATTTATAATATTAAGGTGAAACCAAACATAACTCTTAGCCTTCTGCTTTGAGCTTCAGGCAGATTTTATTCAGAACTTAAGCAAGTTTCTTTGTTAAACAAACAAACAAAACACAAACGCGTCGGGGTATATTAAGCAAGTTTCTCCAAGAGTAAACATCCTTGTATTGTGAGATCATCACAGAATAAGTGACCTACACCTTTGTTCACCATGATTTGATGTTGCAGCCTCTGGTTTATAAAGTTTTGAGTAGCAATTCCCCAGTTTTAATAAAATCATGGTAAAAATATCTGTTATATTCCCAATTGCTTTTAAACATAAAAGGGCTTATGGTGAATTTGTCCCAAAGCTTAGTTCTGGAAAACAGTGTGCTCATATCAGTGATTTTGGAAACACTCTTTTGTCAGAAAATGAAAAATATATGCCATAATCTAATTCATTTTTGGTTTCATTGCTGGGGACCAGTGTTTATCGATGATACATTTTTGGTGTATGGTGGATAACTTTAGTTTCCTGAATTTCCTTCAGATGGTTTTATGGGTTTTGTTTTTGTTTTTGTTTTTTGAGACGGAGTCTTGCTCTGTCGCCCAGGCTGGAGTGCAGTGGCGCGATCTCGGCTCACTGCAAGCTCCACCTCCTGGGTTCACGCCATTCTCCTGCCTCAGCCTCCTGAGTAGCTGGGACTGCAGGCGTCCACCACCATGCCCGGCTAGTTTTTTGTATTTTTAGTAGAGACGAGGTTTCACCGTGTTAGTCAGGATGGTCTCGATCGCCTGACCTCGGCCTCCCAAAGTGTTGGGATTACAGGCGTGAGCCACCGCGCCCGGCGGTTTTATGTTTTTTTCATGGTTATAAAGTCATGGCCTTATTTTGCTTGGTGCTTTCTTTATAAGCTGTCATAATAATTTATTAAACACTGAACCTATCCGGGCATTATTCTAAAGTAAGCTTGTTTTTCCTTATGCTATACCTCAGGCCTCAAAGTTATATATTTTTACCTTTCTTTTTTCTATTAATTATCATCACTATTTCTTTAGACTTCATCACATCCCACAGGATTTAAGGTTGCTAATATGACCTTAACTTTGTATAAAAGTCAACAAGTTACAATTGCCCTTTTACTCTTAATTCATGTTTAGGTCATTTTCTCTGATCTCAGAAAGTGAATTGTCTTTCCCCTTTATTGAGCACACCCCCTTTGCCTACACCGCTTGATTCACCCCCTTCTCACCTCCCAGACTTTCTTCCATTATTGATTTCTTCTCTTTTATCTTCAATCTCTTCATATTCACAAACACTCAAAGTCTCATAATTCCTGCATCTTCTTCAAGTGTTTCTTCAAATGTCATCTTCTCAGTGAAGTCTACCTTGACCACCACGTTATTTAAAATTTTAACCCCTCTCCACTTCCTAGTCCTTTTGCCTGCCTTTTTCCTCTTTCTATTAATCTCTGGTACTATATATATTATGCAATCTTCTATATAATAGATTATATATATGCAAGATTGTATGTATAAAATCTTTTATTTTTCACTATCTTGCCACTTGACAAATGGTAAAAATTCAATAAGCATTTGTTGAATGAATGAATAATAGTATTGCTATTCATTTGCCCCACCTAATGAAAGCCTGGTATCTTATCAGATATCTGAATTTTAATTTGGCTTGATACTCTTCCAGGCATACATCACACAACTATTATTTACTTGCCGGTATGCATTTGTTTCATCTAAGTTATTATTTCCACAGCGAAATCTAAAGGACGGGTAGTAGTTGTCCTTTACCAAACCAAAACATGAGAAAATGTTCAGAAAACAGAACTGAATTCTGGATTCTCTTTTCCTTCTGCTTCAGTACTACCTTCTTACAAGTGGTGACGTTTGTAGTAAATTGAACAAAAGCGAGTCCTTTAATCTCTGACATTCTGCTTGCTTATTATAATCAGAATAAGTGGCCTTCTGAAGTCAACAGCTGAGAATCATAAGAAGTCATTTGTTTACATATTCTCTCTAGAAAAAGTTTTCGTGTTTGCAAGAAGGTTATCCATTTCTTCTTAAAATTTTATGACTCCTTTTTTCATGCAATCTTTTTATTCATCAAATGGGTCTGGTGTCATTTTAGCTGAATTAAATAGTTCAAAATTATATAATTAAAAAATTCATTTCTATCACATCTGTCCATGAGTTCGGCAGCCACCACCTATACGACAGGAGCTACTTAATATGTATGCTCTTGTTTGATCATTTTTTAACGTAACCAAAAATTTCAGGCAGCCAGGATTCAAAGGTTAGTTGGCTATGTTGGTCTAAGAACCTCTTACTGGATGCTGGCCAACACTCCAAGATTCTTTGTAGTTGCAGTAGTCTTCATTTTTCTAGGGTAAGTAATGGTGCCTGAACTATACACTGAGAAAAGCCTCCCAGAAGGTTCAAGGGAGGTGGTGTATCAGTCATACTGATCATGTCAACATTGTGAACAAAGGGCACAGGGCACTGATTTTTGGTTAGGAAATTATCTAAGCCTAGTTCTTACAATCATGCAAATTACTAGTAAAGGATCCCAGAACTGTTGAGAACTTCCTGGAGCAATAAGCACTTACGCATCCTTAGTCCTTTTAGGGACAGTGGACCTCTAAAATGAAATCTTTGAGTAATCTTACGACTCATTTTTTGTATTTTTCTTTCCTTTTGAATTTCACTGCAGTCCTAATGGAACAAATAAGTCCATTTGTGCAGATGAGTTCAGCAAGCATAGTCCCTCTCACACAGGCAGCCTCATGGGTATGCAATATGTGCAGTTGCACAGGGCTCCGTGATCAGAAGGACCCTGCACTAGGCTTAATGTTTTGCTATTGCCAAGTTGATATTCTTAATAATTTTTGGCCGGGTGCGGTGGCTCACGCCTGTAATCCCAGCACTTTGGGAGGCCAAGGTGGGTGGATCACGAGGTCAGGAGATCGAGACCATCCTGGCTAACACTGTGAAACCCCATCTCTACTAAAAATACAAAAAAATTAGCCGGGCATGGTGGCGGGTGCCTGTAGTCCCAGCTACTCGGGAGGCTAAGGCAGGAGAAAGGCATGAACCCGGGAGGTGGAGGTTGCTGTGAGCCGAGATCGCACCACTGCACTCCAGCCTGGGTGACAGAGCGAGACTCCGTCTCAAAAAAAATAAAATAAAGTCAAATAATTTTTAAACAAGCAGCCCTGCATTTTTCATTTTGCACAGGGCCCTACAAATTATGTAGCCAATCCTGGTCTCAGAATTTGGTCATTCCTAAAACAATGATTATTGGTGAAAATAGAGAAGTTCTGTTTTCAATACAAATTTATAGTTGCTTGTAAATTAACTTCTGATTTAGCCCAGCAGACTCATAATCTCAGTCTGTGAGAAAGCGGATGAATTGTCTGAGCTGAAATTCCTGCTGCCCGGGCTCATATCTGCAGTTTATACCTTTAAGGGAGCCATAGTTAGATCCCAACAACAGCAATGGAACCAAGAAGACAATAGAATGGCTGTCAAATTAGAATTCAGTAAACTCTCACTTTTTTCAGTGAAGATCTTGAAGTTGAAAGCAAAAGAATGGAAAAACTTTGACCATGCAAATACTAATCATAAGAAAGCTGATGTAGCTTTAATAATTTCAGGCTTTAAAACAAAAAGTAGTACTAGAGATAGAAAACCATTCCACAGTGATAAAATACCCAGGTCCAATTCACCAGAAAGACAGAATAATTCTAAATTTGTATGGACTTCATAAAGTGGCCCCAACATCTAAAAAGCTAAAATTAATGTAACTACAAATACGATTAGACAAAATTGTAATCATAGTGGGTGATATGAATCTACTTTTTTCAATACTGATAGAATAAGAAGACCCAAAATACCAGAAAAGATAAAGAAGATTTGAACAATATGGTTAGCAAACTTGACTTAATGGACATATGGGGAACACTGTAACTTCAACTGCAGAAAACATGTTCAATTTTAAGCACACAAAAAACATCTTCAGGCCAGGCACAGTGGCTCACACCTGTAATCCCAGCGCTTTGGGAAGCCAAGGTAGGTGGATCACTTGAGGCCAGGAGTTCGAGACCAGCCTAGCCAACAGGGTGAAACCCTGTCTCTATGAAAAACAGAAAAATTAGCTGGGTGTGGTGGTACATGCCTGTACTCCCAGCTACTCAGGAGGTTGAGGCAAGAGAATCGCTTGAACCCGGGAGGCAGAAGTTGCAGTGAGCTGAGATCATGCCACAGTACTGCAGCCTGGGCAACAGAGTGAGACCCTATCTCAAAATAAAAAAAGAGGGGCTGCTGAGTAATATGCTCCAAGACCTGTTGGGTTAGGTCACAGCAACAAGGCCCACCAGTCCTCAAAAATTAAAAATACGCAGATCACTCTGAAGGGGGGTGGATTCACTGCAAAAACAAACAAACATGAAAATGTGTATTTTTTATGGCTGAAGTTGGGGGACTCACAATTACTGGGGGGAATCATGATAAGGGACAGCAGGAGCTGTTCCTGAAGTATACAAAGAAAATGTAATGGCAAAGCTAAGATAGTGGTTACCAGTGGCTGCTCAGAATTGCAGCTAGCCTTATGGGAGCAAATCCACAAACCAACCAATAGACTGGTGGGAAAACCCAGAATGGAATCAGAAAATAATTATGAAAACAGGAAAGAAAAGACAAAGATAATGTCTGGGAGCTGGTCCCCAACTTCTCCCAAGGAGGAGGCAGCAAACATTCTTGAATTTTCTAGATACCAGCTCTTACAAGTGGTTATTTTCGGGTTTTGGTGTGTGTGCTTTCTAATTTATTTATTTTTAGTCTGTGCTGTGCCTACTGTTCTTTTGTCAGTCACCATAATTGATACTGTTCTGGGTACTGACATACTGATTGGGTTTATTCAATGTTACCCTTGTTGGTGATTGCTATAACAATTGACCAGATTCATATTCAAGAACAGCCTGTTCTTACCAAGATTGTATATTGAAACAATGTGTCATACCAAGAAGAAGAAAAAAAAATACTTAGTCTTCTCACATAATGTTTAACATACCAGTTGTTACACACTGCTGTCCCCTGGTCTAGTTAAAGGGTTCTGAAGGCTGATAGAAGTTAACAGTGTTTGGTGGCTTACCATGGTTCACTGGGACTTAAACAAGTGAGTAATTAATGTTATTCTCATAATGTAATGGTGCCTAAATTCTCCTGCATATTAGAATCACCTGAAGAGCTTCTTTAAAAATCTCAGTGTCAGATGAATTTTCTTAATCATATTACTTGAAGTTACTGGAGCCTTTACCTTCTGTTTTCTTCCTGTTTCTACTTTTATTAAAAGTAACATTCCTTGAACATCAGAATTTATGACATTTATGTTTTATCTTTAACCATAAACTTGACTTTTATTTTAGTCTATTGTTTTAGTCTATATAGTCTATTTTACAGTCTATGACAGCTAAATGAATTCAATACTTCACATTTTGTCCTTTTGCTGCAGTTTCTCCATCTCTCACTTGGCTGAAAGTAAATCCTCAAGTAGTTTGTTCGAGAAGAACTCACAGGGGTTATATTGCCTGAATTCTTTCATATTGAGAATTGTACTTCTATTACTTTTATACCTGAAAAACAATTTAACTGGACATAAAATTGTTGAGTCATGCTTTCTTTCCCTGAGGACTTTGGGTTCCTTGAGGATATTATTTTATTGACTTCTAGTCAGGGCTATACAAAAATCAGGCCGGGTGTGGTGGCTCACACCTGCAATCCCAGCGCTTTGGGAGGCTGCAGCAGGCAGATTACCTGAGGTCAGGAGTTCAAGACCAGCCTGGCCAACATGGTGAAACCCCTTCTCTACTAAAAATATAAAAATTAGCTGGGAGTGGTGGTGGGCACCTGTAATCCCAGCTACTCAGAAGGCTGAGGCAAGAGAATTGCTTGAATCCAGAAGGCAGAGGTTGCAGTGAGCCAAGATCACCATTGCACTCCAGCCTGGGTGACAAGAGTGAAACTCTGTCCCAAAAAAATAAAATAAAATAAAAAGAAGAAATCAGAGACACAATTTTTGTGACTTAAATTTTTGCCAGGTTTTTTTGGTTTCTGACATTCAATAACTTTTTTGCTAGGATATGTTTCATGTACGTTGGTCCATAATAGAGTTAGGTTACCTTTTATCTGGATAAATAATTTTTCTTGATTGACGTCTTTAAATACGTGATGGTTCTTTTTCAGGGTGGATGAGGGTCCATGTTTGTGAGGACACCAATTATGCATATGTTGGATCTCTTTTCTTATCTTCCATACCTATATTTTTCACTCAAATCCTTTTTTTTTTTTTTTTTTTGAGACAGAGTTTGGAGTGCAATGGCGTGATCTCAGCTCACCACAACCTCTGCCTCCGGGGTTCAAGAGATTCTCCTACCTCAGCCTCCTGAGTAGCTGGGACTACAGGCATGTGCCACCATGCCTGGCTAATTTTTGTATTTTTAGTAGAGATAGGGTTTCTCCATGTTGGCCAGGCTGGTCTCAAACTCCCAACCTCAGGTGGTCTGCCTGCCTCAGTCTCCCAAAGTGCTGGGATTACAAGCGTGCGCCCCTGTGCCCAGTGCGCCAATCCTCTTAAATACTTGCTTTAATTCCATTTCATTCTGTAGATTTTCCTCAATCTTTTGTTCTATGTCTCTGGCCAGGTTTTTAGTAGTACCTTTTATTGAGACAAATAGTATTTAGTATTTTTGCAAAAACACTAAACAAAATATTAGCAAATCAAATCCAACAATGTATTTTAAAAAGGTAATATCCTACAACCAATAGTTTAATATTAGAAAATCTATGTATATAATTTGTCACATCAACAGATTAAAATAGAAATGCTGTATGATCATATTAAAAATGTAAAACAACCAGGCGAGGTGGCTCATGCCTGTAATCTTAGCACTTTGGGAGGCCGAGGTGAGTGGATCACGAGGTCAGGAGTTCAAGACCAGTTTGGCCATCATGGGGAAACCCTGTCTCTAGTAAAAATACAAAAAACTTAGCTGGGCATGGTGGTGGACGCCTGAGATCCCAGCTACTTGGGAGGCTGAGGCAAGAGAATCACTTGAACCCGGGAGGTGGAAGTTGCAGTGAGCTGAGAATGCACCACCGCACTCCACCCTTGACGACACAGCAAGACTCCATCTCAGAAAAAAAAAAAAAGTAAAACAATTATTTATTTATTTATTTGTATAGATAGAGTTTCACTCTCACTCAGGCTGGAGTGCAGTGGCGGGATCATAACTCATTGTAACCTGGAACTCCTAGGCTCAAGTGATACTCTCGCCTCAGCCTCATAAGTAGCTGGGATTATAAGCACACCAAGCCCAGCTAATTTTTAATTTTCTTTTTGTAGAGACAGGTCCTTTCTTTGTTTTCCCAGCCTGGTCTTGAAATCCAGGCTCCAAGTGATCTTCCTGCCTTGGCCTCCCAAAGTCTGGGGATTACAGCCATGAGCCACCATGCCCAGCCATAAAACAAGTATTTTACAAAATTTGATAGCTATTCATAATTTTAAAAATTATTTACAATTTTTTAAATAATTAAAAAATTTTAGTACATTAGTAATAGATGGAAACTTCCTTAACTTGATTAAGAGTATCTATACTAGAAAATCTAAAGAAACATCATTCTAAATGGGAAAATATTAAAAGCATTCCTTTTTTTTATTTTTCTATTATTATTTTTTGAGATGGAGTCTCACTCTGTTGCCCAGGTTGGAATACAGTGGCGCGATCCCAGCTGACTACAACCTCTGCCTCCCAGGTTCAAGCGATTCTCCTGCCTCAGCCTCCTGAGTAGCTGGGACTGCAGGCGCATGCCACCATGCTTGGCTAATTTTTGTATTTTTAGTAGAGATGGGGTTTCACCGTGTTGGTCAGGCTGGTCTCGGACTCCTGACCTTGTGATCCACCCATCTGGCCTCCCAAAGTGCTGGGATTATAGGCATGAGCCACCATGCCCGGCAGAAGCATTCCCTTTTAAAACAGGAATGAGATGAAGATTCCCCTGTCATTTTTTCTATTTAATCTTCATTGGTGGTCCTAACAAGAGCAGAGGCATAAGGATTGGCAAGGAGGAAATAAAACTGTATTTGTGGTTGATATGATTCTTTACCTAGAAAACCCCAAATAATCTTCAAATTAACAAGATATATGATGTGAAACAAAAGTCAATTGCATTACTACATATTAGCAACAAACAACTAGAAAACATAAAGAGAATAAACTGTTTACAGTAATATCAGAGAATATCAACTATCTAGGAATAAATCTAACAGAAGTTAGCCAAGACCTCTTTAGGGAAAATTATTATAAAACGTTGTTAAGAAACACGAAAAAGTTCTGAATAAATGGAGAGCTGTACCTGTGTTAATGTGTAGGAAGAGACTTATTATTATGAATGTATCAATTGTCCCCAAATTTATCAAAGTATCCAATGTAATTCCAATTAAAATTCCTACAAGAGCTTTAATGGAACTTGATAAGATTACTCTAAAATATATATTGAAGATTAATAAGTGTCCATGAATAGCCAGGTTACGTCTTTTTTTTTTTTTTTTTTTTGATACAGACTCTTGCTCTGTTGCCCAGGCTGGAGTGCAGTGGTGCAATCTCGGCTCACTGCAACCTCTGCCTCCTGGGTTCAAGTGATTCTCCTGCCTCAGCCTCCCGAGTAGCTGGGACTACAGGCATACACCACCACGCCTGGCTATTTTTTGTATTTTTAGTAGAGATTGGGTTTCACCATGTTAGCCAGGCTGATCACGAACTCCTGACCTCAGGCAATCTGCCCACCTCAGCCTTCCAAAGCGCTGGGATTACAGGCGTGAGCCACACGACCGGCCAGGTTATTTCTAAAGAAGTATCAGGGAGAGAGGATTTGTCCCAGTAACTATTAATATTTATTATGAAACTAAAATTCATAAGATGGTGTGGGATTGGTGCAGCAAAAAATAAATTAACCAATGAAACAGAATGGATATCTTAGAAACTGACCCACACATAAATATTTGATATATGACAAAGATGCCATGTCAGAAAAGTGAGGAAAGGAGGATCTGTTTAATAAATATAGCAGGAAGAAACTGGATTCCTACCTGGCACTATATACAAAATCTCCTCCATTTGATTTGATGACTTTACTGTCAAAAACAAAAGTTAAAAACTGTTTGTAATTAACATCTCCTAGACAATATTAAAATTGAGAACTTTTGTTCAACAGATTTATTGATCAGAAAAATGCAAATAAGGACTGCAGAGATTAGCTGGGTGTGGTGGTGCATGCCTGTAGTCCTAGGTACTCAGGAGGCTGAGGCGGGAGGATCACTTGCATCCAGGAGTTCGAGGTTGCAGTGAGCTATGATTGTACCACTGCACTCCAGTCTGGGCAACAGAGTGAGATGCTGTCTCTAAAAAAAAGAGCATAGGGAGATATCATTTTACGTTTATTCAAAAGGCAACAACTTAAGGAGTCTGTGCTAAGTGTTGGGAAGGCTGTGGATCCATTGCTTATGAAAATGAAAGTTGGTTCTGGGGCATAATGGGTACTAAACAACAACAAAAACAGAAAATGCAAATTGGCAAATTGTGTCATTATCACTCCAAATTGAATATTCATATACCCTATGAGTCAACAATTCTACTGTTAGGTATACATCAAGAGAAACTCTTGCACATATACAACAGGCACCAGGTAAAAGGACAATCATAGCTTCACTTTTTACAAAAGCAAAAACTTGGAAACAACCCAGATGCATGCCCATCTACAGGAGAGTGGATAAATAATCTGTGGTACATTTCAACAGAAAATATTATACAACAATCAAAATAAGTAATTTACAGTGACAGCAACAATGTGAACTTATATTGACACATGTTAGTTGAAAAGAATAGGTTCTACACTACTACATAGAGGAAACAACAATTTCAAAATGAGCTATCAAGCCACAGAAATACATGGAGGAAACTTAAATACATATTGCTAAGTGAAATAAGTAAATCTGAAAATCATATTGTTATTCCAAATATATGACATTCTGGAAAAGGCAAAACTATGGAGAGAGTAAAAAGATCAATGGTTGCCAGGGACTGTGGAGCCAGGGTAGGGGGAGGTGGGAAGGTGAAAAAGAAATGAATAGGTGGAGCATAGGAGATTTTTAGGACTGTGAAACCATTCTGGATGATACTATGTCATTATACATTGTCAAAACCCACAAAACATATAATAAAAAGAGTGAACCCTCATGTAAAAACTATGAACTTTAGTTAACAAAACTATAGTTTGGGCCAGGTGTGGTGGCTCTATCTGTAATCTCAGCACTTTGGGAGGTTGAGGTAGGAGGATTGCTTGAGCTCAGGAGTTAGAGACCAGCCTGGTAAAAAGAGCAAGATCCCACGGTCTCTTAAAAAATACTATGGTAATATTGGCTCAGCAATTACAACAAATATACCACATGAATCCAGCATGTCAACAAAAGGGGGAACTGGAGGGAGGGACAGAGAGGGAAGTAGGGTTATATGAGAACTCTCTGTACTTTCCACTCTGTCAACCTAAAACTGCTTTTAAAAATTTCATTAATTTTAAATTTTTTAAATGTATTTTAAAAGAATATATAGATACAATAAAACTATATAAAAACAAAGCTAAGAAATGATTAGCAATAACGAATAAATGACTTAATATTTTGTGTATCTGTTTTATTCAATTACAATTTATCTGTTAACAGCATATGAAAGTAGAACTGAAATGCTTTTGTAGTGTGCAAAAGAATATGTTGGGCAGGTCTTGACTGGAGTAGAAGGCCATAATAATCCTCTTTGAGTTCTTTCTCTTCTACACCAAGAAATCACTGTGGAGATCATTCTTTTTACTAAAGGTAATCATTTTCAAGAAAACGTTCATCTTTTCCCCATTTAGAAAATTCCCTGATATCAGCTTGTCAAACAGCCAAAATGTTAACATCAAGTAAGTTAATTTCCTTTCTCTTTTAAGTCATCAGCCTCTTCTAACAGGTTCTTATATTTTTATCTTTGCATTTAACATGCTTTTTAGTAAGATAGAATATGCAATTTTATATTGTGAGAGAAAGCAAAACTAAAAAAAGAAAAAAAATTGTCTGGGAGACAGTACATGAATAGCAGACTGCCACATGGAAATAACATTGCCCAGGTTGAATCCCATATGTGTGCAATTACTCTTCTAAGGAGATAACTCCAGCTAGTATAAAACTGTTCCAATTAATAAAAAATAAACCAGGGGCTGGGTATGGTGGCTTGTGCCTGTAATTGTGGCATTTTGGGATTCCGAAGAGGGTGGATCACTTGAGCCCAGGAATTCGGGACCAGCCTAGACACATAGTGAGACCTTGTCTCTACAAAAAAATAAAAATTAACTGAGCATGGTGGCACACGCCTCTGATCCTAGCTACTTGGGAGGCTGAGTTGGCAGGAGGATCGCTTGAGCCTAGGAGGTCAAGGCTGAAGTGAGCCATGATTGTGCCACTGCACTACAGCCTGGGCAACAGAGCAAGACCCTGTCTCAAAAAAGTAAGAAGAAAAAAGAGAGAAAGAGAGAAAAAGAGAATGAGTGGAAGGAAGGAAGGAAGGAAGGAATCATGTAGGTACTATAATTTCAAGTTCTCACATACTATCCTTTATGAATGAAGGTTACAAGGAGCTTATCAAGGATAATTAATTAAAGTAATTAAAGCAAGACTATTTTAAAGTTCAAAGGTTTTGTATGATACATTAAGCATATGTTCATATATTTGAACTTTACTCTTAAAGCAACATCATTAGTACATTTTGTCCTCCTGCCTGGCTCATTATCATATTCTAAATAAAGTCAAACTCCTTATCGGCCAGTTGCGGTGGCTCACGCCTGTAATCCCAGCACTTTGGGAGGCCGAGGCAGGTGGATTGCCTGAGGTCAGGAGTTCAAGACCAGGCTGGCCGACATGGTGAAACCCCGTCTCTACTAAAAATACAAAAAAAATTAGCCAGGCGTGGTGGCGTGTGCCTATAATCCCAGCTACTCGGGAGGCTGAGGCAGGGGAATTGCTTGAATCAGGGAGGTGGAGGTTGCAGTGAGCTGAGATCACGTCACTGCACTCCAGCCTGGGTGACAGAGCGAGACTTCGTCTCAAAAACAACAACAACAGCAAAAAACTCCTTATCATGATCTAGTGCCTCTTTCTGCAGGTCCAGCATCATCTGGGCCCACATGCACCCTTCCTCTAGCCCTGAACTCATTCTCTAGTTCCCTAAAGGCATCAGCCTCTCATATCTTCCTGATTTTATACATGTTATTCTTCCACGCACAGAGAATTTCAACTTTCCCTCCATTCTTGGGTAATTCCTCTCAAGCATCTGCTCTTTTAGGAATCCTTTCTGGACCCACACAGGTTAAGTCAAATTTCCTCCACTAGATCTATCTCTATCATAATACTTCTAAACTGCCCAACTTCCTCTTCGCACAAGGGTAATGCTGGAGCCGGAAGCTGTGGTGGCAGTTTCTTGATTCAGCAGCTTCCTGACTAGAGATAGAGCCAGAGCAGAAGATGGGCAGAGTCTGCATGTGGCTGCAGGACCTCTGTCAGAAAATGAAACACTCATCTCATGGTAAGGCTGGTCTGAGAGCAAGGTCAAGATAAAGAGCCATATCCTTAAAAAAAGAGAAGCAGCAAAAAGCTGTTTGGGTGTACGGGAGATGAGCTTGGGAATACCTCAGTGGCGAAGGGATGTCAGAGGTAGTATGAGGTGAAAAGAGCTGTTGGAATACATAACAGTGCTGAATTGCTGGATTGTCTTCCACCATTCTTCATCACCATCCCAACAGCTTAAGGATAGAGATTTCTATCACGAAATCCCTACTACCTACTATAGCCACTCAATAGGTGGACAGCAAAAATCTGTTGCATTGAATTGATCCTATTAACTCTCCCTTAAAGACCATTCTTTAGAACTTCTTACAGGCCTGGCACAGTGACTCATGCCTGTAATCCCAGCACTTTGGGAGGCCGAGGCGGGTTGATCACCTGAGGTCAGGAGTTTGAGACCAGCCTGACCAACTTGGCGAAACCCCATCTCTATTAAAAATACAAAAATTAGCTGGGCATGGTGGCACATGCCTGTAATCCCAGCTACTCAAGAGGCTGAGGCAGGAGAATCACTTGAACCCAGGAGGCGGAGGTTGTAGTGAGCTGAGATTGCACCATTGCACTCCAGCCTGGGCAACAAGAGCGAAACTCTGTCTAAAAATTAAAAAAAAAAAAAAAAAAAGAACTTCTTACAAAGGATACTTTTCTAGGAAACTTTTCTTCCTCACTATGAAGGATTGTCTTTTGACAAATACTTGCGTTAGGTTTTTTTGGGAATCTCTCATAGTCACTTTCAGTGTTCCACCTTGCATTATGCATGTTCGGATGTGTCCTATATTTTCTGAGTCCACTTTAGGAGAAACACCACTGTCTGAATCATCTCTGAAGATTGCACAGGGCTTTCTGTCCAGTGGAAACACCACAGATTTTTTTTCTTTTTATTATACTTTAAGTTCTAGGGTACATGTGCACAACGTGCGGGTTTGTTACATAGGTATACATGTGCCACGTTGGTTTGCTGCACCCACCAACTCGTCATTTACATTAGGTATTTCTCCTAATGCTATCCCTTCCCCAGCCCCGCACCCCCCAGCAGGCCCTGGGGCACACCACAGATTTTTTCACATGTGTATAGAAATAACAAGTCTTGGTTGGGCACGGTGGCTCACTCTTGTAATCCCAGCACTTTGGGAGCCCGACGCGGGTGGATCACTTGAGGTCAGGAGTTCGAGACCAGCCTGGCCAACATGGCGAAACTCCATCTCTACTAAAAATAAAAAAATTAGCTGGCCCTGGTAGCCGGCGCCTGTAATCCCAGCCACTCGGGAGGCTGAGGCAGGAGAACTGCTTGACCCCAGGAGGCGGAGGTTGCAGTGAGCTGAGATGGCACCACTGCACTCCAGCCTAGGCAACAGAGTGAGACTCCATCTCGAAAAAAAAAAAAGAGAGACAGAAAAAAAAAGAAAGAAAGAAAAGAAAAGAAAAGAAATAGTAAGTCTTTAGGTGGCTGCTGTGCATTGCTCCTATTACCCACCATTTCTGATTTGCTTTAGTCTTCATTCTTGCATAATGGGTAGGTCAACTTAGAAAGAAAAAACAAGCTTATGTAGAACCAAAAGTCTAGTCCAATGTTTTTAAAGGAAAAGAAAATGACATGAATATATAATCATCTACTGAAGTTACTTTAAAAAGCAATGAAGCCAACATGCTTTCTACAGTGCAAGATAGATTTTTGTTTTAACCTAGTTATCATGGTTGCCAAGTATTACTTTAACTGTGTAGCTTCGATTTGTCATATGTTTTGGAAATGAAATTAGAAATCTGTGTACCACTTACACCCTGATCCTCTGATTGAAGTGTGACTCATTATAACTAAGAACTGATGGGTAAAAAAAAAAATCTTCTAAGTTTGCTGTGTGCCAGAATGGGAAATATGTGTATGTGTGTGCTCATATATTTATAATTATCACTTATCATTTATTTATGTTTATTTTAGAATTGACAAAGAGTAAAGGAGAATTTGCTGAAATACTTATTTAAAGTCTAGTACTAAGCTGTCGGGTACCATAGTCACTAGCTACACATTGCTACTGAGCACCTGAAACATGGCTATTCTGAATTGAGATGTGCTGTAAGTATAAAAAATTCTGAATTTGAAGTCTTAGTTTAAAAATGTAAAATATATCATTAATACATTTTATATTAATTGCATGTTGAAATGACAATATTTTAAATAAATTATATTATTAAAATTACATTTTTTAATGTAGTGACTTGAAAATTTAAAATTACATATGTGGCTTGAGTTATATTTCTGTAGGACAGCATTGGTCTATTGTACGCCATAATTTAGTTACTTTTACTATAAAAAGATTGCGAGAGAGCCGGGCGCAGTGGCTCATGCCTGTAATCCCAGCACTTTGGGAGGCCCAGGCCAGATCACGAGGTTAAGAGTTCAAGAGCAGCCTGGCCAACATGATGAAACCCCATCTCTACTAAGAATACAAAAATTAGCAGGGCGTGGTGGCATGTGCCTGTAATCCCAGCTACTTGGGAGGCTGAGGCAAGAGAATTGCTTGAACCCAGGAGGCAGAGGCTGCAGTGAGCCGAGATCATGCCACTGCACTCCAGCCTGGGTGACAGAGCAAGACTCCGTCTCAGAAAAAAAAGATTGCAAGGAAGTTGTGAAAAAAATTCCATTATAATAATGGAGGCAACTTATTGATAGTCTACTATGCTGCAGGCATTGAGATTTTATATGAATTATTAAATTTAATTCTTGCCAAATCTTATTAGGTAATTATGCAGGCATTATTATATTTTATGATGAGTAGACTGGGACTCAAAGATGTTAAGAAAATTGCCCAAAAGCCCAAGATCAGATAATCTGCAAAACAAACCTATATCCGCCTGACACTAGAGACCATTCTCTTTTTACTAAGGGACTTTGTCTTTCCACTGTCTTTCGTCTTCAGAGAATGGCACCATATGCTACCAGAAATTCTATTACCACCCACAAATGAGAGAACTACCAGCTTGTTACTTCAAAATAATGTCACATTTGCTTTTTTGCCCAAGTGGAAATAACACAGTAAGTCCCCATTTGCCAAATTATCAGGAATTCTAGTCTTTCCCCATGGTTTCCCTCCCCTGTATAATCATAAACAAAAATCCCAGGCTTGTTTGCTAATGCCTGAGAATTGATGCCTTTGTCTTTATGGCTTGACAATGGAGTGGAAACTCAGATACACTCTTGAGGCTAGAGGGTCACCTCAAAGCTAGTCTAGAGAAGAGTTGGGTCTGTGACAGTGGCTGTGTTTTCTATTGCTGTGTGACAAATTAATATAAACTTAGTGGGCTGAAACAACATCCGTTTATTAGTTCATACTCTCTGTTGGTCAGAAGTTCAGCACAGCATGGCCAGGTTCTCTGCTCACGGTATCAGGCTGAAATCAAGGTGTTTGCAAGTCTGAGTTCTCATCTGGAGGCCTGGGGGAGAATCTGCTCCCAAGCTCTTTCTGTTGTTGGTAGAATTCAGTTCCTTGAGGGTATAGGACTGAGGTTCTGTTTCCTTACTAGCTGTCAGCCAAGGGCCACTTTCTGCTCCTAGAGCCTACTTGCATTCTTTGCCATGTGGCCCCACCCCTATCTTCAAGTCAGCAACAAGCATCACGTTCTTTTCATTCTTTGAATCTTTCTGACTTCTCTTTCTGCCATCAGCCAGAGAAAACTCTTCACTTTCAAAGGCTCATGTAATTAGACCAGGCCCACTCAGATAATCTCCTTATGTTAAGGTCAACTATGACACACAACCTAACATAATCATAGGAATGCTATCTCATCCTATTCATAGGTTCTGGAGATTAGGACCCAGAGTACTGGGGTAAAGGGGTGGTGCATTTTTAGCAATCTGTCCATCACAGTCCTGGTAATTATGTAGGGCATGTACACCAACACAGTGACAGTGGCAGGGAACATAGCATCAGAACACTCCCAGCTACCCAGCCCAGCTAGTGGTGGGGTCAAAAGCAAGAGCTGAATCACTGTGAGGCAGTAACACTTGCTGGGGGAGGAGTGTAGATGGGTGTGAAGAATCCTGGTTTGCCATCGTCCGACTTTACTTCCAATTTTTACTCACCATGAACTTTCTTTTTTAAAAAAATTATTATTATTTTAGTAGAGAAGTGTTTTCACCATGTTGGCCAGGCCGGTCTCAAACTCCTGATCTCAAGTGATCCGCCTGCCTCGGCCTCCCAAAGTGCTGGGATTAGAGGTATGAGCCACCGTGCCCGGCCTCATGATGAACTTTCTTTATGAAAGCAACATGTATATCTCTGTGGTAGGAGGAAGTGGCAAGATTTCTGTTCCACTTGCTAATTTTTTTTTTTTTTTTTTGAGACAGAGTCTTGCTCTGTCACCCAGGCTGGAGTGCAGTGGCACGATCTTGGCTCACTGCAACCTCTGCCTCCCAGGTTCAAGCGATTCTCCTGCCTCAGCTTCCCAAGTAGCCGGGACTACAGGTGCGCACCACCATGCCTGGCTAATTTTTTGTATTTTAGTAGAGATGAGGTTTCACCATGTTGTCCAGGCTGGTCTCCAAGTCCTGAGCTCAGGCAATCCACCTGCCTTGGTCTCCCAGTGTTCTAGGATTACAGGGGTGAGCCACCGCACCCGGCCCCACCTGCTAAATTTAAGGGCACCAAATCTCCTGGTGCTTTGAGACCATCTAACAAGATATTCCGTTTCTCCTCTTCCTGGATTCCTGGTGAACCAAAGAGATGGGAGACCCCCTGGTCCTTGCTGAATGGCTTCCTAACACACACTGGTGCTAGTTCTGCTGGTTCTTCTGGGCTAAGGAGCTTCCTCAAGATACGGGGAGAAGTATCCTCTCCTCTGCAGCCCTGGTGCTGAGTCTTAATTGCCAGCAGACTCCACTCCCTCTTGTTATCTGCCTTTTGGACTTCATCTTTCCCCACTCTTGTATGCCAGCCTGCCAATACTCAACTCAAGATCCATTGTGGTTCTTGCTTTCCCTGGGAACACACCTTTAAGATGTCAGTTTCTGAACTTTTGCTCACTAAGCTTTGTGCTTCCTAAATTAGTGCCACATCCCCTTTCTCTTTATTGTTTTTTTTTCTGTGTGAAAGCTACCACAAGCTTTATCACCATTATTGTTTACTTGTTAAGTCTCTTTTAGCTGACTCATATTTTTAACTTTAACATATAAAGGAAACTTGTATTGCTACCATATATGTAAAATTAGTATTACTTGCCATATATAGATGTTAGCTGTTTAAAAAAAAGAAAAAGGAGTTCTTAGTTACTTAGTCTGTAACTTGACATAGAGTGACCTCAAAAGGCTCCCTTCCTCTTCTCTTGTTGTCCCCAGAGGCATTTTGTTACAATTCCTAACTTTTTTTTTGAGGTGAGGGGCTGCAATGCAATTGGATCACAGGCTATGTATTGAAGCTAGACAAGCTGCATGTACCTTAATTTACCTCTCTCCATCCTTCCACTTCCCATCCCCAGTGAAGTGTATCACCTAAAATCATCTCCCACACCACCAGAGGTGAGCAATACATAGTTTGGGAAACACCGATCTGACTACCTTCTTCACAGAGACGCGCCTCGAATTCCTTTCCCTTTGAAAAAACTTTTCTAACTAATTCAGACCTCAGTGATCCCCTCAACCACATTCATAAAGCTACTGTGTCTATTTATTCAAATGTTGATGTGTGACATTTCATTAAAGACAAAGACCATGCTTTATACTGAATTTTTCCACAGCACTCGGTATGCTACCAGCAAAGAGCAGGTATTCAATGAATATTTGTGGTTTGATGAGCAGCAAGGGTCAGCCACAGGTAAGAGTGTAAAGCAAAGTTTGCTTGCCTTCCTATCTTTGGCTGCTTCGGTCACAGAAAGGGCCACTGTCCATGGTTATTCTGACAGTTGGTTATTTTCTCCTTTCTCAATAAATTCCACGATTCCTGATTTTTCTCAATCTTCCCAAATCACAGTTCATGTGCCATATGTCTCATTACCTTATTGACTAATTAGCTAAGATATCTGGGGTTTGCCATTAGATTTTATGATGCTTGCCTGTGCCTTATAATTTTTTTGGTGTCTTCTATCACACTAAAAACACACCATGTATACATAATATACACTCAATAGATATACTGTATGTTGTATATATAAACAAATACATGTTGAATAATTTGTTTCTTGGAGTATGCCTGTTATATCTTTAGGAAAAAATACTAAATTCCAAAAGTAATTTATATAACATTGGTCAAGTGGATTTACTAAGTTTGCTATTAGTTAATGTTCACAGCACAAGTATAGAAAGCTTTGTAGTTCTGACTCAGAAAAATAACAATTAAATCTTCCCTCTGCCTTTCCTCTTTCTTTTGATTCACTTGACTCATTCAGATGTTCCTATAAAGAAGCAATTTAAGTCTCTATAGCTTTACACAGAACTGGTGGTTTCTTCTCTTGTATCCCAAGCAGTTAGTACGTACATCTAGTTAGGAATGATCATCTAATTTATCAGCAGACCTAGACACAACTGAGAATGAAAGAAGACACAAATAACTATTAAGCCAGGACAAGAGATTCCTGATAAATCAGGAAATATGGTCATACTACTTTGAATGTAGTTATCTATTAAATGTATGTCTCTTGTCATTCAACTGTAAAGCTGTGTTAAGTTTGAGCCTTATTTCTCTTAGCTTCCTTTGTTGCCTGGAATTGTGTCTGGCACATTGTGGTGGCAGAAGAAATGTTAGTGCCCCTTTAAAAATGTTCATTTATTTAAACATTATACTATATTGATGTAGAACTCATACCAGCCCATTTGGGGCCTTTTATGAGCCATTTTCTCAGTATTACAAATGTAGAACAATGAGCTTAATTATATGCTTGTGTAATGATAATAACTAGCTTTTACCAGCACAGCCTGTGCCAGGCCTAAGGCTAACGATTTTACTTGAGTTCTCTTATATATTTCTCACAACAGACCTCACAGGTAGGTAATATTATTGGTCTTATTAAACTAGAAGAAAAGATAGGTTTAGAAAGAACTTTGTTCAGAGTCACCTAACTAATTATGCAGCAGAATTTGTATTTGAACTCCAGACTCTGACTCCGTACACCATGTCTCCTAAATGTTAGAAAGAACTGCTATAAAATTTTGGAAAAGAGGATTTAAAAAACATTAATAGTGGCCGGGCACGGTGGCTCCCGCCTGTAATCCCAGCGCTTTGGGAGGCTGGGGCAGGCAGATCACCTGAGGTCAGGAGTTCAAGACCAGCCTGGCCGACATGGTGAAACCCTGTCTCTACTAAAAATACAAAAATTAGCCAGGCGTGGTGGTGGGCGCCTGTAATCCCAGCTACTCAGGAGGCTGAAGGAGGAGAATCACTTGAACTCAGGAGAGGAAGATTGCAGTGAGCCAAGATTGCACCACTGCACTCCAGCCTGTGTGACAGAGCGAGACGCTCTCTCAAAAAAAAAAAAAAAATTAATAGGCCGAGTGCAGTGGCTCACACCTGTAATCTCAGTACTTTGGGAGGCTGAGGCAGGCGGATCCCCTGAGGTCAGGAGTTCGAGACCAGCCAAACCCTGTGTCAACTAAAAATAGAAAAATTAGCCGGGCGTGGTGGCAGGTGCCTGTAATCCCAGCTACTTGGGAAGCTGAGGCAGGAGAATCATTTGAACCCGGGAGGCGGAGGTTGCAGTGAGCCAAGATAGTGCTATTGCACTCCAGCCTGGAAAACAAGAGCAAGACTCCATCTCAAAAACAAAAATTAATAGTATACTTTTAGGGAAAATCCATTTGCTTTAAAAATTTTAAGCAAAATTTATTTAAGTAAAAGATTGCAGAATCAGGCCAATGTGGCTGTTATATGAGCTCAAGGCTATTTAGCAGTTGGTTAGAACAACGTGTTCCTTCCTGTTGTTTTTGGTGCAATGTTTCCACTTGTTATGGACTAATAGGAATGCAAAACAGTTTCTTCTGGACTATAATAGTTGCATTTACTTTTATCGGTTATTTTCACTGTATATTATGTGAACAAATTATGAACAGTGTCTATTTTTTACCCTTGTCCTTCTTTTGGAATAAGATTTTACTTGGTAACAATTTTAAGGACAGTGCACAGATACATCATAATGACTCTAGAAAAATTTTATTTGGTATTATTGTAATTACAAACTACAGATTAACATTGATGAAACACATTGTCAATTTTTTTATAAACAAAAGTCTATTTAATTTTATAAAAAAATCAAATTGTAACATGTAATCTCTAGCTTTAAATTGTTTTAAATCATAAAGGATAAATTAAATGTGTAAAGAGACTGCTATGAATATAACATTGAGCAAATAATTATGCACACATACTCTACAAAAAGTATCATCCAGACCAGACGCCATGGCTCACACCTGTAATCCCAGCACTTTGTGAGGTGAGGAGGGCGGATTGTGTGAGCCTGGGAGTTTCAGACCAGCCTGGGCAACATAGTGAGACCCTGTCTACCAAAAACACAAAAATTAGCCAGGTGTAGTAGTGTGCGTTTGTAGTCCTAGCTCCTTGGGAGGCTGAGGTGGGAGGATCACTTGAGCCCGGAAGACAGAGGTTGCAGAGAGCCGAGATAGCACAGATTAGGCCACTGCACTCCAGCCTGGGTGACAAAGTGAGACCCTGTCTCAAAAAAAAAAAAGTGTCATTCAACTGAATGGCATTGTGTCCTTAATTGACTTTTTTTTTTTTTTTTAACTGATGAGAAGGGTGCATGAATAGCTATAGCAACTGAAATTAGATCATGGTATTCAATCACGTAATGTTTTGTTACAAAATATGAAAAATCTGAAAATAAATGTTTACATAATGAATACTATAAATGATAGAAAATTTACTACTTAAGGCATTCACACAAGGTTACTACATTTGTAATTCAAAGGGAGGCTTACAAGCACATATATCAAGTTCGGGAATTTTCTGGTTTTTTTTTTGTTCTAGGAAATTTTTAGAATTAATAGTCTTTATGTAACCTTCCTCTACTCTATCATGTTATTCTCATTCAGTGAAATAGGATTGTAGCGTTATCATTGGTCAAAAAACTGCATTAAATGTCAAGTGAATGGTCATCACTGTACTCAGAGTAACTGGAAAATCAAAATGCTTATGGTATGATGTAGATAAAGATCTTATGGTTAACTGAAACAGAAACCAAGAGAAAATTTAAAATAAAAAAAATTGGTCATTTTTTGTTGCTTTAGTTTTTTTTAATCTCAGGGAATTTTTAAATTTTTCATTTATTCTAGGCACTTGGGATACATCAGTTGAACAAAACAGACAAAAATCCCAGCTTCTACTAGGGAAGGCAGACACTAAAAGCTAAACATATCAGATAAATACAGGCATACCTCAGTATCCGAGGGGGATTGGCTCTAGGACCCCGACCAGTACCAAAATCCTCTCAGGTCTCTAATATAAAATGATACAGTATTTGCACATAACCCACATATATCCTCCTGTAAACTTTAAATTATCTCTAGATTACTTATAATACAATGTAAGTGCTATGTAAATAGCTGTTATATTGTATGGGTTTTTATTTGTATTTTTAAATTGTTGTGTTTTTTTCCCAAATATTTTCCATCTGTGGTTGGTTGAATCCAGAAACGCAGAACCCATGGATGCGGAGGGCTGACTCTGAATTATAAAGATTGTTACAAGGTGGGAAGTGTCATGGGAAGAAAGGAAAAATAGTAAGGTAGGAAAGATTGAGAATTTTTTTTTTTTTTTTGGAACACGTGTCACTCTGTCCAGCCCAAGCTGGAGTGCAGTGGCCTGATGATGGCTCACTGTAATGTAACTCCTGGCCTCAGCCTCCAGAGTACCTGGAACTATAGGTACACGCCACCACACCAGGGTAATTTTTTTTTTTTTTTTTGTAGAGACAGGGTCTCGCTATGTTGCCCACTCTGTTCTATTTTGAAGGTACAACCAACAAGCTTTCTTGACAGACTGAAAGTGAAAATGAGAGTATGAGAGGAGTTATGGATGATATAAAGTTTTTGGCCTGAGTAACTAGAAATCCTCGCCATCAACCTAGAATGGGGAAGACCATACGTTACTTACAGGTTTGAGAGCTTACTTCAGTGGCATTACACTATCCTTTTGAACTTACGATAAAGTTTTGTAGGCATTTTGGTGGACTGCTGGCTGCTAGATAGGGCACTCATGTTTCTGATTTCTGAGATATGTAAAATACACACCCAAAGGAATCACAGAAGTCTAGTACATGTGTAATTTTCACGCATTTCAAACCAGGTGGTTTAACCAGCCTTAAACCAGTTAATGACTGATTGAACGATTCTGACTTTTACATGAAAAAGCAGTGGTCAGAGGATGGGCTCTCAACCGCTACTGAGAGACCCCTCATCCCACAACCGCTCAGCACCCACCCACCGACCCTCGCCTGTGCGCGTCCACCGCCCCACAACGTGCGCAGACGTCGCTCCTCCGCACGGATGTCCGGGGCCCGGGCCGGGGTGGGAAGGGGCTCCCCCACGCTCCTGCCCAGGTTTGGTCGCCATCTTTCGGAGCGTCCTTTCCCGCGAGTGCTGCAGTCCCGGATCTCAGGCGTCCGTTAGCTACAGAGGCCAATTCCTAACCCGCGCGGCTCGAATCCCGGGGGTCCCATCGCCTGCCGGCCGATTCGCCCATGCCGGAGGTACGGCGGGGGCGGGGCCCGGCGGGGGGCGGGGCCGGCACTGCGGTCGCTGCAGCTGCGCAGCGGCTCCCGCCCCTCCAGCCGCTCTAGGGGCGCGCGCCGCCTCTCGCTCCGCCCAACCCGCGCGCGAGCCTGGGCGGGGAGGGGGAGCCAGGAAGCTGCGAGCGCGCTGGGGAGCGCAGCTGCAGGCGTTGGGGCGGCAGGAGCCGCGGAGCCGGCGCTGAGAGGGGCTGCGGCCGGAGCGGGCGGCCGAGACAAAGGCGACGGTGAGTGCAATGCCAGCCCCAGTCGCGCGTCGGCCGCCACGCCTCGCCCTCTCGGTCCCTTGGGCGGGGTCCCGAAGCCCCGAACCCTCGTCCCTGAGGGCTCTGGGGTGAGCGCGGCCCGGCCTTGCCAGCCGCGCGCTGCGGGCTGTGGGCTGAGCCTGTGTCTTCCATTTCAGGTTTGGGCGAGGTCCTCATGCCCTAGGACCCTGCCTTTGGTTTTTCTTCTATTTCCTCTGAGGAATGGTTACACGCTCAGTTCAGAATTCACGGCAGGCGGACGGCTGAGGCAGCCAACTGACCGCCTGATGTAAAATGGAAAGGCAGACCTCCCCTCCCCCCAACTTTTCAGGTCTGGAAGTCGGGAGGGTGGTGCGAGGGGCGGGCGGGGAGGGCCCGGGGTCTCTAGGTGAGGGTTTCGGGGAGCAAAGACACCTGGCTCCGGAGCCCCGACTCTTCGCCTGAGGCGCCCGACGCGTTCAGTCCGCGGGTCCTGCCGCGGTTCGCCCCGGGCCCCGGGCTTGAAAGCCCTTGGCTACCTCGTCGCGGGAGCTGAGCTACTCTTACAGGTTGTTTTACCCAGTGCTTGCAGCTTTAAGTTGCGATTTTAGGCAACGGGTGTGGTAGGTAGCGGCTCCTTGATGCCGCATTAACAGCTGAAAAAGCGCCCCGATCCGCTGACTTCACTATGTGTAAGAAACAACATTGGGGATTCCTCTTTAGCTTGCGATTATTTTAAATGATAAGCTTTTTTAGGGGAATTTTGGGGGGTGATGTACAGTTTACAAAATTTAAATGTTTCGTTGAAGGGCCTGGCTTATAGTACGTGCTCAGTAAAGTATTTGTTGAATGAATGAATCTTGAAATATCAGACAAAGCTTATCTCACATCTAGTAAAATTTAGGCACATACTCCTTGATTATGATTAAGGAAAGAATGTCGGCAAACAATATGTATTTTTGATATACGTTTTTTAGTTTTTGTCCCACATAACATACTGTTGATGAACAGTCCGTTCTTACTCTCAATATTATGAACATAGAAAATATATATGAAATTTGAATTTTCTCTTTTGGTTTGAGAGAAGTTGGTATACATTTTCTGTTTCTTAAAAACAGGCCTTATTTCTAATCTTTAAAAATAATGGAGAAGATAAAGAGGGAGTGGGATTGTATTTTGAAACCCAGCTTTCTGTTTCGTTATGAATAAAGGAGTTTATGTGTTTTTGAGAAGGGACTGTGGTATGGTCTTGCTGCTTTTTGAGCAAGGGAGAACTCTAAATTTAGGGGAGAAAAAGCTAATGTTGCACTAATATAATAAAATGTCACCATTTACTCAACAGATATTCATTAAGCACCTGTTTATGGGCTGAGACCTGTGTTGCATACTGTTTCTCGGCACAAGCAAAATCCGCAATTATCCTTTTCTTAAACTTGAATGCAAAGTTATTTCCTTATTATTGATGTCGCAAGTGGTGACTGTCTTAAACCCCTAGTGGCTATTTCAGTTGGGAAAGATGGCAGGTGAACTGCAGGAAGTGTAAATTCATAACAGCCTTTAAAGGTTAATAAGTAACTTTGTACAGCTAAAATTATTGGGTTAAGGTTTTATATTGTCAGTTTAATAGAATCTGTCTACATTTTAAAATGAAGGGAGGAAGACATTTAATAAGCTAGTGTTTTTATTATCTCCCTGGTCCCTATTAGGAGACTTTGGTACAGTGTATTTATTGAAGGGTAATGTACTTCTGGTCCAGTTTTCTGTAAATAATCTTTGTAATAACATTTTCTATTTTTAAAAATCCCCAAAGATAAACAGTGGATTCCTTTTCTATAAGAAATGTTTTAAAATAAAGCTTCATTTCAGGAATTTTATTTTGTCCTTGTGTTCACCACTTACAAATAAATGCATATAAACTTGATAGTGCTAAAAAGGGAAGGATTATTAGTAATAATTTGTGGTTCCATATGTGGACTTATCTTTTAGTATTGCAACTGTGATAAAACTACTAATTTAAAAGGATGAGATTTGTAGTTTTGCATTTATTCTGAACATAAGGTTGCGTTGCCTATTTTAATCTATTTATATATGTTTAAAAAGCAGTAATATTTTATTTATTTCAGGAATCCAGACTAATGTGATCCAAAGTCTGTCTTGATTATTGTGAAATAATGTAGATATTAATTTTTTTATAGTTAGCTTTTGTATTTAAGTGGGCTGTTTTGACTGTTAATGCTTTAATAATACATTGTTAAAGATAATGTTTACATTCAAATAGAAGTTTCAGATTTTGGACTTACCAGCTATTAGCTTTTTTTTTCTTTTTTTTTTTTTTTGTGAGACAAAGTCTCGCGCTGTCACCCAGGCTAGAGTGCAGCGGTGTGATCTCGGCTGACTGCAACCTCCGCCTTTGGGGCTTGAGCTGTTCTCATGCCTCAGCCTCCCATGTAGCTGGGATTACAGACATGCACCACTATGCCCTATTTTTTTGTATTTTCGAAAAGAGACGGGGTTTCTCTGTGTTGGCCAGGCTGGTCTCGAACTCCTGGTCTCAAGTGATCTGCCCGCCTCGGCCTCCCAAAGTGTGCTGTTAGCTTTTTATTGTTGTTTCTAGAAAAAATAAGGAAAGTAATTCTTCAAATTTTAGTGATAGAGAATTGTGATACTTTTTCTTTAAATGTGTATCTCTCGGAAGAAGAGTTACCTGACAATGTACCACTGATAGTCTAGTGTTGATGACAAACCTACTTGTAAATGGTAATAGTGATGATAAAGAACAAGTAAATAAGGTGTGATGTATTAAGTAAAAGTGTTTGGCTTTTTTTTTTTTTTTTCAGATAAGCACATCATCAGAATTCTTGACAATCAGCAGCTGCGTTAAAATATATTTTTCCAAGAAATCAGAACTCATAATTTTTTTTTTTTTTTTTGAAACGGAGTCTTGGTCTGTTGCCAGGCTGGAGTGCAGTGGCGCGATCTCGGCTCACTGCAACCTCCACCTCCCTGGTTCAAGCAATTCTCCTGCCTCAGCCTCCCAGGTAGCTGGGACTACAGGTGTGTGCCACCACACCCGGCTAATTTTTGTATTTTTAGTAGAGACAGGGTTTCACCATGTTGGCCGTCCATGATGGTCTCGGTCTCTTGACCTCGTGATCTGCCCTCCTTGGCCTCCCAAAGTGCTGGGATTACAGGCGTGAGCCACCACGCCCGGCCATAATTTTTTTTTTGTACCTTAAAAATACTAGTGTTTTCAAAGTATTGTTCCTTCCTTGGAGTAGTTCATTATGTTTTGAGGCTAAATAAATTTCAGAATTATCTTGCGTTATAATTGCTGGAATATTTGAAATGTTGGTGTTTTCTTCATCAGGGTATGTGTGTCTGTTGGGGAGAGGGTAGTTCATTTTTTTGTAAGACCTTTTAGAATGATTTAGAAAGCATTTCTTTTTCCTCAGATGTGATTAATAAAGTGATTAATAATGATACTAACATGGCATATTGCAGCTGTGCTCATATTTGCCTGTGTAGATCATGAGAGTTTTAATTTAAAAAAGTTTATTTAAATACTTCATAACTAATTTCTCACATTATTTTCTGGGATAGGTTGGTGTTACGTTTTAAAGTCCCAGTTGTCTTTTTTAAAATTATGAAAGGGTTTATTTAGGTTCCTCATCTGCTTTAAAATGAGTCTGGGATAGTTTGTTAAGGTTTTATAAGATTTTTGTCAAAATTAAAAATGCGTGTTGGTTTTGATCTGCTGTATTGTTCTTATTCTCAATTTTCATGAAAAATATTTTAACATTTTATTGAATATTTAATGTTAGTAATGTTTTAGTCAGTCTCAGAGGGGGACATCATAGTTTTCCTGTGTCTTCTTGAGAGGAACTTGAGAGAAGTACATGTACATGCTTATTCTTTTTTTTTTTTTTTTTTTTTTTGAGACGGAGTCTTGCTCTGTCCCCCAGGCTGGAGTGCAATGGCGCAATCTCGGCTCACTGCAACCTCTGTCTCCTGGGTTCAAGTGATTCTCCTGCCTCAGCCTCCCGAGTAGCTGGGATTACAGGTGTCTGCCACCATGCCTGACTAATTTCCATATTTTTGGTAAAGACAGGGTTTCTCCATGGTCATCAGGCTGATCTCAAACTCTTGACCTCAGGTGATCCACCTACCTTGGCCTTCCAAAGTGCTAGGATTACAGGCGTGAGCCACCGTGCCCGGTCACACTTATTCTTAATATTTACTTGCTAGTTAGGTGAGGGCATTTTTTTCTGATTTTTTTCATACTACCTGGAAAAACTTGGAATTTCACTTTTCTTTTTTTTTTCTGAGACAGAGTTTCACTCTTGTTGCCCAGGGTGGAGTGAAATAGTACAATCTCGGCTCACTGCAACCTCCACCTCCCCGGTTCAAACGATTCTCCTGCCTCAGCCTCCCGAGTAGCTGGGATTACAGGCATGTGCCACCATGCTCGGCTAATTTTGTATTTTTAGTAGAAACGGGGTTTCTCCATGTTGGTGAGGCTGGTCTCGAACTCCCGACTTCAGGTGATCTGCCTGCCTTAGCCTCCCAAAGTGCTGAGATTAGAAGCATGAGCCACCACACCCGGATTGCTTTTTTTTTTTTTTTTTTTTTTTTTTGAGACAGAGTCTGTCGCCAGGCTGGAGTGCAGTGGTGCCATCTCGGCTTACTGCAACCTCTGTCTCCTGGGTTCAAGCAGCTGTCCTCCCTCAGCCTCTCGAGTAGCAGGGACTACAGGCGTGTGCCACCATGCCTGGCTAATTTTTGTATTTTTAGTAGAGCCGGGGTTTCACCTTGTTGGCCAGGATGGTGTCGATCGCTTGACCTCGTGATCCGCCCACCTTGGCCTTCCAAAGTGCTGGTATTACAAGCGTGAGCCACCGTGCCAGGCTAGGAATTTAGCTTTTAAATTATTAGTTTTATGCATCCTGCTACCTTGGTTCAAAGCTTAAGTATACTTGAATCTTTCTATAATACTAACAAATAATGAGTAGTGCAGGATTTAGCTGAGACTGCTTTGGGCCCTCATCCAAAGGGAGTTCCTGAATTGAAATGCCAAGAAGACTTGGTAATAAGTTGTCTTAATCCTGACACTGTAAAATACCTGTTAATGTATTTTAGTCAAATAGATTATGGTAAAACATACTCCCTCTTTTTCCTAGAAAGTATTAGGTTAAGTTCATATTAAATCTAGGTACCTTTGAAATAACTAAATTGTGAGCCCTGATATATCTGTTTTCTTACTTACCCACTTAGAAACTCATGCTGTGATTTAATATTTAATCTGTATGATCGAATTTTTTTATCTTGTACTAAAACATAAAATTATCGGCCGGGCGTGGTGGCTCACTCCTGTAATCCCAGCACTTTGGGCGGCTGAGGTGGGCAGATCACCTAAGGTCAGGAGTTTGAGACCAGCCTGGCCTATGAAACCTTGTCTTTACTAAAAATACAAAAATTAGCCAAGCATGGTGGCACATGCCTGTATTCCCAGCTACTTGGGAGGCTGAGGCAGGAGAATCATGTGAACCCGGGAGACAGAGGCTGCAGTGAGCCGAGATCGCGCCACTGCACTCCTGCCTGGGCAACAGAGCGAGACTCCATCTCAAAAAAAAACAAAACAGGCAGGGTGCCCTGGCTCACGCCTGTAATCCTAGCACTTTGGGAGGCCGAGGTGGGTGGATCATCTGAGTTCGGGAATTTGAGACCAACCTGGCCAACGTGGTGAAACCCCATCTCTACTAAAAATACAAGAGTTAGCCGGGCGCGGTGGCTCAGGCCTGTAATCCCAGCCACTCGGGAGTCTGAGGCAGGAGAATTGCTTGAACCCAGGAGGCAGAGGTTGCAGTGAGCTGGGATGGCACCACTGCACTCCAGCCTGGGCGATGGAGCAAGAGTATCTCAAAAAAAAAAAAAAAAACAACTGGCCAGGCGTGGTGGCTCATGCCTGTAATCCCAGCACTTTGGGAGGCTGAGGCGGGCAGATCATGAGGTCAGGAGATCGAGACCATCCTGGCTAACACGGTGAAACCCCATCTCTACTAAAAAATACAAAAAATTATCCGGGCGTGGTGGCAGGCACCTGTAGTCCCAGATACTAGGGAGGCTGAGGCAGGAGAATGGCATGAACTCGGGAGGCAGAGCTTGCAGTGAGCTGAGATCATGCCATTGCACTCCAGCCTGGGCGAAAGAGTGAGACTCCGTCTCAAAGAAAAAAATAAAAATAAAAAAATAAAAACAACAACATAAAATTATTTTTGTTTCATTTGACTTAATAAAACTTTCACTTTTTGTTTAGTAAAGCAAAAATGAATTTTGAGTACATTCAACATTGAGTATGTTTTATACCGTATATATAGAGGGAATTTATGGGTATTTGTGGAACTGAAAGGTTTAATGGGTGGAACTTGGTAAGGTTTAAGCAAAATACAACTTTCACTGTGCCTTCAAAACTCTCCCTGTAGACTAAGTCTTTCTCTGCTTCTAGATGAACTTTTAGCGTGATCAGATAGCTTTTTAAGTCACTTTTAGGTAACAAAAAGTCTTCTGGTCACTTGTCAATGATAGTTTTATTTTAGTCATTAGAAGGTACAGTATAGTAGTGTTCAAACTCTTGTAGATTTCAGAACTTTTCTTTGGCTCAAAACTGCTTTGAACCTAGAAGCTTGTTTTGGAGGAAGAGTCGTACTTAGTTGGCTTCTCTTTTTACTTTGCCAGGTCTTCTTCAGTATGGTATTCCTACCACTTCAGGATGCAGTTTAGGATTACAGAGAAAGGATATAGGGGGGAAGGTGGGGGAAGGTATAGTTTTATTGTGGCTCATCTGATTGTGATCTGGCATTTTTGTCTTCTGAGTTGGCCAGGTTGTGCAAAGCTGACTCTTTCTTCAGGAGTGCTGGAAGTGGTTGAGGATTCTATGTCTAGGAAGCTCCAGCTATAATTCCTGTGATACAGTTCTCCAGCTCCAATTTAGCCTGCCAGTTTCCTTTATCTTGCAAGTTCACTTTGCCCAGGGTGAGATTTTTCTTTAGTCTTTAAGGTAGTTCTATAACATTTTAACCAGAACTGCCCATGCTTTATTGAGGATATTTCATAGACACAATTTCATTAATTCCACTGGGGTCTCAGCATCCTGTCTTTCCAACTCCTTCCATAAAATGCAGTAGACCCTCCGAATCATCAGATTTCACATCTGAGGATTTAGCCAGCCAAGGATAAAAAGTATTTAAAAAGAAAAAACAGAACAAAAAGGGTAAAAAGCTACAGTATAACAATTATACATGGCATTTATATTTTATTAGGTATGCATAGTCTAGAGATGATTTAAAGTATACAGGTGGATGTGCCTAGGTTATGTGCAAATACTGTGCCATTTTATGTATGTAAGGGACTTCAGCATCCGGGGATTTGGGCCAGGGTGGGGCAGGGTTCCTGGAACCAATCACCCTTGGATACCGAGGGATGGCTGTAAACGTTTCTTCAGCAGTACTTCTGTATGTCTGCGATCTGTAATCCATTGCTGCTATCACCTCTTTGCTGTCCCAAGACCACCTCCTTCCATGTCCTCACTGGAGTATTTACCCTGCCTTAAATTTGTGGTCCACTATTATAATTTTTCCTTTTGCATACACATTCAACTCCCTTGCGGCATTCTTCTGTTGTAATTCACCTGGCCAAACCCTTACCCCCACACCCTTTGTGTCCAGTTCTCCATCTGTTCCAGCATACATCTGGGAAGTTGAGCATGCTTTGAGGAAAACACACCCAAGCTGACCCGGCTCTCCCTTTAAATTCATGACCACTGACCTAAGGAGGGCCCTTTGTGCTGCTGGTTGTTTTTGTTTTGTTTTGTTTTGTTTTCGTTTTTTGAGATGGAGTCTCACTGTGTCACTCAGGCTAGAGTGCAATGGCGCGATCTTGGCTCACTGCAACTTCTGCCTCCCAGGTTCAAGTGATTCTCCTGCCTCAGCCTCCCGAGTAGCTGGAATTACAGGCGCCCATCACCATGCCCAGCTGATTTTTGTATTTTTTTTTAGTAGAGACAGGGTTTCACCACGTTGGACAGGCTGGTCTCGAACTCTCACTCCTGACCTCAAGTGATCCACCTGCCTTAGCCTCCCAAAATACTGAGATTACAAGCGTGAGCCACTGCACCTGGCCTAATCCTTCTGTAATCCTAGTACGTTTCCTGATTTAATCACCACAGATTACTTTTAACACCTCTCGTCAAACCTCTAGCATCCCTTTTTTCCTCTTCATTTTCAGCTCATGACCTTGTTTCCTGTATGTTAAAAATGAAAGCAATCAGAAGAAAACTTTTATACGTCTCCTTGTATCTTTACCCATACTTTGCCTTTTCTACTATTCTGTCATCATGGTCTCCACTCGTGCTCCTTTCTCCTCTTAAGGACATTGCATTGCTTCAGTATTCATCTCATTCTCCTGCATTCTAATGAGCTGCATCATTTCCCCATTTCTACTGGATTATCCCTATCAGCATATAGATGTATTGAAATATCTCCCATCTTTAAAAAACACCTTTCCAAATGCCACATCTTCCTTTAGTTACTCCTCTCCAGAAAGGTAAATATTTGTTGTCATCAGCGCTCCCTGTCTTGTTTGGATCCACTACAATCTGCTTTTTTTCCCTTTCATTCTACCATAACAGCTCTTTTTGAGATTATTGAGTGACTTTGTTGGTGGTAAATTCCCTAGTTCTCAAGCCTAATCTCAGTGGATGTAGAAGCAATAGCAGCATTTGATGTGGTTGATAACATCATGTTTGAAATCTTCCCTTTGTTTCTGGCATATTACTGCCTGTTTTCAGTTTCTTTTGTTGGTTCCTTTTCATTGCCCCAACTTCTAAAAAATGAGGCAGTGTTTCAGGGACATATGTTTAGACCTCTTCTATATTTATATTTAGTTTTAGTCACCTGTGATCTCATTCTGTCTAGCTAGAATTATATACATATATATATATTTTACATTTTTTTATCATTTTTTTTTTTTTTTTGAGACAGAGTCTTGCTCTGTTGCCCAGGCTGGAGCGCGTGATCTTGGCTCACTGCAACCTCCGCCTCCTGGGTTCAAGTGATTCTCCTGTCTCAGCCTCCCGAGTACCTGGGACTACAGGCGCCCATCACCACGCCCGGCTTATTTTTGTATTTTTAGTAGAGATTGGGTTTCACCGTGATGGCCAGGCTGGTGTCAAACTCTTGACTTCAAGTGATCTGCCCAGCTTGGCCTCCCAAAGTGCTGGGATTATAGGTGTGAGCCACTGCGCCCAGCCTTACTTTTTTTTTTTTAATTAAAAAACTTTTTCTTGGCCAGGCGCGGTGGCTCATGCCTGTAATCCCAGCACTTTGGGAGGCTGAGGCAGGCAGATCACGAGGTCAGGAGATCAAGACCATCCTGGCTAACATGGTGAAACCCCATGTCTACTAAAAATACAAAAAAAAATTAGCCAGGCGTGGCGGCGGGTGCTTGTAGTCCCAGCTACTAGGGAGGCTGAGGCAGGAGAATGGTGTGAACCCAGGAGGCAGAGCTTGCAGTGAGCCGAGATCGCACCACTGCACTCCAGCCTGGCGACAGAGACTCTGTCTCAAAAAAAAAAAAAAAAAAAAAATTTTTTTTTTCTTGAGGCAGGGCCTTGCTCATCCTCCAGGCTGGAGTACAGTGGCGTGATCTTAGCTCACTGCGGCCTTGACCTCCCGGGCCCAGGTGATCCTCCTGCCTTAGCCTTCCAAGTAGCTGGGACCACAGGTATGTGCCACCACATCCGGCTAGTTTTTTGTATTTTTATAGAGATGGGTTTTCATCATGTTGCCCAGGCTGGTCTTGGGCTCGAGTGATCTGCCTGCCTGGGCCCCCCAAAGTGCTGGGACTACAGGCGTGAGCTACTGCGCCCAGCCTAGAATTATATATTTCATACTAAAAATGTTATCTTTAGTCTGGATCTCTTTCCTACCTCCAGACTTCTGTATCCATTTGCGTACTCAGCATTTTTAAGTAGATTTCTAATAGGCATCCCAGATTTAACGTCACAACTGAACTCCTTGTCCTCCCTCTTCTCCATCACCCCTCCACCCCAGTAATTGTCCCCATTCCAGTCTTCCTCACCCTATTAAATGTCAACTCCATCTTTCAGTTTCTTTGGCCAAAAACCTAGTAGACATTCTTGACTTCTTTCTCATACTCCCACATGTGATTCAAATAATTAGCATGAAAACATGTCCCTTATCTATCTTAAAAACTGCCATAAGAATAAATGTAACCACAATTTGCTCTCTTCATCTGCTGCCACCTCTGTAAGCAACCATCGTCTCTTGCATGTATTATTTTAGTAGTCTCTACCTGCTGCTTCTGCTGTTTTCTGTTCTCAAACCAGCAACAAGGGCGATCTTTTGAAAATGAAAGTCTGATTATTTTACTCCTGTGTTCAAACCCTTAGTGGCTTTCCATATCATTTATAAAAACCAGAATACTTAATGCCTAAGTATTCAAGAAGTCTTGACCCTTCATCGTCTGTACGTCCTGCTTGTCTGATTTCATGTCTTACCAGTTTCTCCTTGGCTTCTTCCACTCTGGCCACATATAGACCTCCCTGAGGTCTTGAACTTGCCAAGCATAGTGTTGCTTTAATGCTCGTAGGAATAGAGCTTTGTTTTATTCACTGCAGAATCCCCAGTATTCAGAACAGTGGAGAGCACATAATGGGGACTCAACATTTCCTGAATGAATGACTGTTAATCTTGTCACTCATGTCTTTGGTTACAGCTTATATGAATGTTTCTATAACTAAAAGTATTTGAATTTCATCTAAAACCATGTAGTCCTGTAAGAATTAAGTAGAAACAAATTTAGATGCAAGAGTATGAAGTAAGTTTCTAATCAATTTTTGTGTATGTAAAGTGAAAATATACAGTAAAATGGCAAGGGACAGAGGAGGTAGGAAAGGAAAGAAGAGATAAACCGATGGAATAAAGAAAAGGAAAACCTGATTTGGTAGTAGGGTGACAGCACCTTAAAAAAACCTATTTTGGGCTTGCCCTATTTTTTTTTAAAGTGATGTTTCTTCAATTCTGAGTGTTGGTGATTTACGTGGACTTAGACCCTTCAATTTGAACTATATTGTAATCTTTTTTTTTTTTTTGAGACTGAGTCTCGCTCTTTAGCCCAGGCTAGAGTGCGGTGGTGTGATCTCGGCTCACTGCAAACTCCGTCTCCCGGATTCAAGCAATTCTTGTGCCTCAGCCTCCCAAGTAGCTGGGATTACAGGAGTCCACCACCAGGCCAGGCTAATTTTGTTTTTAGTAGGGACGAGGTTTCACCATATTGGCCAGGCTGGTCTCAAAACTCCTGACCTCAAGTGATCCACCCACCTGGGCCTCCCAAAGTGCTGGGATTACAGGTGTGAGCCACTGCGCCTGGCCTTATAACTTTCTTTTTATCAGGGATGTAGGCTCAAATGAGATTGGGTGCCAAAACTTCATTATTTTTCTTTTCTTTTTTTTTTTTTCTTGCTAGTTTTTGCTAAACTTCTTTTGTTAAAGAAAGGCAGTTACTGTTACTGAGATAGCTCGATGGTATCCTGTGCATTTTTTTTTGAAAGCTCAAATAGAAGTCTCACAGTTTTAGGGAGGGATTTTTTTTTTTTTTTTTTTTGAGACGGAGTCTTGCTTTGTCGCCCAGGCTGGAGTGCAGTGGCGCGATCTCGGCTCACTGCAAGCTCCACCTCCCGGGTTCACGCCATTCTCCTGCCTCAGCCTCCCGAGTAGCTGGGACTACAGGCGCCCACTACCACGCCCGGCTAATTTTTTGTATTTTTAGTAGAGACGGGGTTTCACCGTGTTAGCCAGGATGGTCTCGATCTCCTGACCTCGTGATCCGCCTGCCTCGGCCTCCCAAAGTGCTGGGATTACAGGCGTGAGCCACCGCGCCCGGCAAAGGGAGGGATTTTTTTTAGTCTACAAAAATTTATTAGTATGCCTGTCCTCTTAGTACTGTACTGCCTAGTTACTCTCCTTTCAAAAAAAAAAAAGCGTATATTTATTATATTTCCATGGTAAACTAACAGCTACAATAATGTACACAACTCTATTGAGTAGTATTTATTAAATGCATATACATATTTGTGTTCCTAAAAATGCTTGTACATACTAAAACTGCAATTTTACTGATAGTTGGGAAATGAAAGTGCAGAAGAAATTAATGACTTGTGAAGTTCTGGTATTTCATTATGTCAAGACAAGATTTTTTTTTTCTTTCCTGAGCTGTAGATCTCATTTCCTGTTGGTTGATTAAAAAAAAAATCTTGGCCAGGTGTGATAGGCTAAGTCTGTAGTCCCAGCACTTTGGGAGGCTGAGGTGAGTGGATTGCTTGAGCTCAGGAGTTCGAGACCAGTCTGGGCAACGAGGCAAAACCCCGTCTACAAAAAAAAAAAAAAAAAATAGAAAAATTAGCCAGGCCTGTACACCCATAGTCCCTGCTACTCAGGAGGCTGAGGTGGGCGGACTGCTTGAGCCTAGAAGGTTGAGACTGCAGTGAGCCGAGATCTCACCACTGCAGTCTACCCTGGGTGACAGAATGAGACCCTGTTTCAAAAAAAAAAAAAAATCTTTTAGATAAGTTGTTAAAATAGGTGGCTTAGAAGTTGGTGAATTAAAGAGATAATGTTTGTGTGCAAGTATAAATTATTCTCTATAAACCAGTGTAAACATTTTCCCATTTTTGTATAATATATAATAATTTATGTCTTTATTGACTTGTATTGTGGGACTTTTATGTCGCCACAGTGTGTGTGTGGGTGTGTATATATATCTTTACAGTTTTTGTAATATGCAGATACAATTTAGACTGTCATATAAACATGACCATTATAATTTTTTTTTTTTTTTTTTTTGAGATGGAGACTTGCTCTGTCACCCAGGCTGGAATGTAGTGGTGCAATTTTGGTTCACTGCAACCTCTGCCTCCTGGCTTCAAGCAATTCTCCTGCTTCAGCCTCCCTAATAGCTGGGATTACAGGCGTGCACCATCATGCCCAGCTAATTTTTTTATTTTTTTTGTATTTTTAGTAGAGGTGGGGTTTCATCATGTTGGCCAGGCTGGTCTTGAACTCCTGACCTCAGATGATCCGCCCACCTCGGCCTCCCAAACTGCCTGGATTACAGGCGTGAGCCACCGCACTTGGAGACCATTATAATTTTTAAAAAGCCTGTTTACATACCAAATAAAATCATCATGTTGGATGACACACTAGAAATGTTTCTTTACAATTTTGAAATAATCTATTTTATAGACTAGGTAGTTTTCATTAGAATTTGACATTGACCTAGTTGAATTCATATGTTAGCATTTCACACATAACCGTCTTGGATTAATGAGATTCTTATCTCTGAGCTGGTGTGTAGTCCTACCACTCAATTTATTTCAGCTGTATTCACAGTTTGATGCCTGCCATCCTACTTTAACTTCATAATGTTCTGTATAGATTATTAAGTAATCAAAGTGGTCATATTGAGAAAACTGAATACAATTAATAGGTGTGACCCCAGTCTCATAAGGGGTCATTAAAATAATGCATGACATTATGCCTTCATTTATTCCATTCAGTACATTTGTCAAACTACTATGTGAAGTTGTTTCTCAACCCATTCAGAATAAGATATAAACTGTACTCACCCAGAAAATACAAACTCAACAGTCTGTACATAATTTGGCCCTAACAGCCTATTATCTCACCTTTGCTCACTACACTCTGGCCAAGTTAGTCTGTTCAGTTTCTCAAACATGCCATTCTTGGCCTTGGCTTAGAGCTTTTACACTGGTTGTTTCCTTTGTTTGAAATGGTGTTTTCCCAGATGTTTTTTAGCCTGGCCCTTTACCTTTCCAATCTCAGCGTAAATATCACCTCCTGCTTCCTCACCACTCAGTTAAAAATAGCTCCTCCCCATCACTGTTTTAATTTCTTCATGCCATTTGTGAGTCCTTGAAATTATGTGTTTTTTAAAATTAATTTTTATGACAGTAGGGACTTCCTTTGTCTTATTCCTTGCTGTCTACAATGCCCGAAACAATACTGGCACCAAAAGGTGTTCAGTAAAAAAAAGTGTTGAGAGGATAAAGCCAGGTACCAATTTCATCTATTCCCCCCACTTTTTTTTTTGAAATGGAGTCTTGCTCTGTCTCCTGGGCTGGAGTTCAGTGGCACGATCCCGACTCACTGCAGCCTTTGCTTCCCGGGTCCTATCAATTCTTGTGCCTCAGCCACCCAAGTAGCTGGGATTCCAGGCGTGTGCCACCAGGCTAGCCAATTTTTTATTTTTAGTAGAGATGGGGTTTCTCCTTGTTGGCTAGGCTAGTTGAGAATGTGATCCGCATTTGGGAGATCCCGCCTGGGCCTCCCAAAGTGCTGGGATTACAGATGTGTGCCACTGCGCCCGGCCTATTCTTTCTTGTGAGTGATTTTAGTGTATTAATAATTTAAAATGTCAAAAGCATATTTCTCCTAACCTAGAAAAGAAACTGGATTATTCCAATAAAAGCCTGTTTTAGAAAAGGATGAGAAAATTTAGGAACCATTGTGATGATCCTTAGATCAGAGTAGTTAAGTGGAGCCAGTGTTGTGCTGGAACTGGTTAGCTGATTGTGCCTCTCTCTCCAGCTCCATGTTCAGTGACATCATGTTAGTAGCTTGAAACTGGCCATGGTGGGACATTTACAGCATGGCAGACTGCAGAAGCTACAAATCAGGGGCCCTTTTCTCAAAGAGGTGGTCAAATATTTATCAGCAGACCACTGGGAGTGGGTCCATATGAAATTGTTGTTTTTATAGACAAAAAAATGCTTGAATATTGGCAGTTCCTTTCCTTTCCTCTCCCCTCCCCTCCCCTCTCCCCTCTCCCCTCCCCTCCCCCCTCTCCCCTCCCCTCCCCTCTCCCCTCTCCCCTCCCCTCTCCCCTCCCCTCTCCCCTCCCCTCTCCCCTCCACTCCCCTCTCCCCTCCCCTCTCCCCTCCCCTCCCCTCCCCTCCCCTCCCCTCCCCTCCCCTCCCCTCTCCTCCCCTCCCCTCTCCCCTTTCCCCTCCCCTCCCCTCCCCTCTCCCCTCCCCTTTCCTCTCCCCTCCCCTTTCCTCTCCCCTCCCCTCCCCTCCCCTCTCCCCTCCCCTCCACCCCCTTGCCTCCCCTCCCCTTCCCTCCCCTCCCCTCTCCCCTCCCCTCTCCCCTCCCCTCTCCTCTCCCTTCTTTTTTTTTTTTTTTTTTTTTAAAGACAGAGTCTCTCTTTGTTGCCCAGCCTGGAGTGCAGTGGCTTGGTCTTGGCTCACCTCCTGAGTAGGTGTGCACCACCACGCCCGACTAATTTTTGTATTTTTAGTAGAAACAGGGTTTCATCATGTTGGCCAGACTGGTCTTGAACTCCCAACCTCAAGTGATCCACATGCCTCGATCTCCCAAAGCTCTGGGATTACAGGCGTAAGCCACCACCCCTGGTGAATATTGGCAATTTCTTATGGTTTAGTCTAGTAGAATTACTAATTGTGGTTTAAAGAAATTTCTTTATGGCGGTCAGTGGAGTTATATCAGTGCTTTTACCTTCTTTTTCAAAGTTATGTTCTCTTTACATCTGATGATTACTTCTAGATTCATTTATTGCATAAAATGTGCTATTTATATGTTTGTATATTGTTTAACTGTGTATCTAATAGTTCATTCCAAAGCAGGCACAAAAGATCTTCAGATCCTCTGACAGAGTGTTCTTGGTTTTGCTGCTTATGCTAAATAAGCTTATTGAAAGGCGTTACTTTTCTGGTCAAGAAAGCAGAACTGATTCAGTGTGTTATATAGCATTTTCTCAGCCCTCCCCCCCCCTTTCAGAATAATTTACATAAATACTCCTGAGTTCAATTTTTTTAACTTTTTTTCTGCTTTTACTTATTACCCTTTAAGTGCTTGCTTACTTTCTCTGATAATTTACTTTCTTCTACTCTATGATTTCTTTTACAAATCAATGAAATGGTGTTGTCTTGTTTTCTCAAGTTTTTTCCTGTTACCTTTGCTGTGGTCACCTGGCCATTCCAGTCCATTTTCCACACTCTCCCTCTACCTTCTCCCCCAGTTCTTTAAAGAGACACAAAGTTACAGGCAGCATTTTCTGATTGGAGAATAATTATTGTTTAAAAATTGAACTCTGAGACTGGGCGCAGTGGTTGGCTCACGCTTGTAATCCCGGTACTTTGGGAGGCTGAGGTGGGCGATTGCTTTAGTACAGGAGTTCGAGATCAGCCCAGGCAACATGGTGAAACCCTATCTCTATAAAAAATACAAAAATTAGCTGGGCATGAGTGTGTTTATGACCCCAGCTCCTTAGGGGCTGAGGTGGGAGGTTGCTTGAGCCTGGGATGTCAAGGCTTCAGTGAGCTGAGCTCACACCACTGCACTCCAGCCTGGATGACAGAGCAAGACCCTGTCTCAAAGAAAAATTGAACTTAGTTGGCTCGGGAGTTTATTGGCATTTTTTGGGCAACAGTTGCTTTGTTAATTCTGAATAACTGGATTTGAACTGGTGCTACTGAATTAAAATATGGGGTCTACATTTCTTACCCTTCAACTGAAATTATTCTCTTTTATGCACACACACAAACTGTATTTAATGTAGAACATCAGAAAGTATATACAAGCTAAGGAAAAAGTTTTAATCCTACCACCCTAAAATATAATAACTAGTCAGTGGTCATGTTTTGATGAACATCCTTCCAGATACCTCAATATGAATATATGTTTTTTCACAAAATCTTACACAGACTCTAACATTTCACTTTAACGAATATTATAAAATTATTACTTTTTATTACTTCAGTTTGAAAGGGTCATATTGGAAAGTGAAAATTCTGTTTGACGAGGATACAGCTGTAAGTAAAGTTGTGATTAAAAACAATGGTGTTTATAGAGAGTAGAATGTGGTAAGTCAACTGGAGAAAAGAATTACTTTCAGCAGTAATTTTTTTCTTAAGAGCCCTCTTACCATTGCACAATAGCCTGATTGTTTTATACTAGCTGATGAAAACCATTCAGGATTCTATGTACAGCAGAATTATTTTAATAATAGCCGTAGGTTAAAATATGAGCCTGTAGATAAGTTTATATTTTTTAGTCTGTCCAAGTCCAACTGATCCTTTAATAGTAAAATAATTTTGGAAGAAAACTGTGTTTTATTGAAGGCCTTCATCTATCTGTAGTATGACAATTTTATTAGATATTGCTACCCTTTTTATGTGTCAGAATGAGGAGTGAAATAGTTCTTGGAAAAATTTTAGCATGTAAGAATTCTTATGTTAATGTTTCCTTTGATTTTTGTTTTATGAATGTGAAAAATCCTTGTGGAAGAATTGCTCATATATATTGTTATATTGCATTCTTTGGAAATCACCAGTTCCAAACTTGTCAAGTGGTTGTTTGGGTCGTTAAATAGCAATTGTAAAAGCAAATCAAAGATCCTTTAAGGATTTTTCCTTGATCACAGTGATATCCATTACCTGGGGTAGAGTAGACTGCTGATGTCTTGCCTTCATTTTTATTGTTCTTAACCTCGTCCTTTCTGTGTTGTATCACTGCTTGCTCACAAGCTCCTCCAGTCTTTTTTTCTTCAGTAGCTTTTTCTCTTACCCCCTTGTGCTACTTCCTGAATGGTGTATATGTTGCTGAAAACATTTCTCATGTGGTAAAGAAGAGTAAAGAGCAATGTAGTTGATGTGGCCTTTTCTACTAAGAAATGATGCATTTGTGGTCTACAGAAGAGACTTGACAGCCCCTAAAGAAGTGTTTTTTATCTACATTACATGTTTGTGAGTGGATATGCAAGTGCCTCTGTTGGAAGGTAAAGTGAATCTTGAAACAAATTCTAGAAATGTGTTTAGAATTATTCCATACATTTTGCTGTTGAAAAAACAGTATTTAAAGAAAGTTTCATCTCACAGTGAATTTTTAGCCTCCCCTTTTAAGATTTATTTTGTGAACAGTGACCTTGTTTTTGTAAACTCTACTCTGAAGAAGTTTAGAAATTAGTCACACAGTAAGTGGCAGAACAAGTATTCAAAGTCTTGCCTGATTTTCCATAGTCATTTAGCTTGGAAAGCATTGTAAAGTGGCAGAAAGAATATGGACTTTGAAATTTAGACACACCTCGATTTGATCTCTAACTTTGCTGCATATTTGCTGCGTGGCAAGTTCTTACCGTTGGTGATTTTCATTTTCCTTTTCAGTTAAGTGAGAGTAATACATTTGTTAGGATTAAATGAAGTAATGCACATAAAGCATTTGGCTTGTAGAATAAGATGTTAATAAATGTTTAATTTCCTTTCAACAATACCATATCGTTTTAAAATGTCTTGGGAGCCACTTGGACATTTCACTTGAAAGTTAAGTGCCATCAGGAAACTAGAAACGTGTAACCCAGGTAGTGATCTTTCAGGGAAATTTTAATTTCCCTGTCTAAGGAGGAGAGTAGTTCTTTGGACTGTTTTAAAAATATGTGACTTCAAGGAAAGTTTTAATGTTAAAAGCTGAAATAGAACTGAATTAGGATGAGTTAATTATTGCTGACCAAAATTTTAAGAAAGTCCATTTCTACATTTCCTGAGAAATCGAAACATTTGTGTTATATACATAGAGAAGTCACTTTTAAAGGCTAAGAACTGACCATTTGAAAAGTTTATGATTAAGATATGGGGAGAAAGTGTTCATTTTTAAAGTAATAAACAATAGCAAGTTTCTCTTATCAGATTTAAGGTTTAAGGAATGGTGCTTGTTCAGGCCTGAGTACAGTGATGACATAGGTACTAAATATGTTGTTGGAGGTAGCATAAATCTGGAACCTGTTTCAAAAGCGCTTTGGCATATTTGTGTGTATTTCCACTTCTGAGAGGTTATTCTAAGGAAGTAACCTTTTTTTTTTCTTTTTTGGGGGGAGAGGAGGTTATTTTCTTTCGTTAATGACACCCTAATTGAGATAATTCACATAAAAAAATCACCTTTTTAAAATTATTATTATTGAGATGGAATCTTGCTCTGTCACCTAGGCTGGAGTGCAGTGGCGCGATCTCGGCTCACTGCAAGCTCCCCCTCCCGGGTTCATGCCCTTCTCCTGCCTCAGCCTCCCGAGTAGCTGGGACTACAGGTGCCTGCCACCATGCCTGGCTAATGTTTTTGTATTTTTAGTAGAGACGGGGTTTCACCATGTTAGACAGGATGGTCTTGATCTCCTGACCTCGTGATGCGCCTGCCTTGGCCTCCCAAAGTCCTGGGATTACAAGTGTGAGCCACTGCACCTGGCCCATTTTTTTTTTTTTTTTAAGATGGAGGTTCACTCTTGTTGCCCAGGCTGGAGTGCAGTGGTGCAGTCTCGGCTCACCGCAACCTCCACCTCCCGGGTTCAAGCGATTCTCCTGCCTCAGCCTCCCGAGTAGATGGGATTACAGGCTTGCGCCACCATGCCTGGCTAATTTTGTATTTTTAGTAGAGATGGGGTTTCTCCATGTTGTTCAGGCTGGTCTCGAACTCCTGACCTCAGGTGATCTGCCCGCCTTGGCCTCCCAAAGTGCTGGGATTACAGGCATGAGCCACTGCGCCTGGCCAAAATCACCTTTTTTTTACATAAGTCAGTGTTGTACAACCGTTGCTACTAATTTTATATTTTCATCACCCCAAAACAAAATGAGTAGTCATTTCTGTTCTTCCCTCCCCACATCCTCTGATAGCCGTTTACATATTTTCTCTTTCTAGATTTGCCTCTTTGGACATTTAATGTAAGTGGAATCATGTGATATGTGACCTTTTGTGTGGCTTTTTTCATTTAGCATAATATTTTAAGATTTATTCATATAGCATGTATCAGTACATCATTCTCTTTTTTTTTTTGAGATGGAGTTTTGCTCTTGTTACCCAGGCTGGAGTGCAGTGGTGTGATCTTGGCTCACTGCAACCTCTGCCTCCTGGGTTCAAGTGATTCTCCTGCCTCAGCCTCCCAAGTAACTGGGATTGCATTCCTGTGCCACCATGCCTGGCTAATTTTGTATTTTTAATGGAGACGGGGTTTCTCCATGTTGTTCAGGCTGGTCTTGAACTCCCGACCTCAGGTGATCCGCCCATCTCGGCCTGCCAAAGTGCTGGGATTACAGGTGTGAGCCACTGCGCCAGGCCCATCATTCTCTTTTATGGCTGAATATTATTCTATTGAATGCTTATACAGTATTTTATTTGTCCATTTATCAGTGAATGGACGTTGGGTTGTTTCCACATTTCAGTTATGAATAATGCTGCTATAAATATGAACATTCATGTACAAGTTTTTGCATGGATTTGTTTTAATTTATCTTGGGTATATACACCTAGGAGTAGAGTTGCTGGGTTGTATGGTAACTCTGTGTTTAATATTTTGCAGAATTTTTCTAGTCTGTTTTCTAAAGTGGCTGCACAGTTTTACATTTCTATCAGCCGTGTAGGAAATATGTGGCCTTTTGTAATTGGCTTCTTTCACTTAGCATAATATGTTCAAGGTTTATCCATGTTGTGGTATGTATCAGTACTTCATTCCTTTTAATGGCTGAATAATGTCCCATTGCATGGATATAACACATTTATCCTTCAGAAAGCTTTTTATTCAAAAGTATTCAGTGAGGCATTAGTTATAATTTAAAAAAATTGAAAATTACCTTAATTTTTAACAAAAAAGAGTCGTTAAATTAGGTACATCTGCATATATCTTTTATTAGTAATTCATTATAAAGGATTTCAAAGGAAAACAATTGTTAGAGTGCTAAAGTAGGATACAAAATTGTATGTGTACAACTGTTCAGTGTACCTGGTTTTGGGGGATGGTTATTAATTTCTTTATTTTTAATTTTCTTAGTCTCGTCTGTTGCCCAGGATGGAGTGCAGTAGTGTGATCATACTTGGTGTAACCTCGAACTCCAGGGCTCAAGTAAGCCTCGCACCTCAGCCTCCTGAGTAGTTAGGACTACAGGCACATGTCATCATGCCCAGCTAATTAAAAAATTTTTTTTGGTAGAGATAGGGTCTTGCTCTGTTGCCCAGGTTGGTTGTGAACTCCTGGGCTCAAGCAATCCTGTGCCTTAGCCTCCTAAAGCACTGTGATTACAGATGTGAGCTACTGGGCCCAGCCCCCAATTTAAAAATGTGTCTATATTTTCCACACTTTTTACAATGATCATTTATTTCTTTTATAATCAAAGTAAAAGAATAGTTTTTTTAAATGATAATAGAGGTTGCCTGTGGTGGTGTGTGCTTTAGTCCCAGCTACATGGGAGGCTGAGGTGAGAGGATTGCTTGAGCCAAAGGACTTGAGTCTAGCCTGGACAACATAATGAGACCCTATCTCTAAAAAAACAAAACCCAGACCAGGCACAGTGGCTCATGCCTGTAATCCCAGCACTTTGGGAGGACAAGGTGGGAGGATTGCTTGAGCCTTGGAGTTTGAGACCAGTTTGGACAACATAAAAAAACCCTGTCTCTGAAAAAAAAAAAAAAATTTCCTGGTGAGGTGGTATACACCTTTGTCCCAGCAACTCAGGAGGCTGAGACAGGAAGATCTCTGGAGCCTGGAAGGTTGAGGCTGTAGTGAGCTCGGGTTGTGCTCCAGCCTGGGCGACAGAGTGAGACCCTGTTGCTCCCCCCGCCCCAAAATAAAACCCAAAACCGTAAAACCAACAGTAGCTGTATCTTTGTATGTTACTGATATAAATGTATTCAGCCAAGAAAAGCAGGATCATTCAGTGTAAGGAGTGTTAATATTCTATATTGATTCATGATTAGCATATATTATAAATAAAATAATTTCTGGCTATGGCTAAGAGAACTTTTAATTTTTCACATGGACCTAAACATTTCAATTTATAATAGCAGTGTAGAATAATTCTTGTGTATTTGACTTCTGAAATGAGGGAGAGGAAAAATACAGGCAATGCATATTTTAAGCATAATGAACAGTATTGTATCTTTCAGAGCTCCTTGCAAGAAACAAACTCTATTCTAGGATTTTTAGGCAGAAAGATATTTTATGGTAGGCAATTTGGTACTTACAAAATCATTGCATGGTCTGGAAGAGCTGGAATCAGAGGGTTATCACTAGATTAATACATTCAAGAACATAAGCCCATAGCTGTGGCTGAGAGGTCAGGAAACAAACTGGTAAGTAGTCATAGGAACACTGAATCTGGTACCACAGCTTCTTCTAGTTGCCTTTATATCTGGTGAGTAGAGTTTGGCTATCACAATTGTTTCTAAACCTTCTTTGTGTCATTGCTCACCACTTAAATCAGCAACAGAAAGATAGCTTCCATTATCACTTCTGCTTTACAAATCTCATAAGAGGCTTTCTAACTAGCAGAACCTTGTTTGCATTTCCAATACTAAGTGTAAAGGAAAGTCCGGGAAATGTAGCTTTTTTTTTTTTTTTTTGGTTGGGGGGACAGGGTCTCACTGTGTCACCCATGCTGGAGTGCAGTGACATGATTTTGGCTCACTGCAGCCTCAACCTCCTGGGCTCAAGCAATCCTCCTGGGCCCAAGCAGTCCTCCCCGGCTCAAGAGGTCCTCCTGAGTAGCTGGGACTATAGGTGCTCATCACCACACCCAGCTAATTAAAAAGATTGTTTTTTTGTGGAGATGGGATCTCACTGTATTGCCCAGTCTGGTCTTGAACTCCTGGGCTTAAGTGATCCTACTGCCTTGGCCTCTCAAAATACTGGGATTATAGGCATGAGCAAAGGCACCTGGCCAGTTTTTTTTTTTTTTTTTTAAATAAAGCATTCCTGCCCCTGAGGTACAAGAAGGCATGTATAGGGAGTGGTGAGAGGGAATGAATGCCAACTATTTCATGAGTAGCCTTCAGAAGCCTCTGTTTACCAGGTAATAAGGCTTTATACTCAGCGTACAGTTGACCCTTGAACAACATGGGTTTGAACCGTGCAATTCCACTTACATGTAGGCTTTCTTTAGCCTCTGCCACCCCTGAGACAGCGAGACCAACCCCTCCTTTTCCTCCTTCTCTTCAGTCTACTCAACTTGAAGATGATAAGGATGAAGACTTTTATGATGATCTACTCCACTTAATGAATAGTAATTATATTTTCTCTTCTTTATGATTTTCTTAACATTTTCTTTTCTCTAGCTTACTTTATTGTAATAATACAATATATAATACATATACTAGATACATGTTAATGGACTGTTTCTGTTAATGTAAGGCTCCTGGTCAACAGTAGGCTATTAACTTTTGGGAGTCAAAAGTTACGTGCAGATTTTTGATGGAGTGAGGGGCTGACAGGTTGCCGGGACCATAATCCCTGTGTAGTTCATGGGTCAACTGTATTTTATTTACTATTTTATTCTATTTTATTTTTTTAGATGGAGTTTTACTCTGTCGCCCAGGCTGGAGTGCAGTGGCGCAATCTTGGCTGACTGCAACCTCCGCGTCCTTGGTTCAAGCGATTCTCGTGCCTCAGTCTCCCAAGTAGCTGGGATTATATGGGCCCAACACCACGCCCAGCTAATTTTTGTATTTTTAGTAGAGACTGGGTTTCACCATATTGGCCAGAACTCCGTCTCTACTAAAAATAGAAAAATTAGGCTGGGCGCAGTGGTTCACGCCTGTAGTCCCAGCACTTTGGGAGGCCGAGGTGGGCGGGTCATGAGGTCAGGAGATCAAGACCATCCTGGCTAACATGGTGAAACCCTGTCTATACTAGAAATACAAAAAATTAGCCAGGCGTGGTGGCATGCACCTGTAGTCCCAGCTACTCGGGAGGCTGAAGCAGGAGAATCGCTTGAACCTGGGAGGCGGAGGTTGCAGTGAGCCGAGATCATGCCACTGCACTCCATTCTGGGTGGCAGAGTGAGACTAAGTCTCAAAAAAAAAAAAAATAGGCATGGAGGTGGGCACCTGTAATCCTAGCTACTTGGGAGACTGAGGCATGAGAATCGCTTGAACCCAGGAGGTGGAGGTTGCAGTAAGCTGAGTTGATGCCATTGCACTCCAGCCTGGGCGACAGATTGAGACTTTGAAAAAAAAAAAAAAACCAAAACAAAACAAAAAACCAAAACAACAAAAAAAGATAGCTATTACAGCATCATCGTGATAAAGATAAGTATTGGCAGTGACCTTAATGTCTATCTGTAGAGGATTGGTTAAATATATTATGGTGCATCCATATAATGGAATATTGTACTGCAAATGAAAAACAAATTCTACATATACAGAATGGTCTCCAAGACACATGTGAAGTGGTTAACAAAAGGTTCAGAATGTGTAGAGTATCCTACCATTTAAATGCGTCACATTCATAAGTATATATAGTATTTTAATAAATGCATGGAATCTTACTGGAAAAACATAGAATAAACTAGTAATAATGTTTCTCTCTGGAGCGGGGAACAGGATGATTTGTGGACAGAAGAGTGAGGGTGAAACACTTTTTTTTTTTTTTTTGAGACAGAGTCTCTCTCTGTCGCCCAGGCTGGAGTGCAGTGGCACGATCTCGGCTCACTGCAAGCTCCACCTCCCGGGTTCACGCCATTCTCCTGCCTCAGCCTCCCGAGTAGCTGGGACTACAGGCGCCCGCCACCGTGCCCGGCTAAGTTTTTGTATTTTGTTTAGTAGAGACGGGGTTTCACCGTGTTAGCCAGGGTGGTCTCGACCTCCTGACCTCATGATCTGCCCTCCTCAGCCTCCCAAAGTGCTGGGATTACAGGCGTGAGCCACCGCACCCGGCCAACACATTTCTTTTTATCCAGTTTTACTATGGGTATGTACTATCTGGTCAAAATATGTACAATATAAAATACGAACACGACTGTCCTGTAGCACATGGGAAAACAGACACACTTTTATTAAACTTGGTGGCCTAGATAACTGTCTAGCCTAGATACTGAATAAATGGGATATTTAATAGAAACATGGATTCCGTTTTGATGAGCTGGAGACCATGTAGACAGTGACCACACTGAAGCAAGGCCAAAATCCTGTTTTGATTGGGTAATGGATTATAGTGAACATGATTATAACACTTAGATTTGTGTGACTTTTTTTGCTCTCCTCGTCAAATGGAGGCTGTATTCATTTCCTGTGTTTGCCACAACAAGGTATCACAAACTAGGTGGCTTAAGACAACAGAAATGTGTTGTCTCACAGTTCTGAAGGTTAGAAATCCAAAATCAGGGTGTCAACAGCGCTGTGTTCCCCATGAAACCTGGAGGGGAAACCTTTCTTGCTTTACCTTAGCTTCAGATGGTTTGCTGGCAGTCGTTGGCTTGCAGCTGCTTAACTCCAGTCTCTTGCCTTTGTCATCACATGGCCTTCTCCCTGTGTCTCTGTTTTCATACTGTTGGCTTCTTAAAAGGACAACAATCATATTGGATTAGGGGCCCACTCTACGCCGGTATGATCTCATTTTAACTAGTAACATCTGCAACATAAGGTCACATTCAGAGGTACTGGGGGGGTTAGGATTTCAACATATCTTTTTGGGAGAGGAGCGGGCAAATTCAACCCATAACAGAGGCTTTCCAGTTTGATTATGTTGCTTCTCTATAGTAGTCTTTCATATATGAAAATGTGTTTTGTAAAGTTGTATGGAAACATAATGTTTTGCAAGTTCTTTTTCTTTCTTTCTTTTTTTTTTTTAAGATTATTGTAAAAGATTTCCTTGTGGGGAGAAAAGACCACTCCACCTCTCTTAATAAATCCAACCTAAGATTGCAGCATATTTATTAAAACTAAAATTTTGATGAAAGTAGAATGTTTTCTCTAAGTTGTAAAATAAAAGTATGGAGATATAAATAGTAGTGAGTTAAAGATGACAGTAACTAATTTACACATTTTTTGTGCTTTTTATAAAAGTCGTAGGAAAAGGATGACTTCAGATTAAATACTTTATATTCTTTTTTTTTTGCATTTTTGTTCTCGTGCAAAAATGGCTTCTTTCCAGATCACTTTGACCTGAAGATACAATAAAATATGACAGCAGAGAGAATGAGGCTGTTATTTAGTTCCATTCTTCTCCATCGTTTTTCTTGTACCCATAACTGTTATAATTACATAAGGCGTTAAGAAACCTTTAACTCTTTCTCATCTTTCCCTCTTTCTCATGTATACATGAGAAAACAAATATTTGTTAGTGTACAGAGTCTTTTTAAAAGTTACTGCATCCTGGCCGGGTGCGGTGGCTCACCCCTGTAATCCCAGCACTTTGGGAGGCCGAGGCGGGTGGATCACGAGGTCAGGAGATCGAGACCATCCTGGCTAACACGGTGAAACCTCGTCTCTACTAAAAATACAAAAAAACTAGCTGGGCGTGGTGGCAGGTGCCTGTAGTCCCAGCTACTTGGGAGGCTGAGGCAGGAGAATGGCGTGAACCCGGGAGGCGGAGCTTGCAGTGAGTCAAGACTGTTCCACTGCACTCCAGCCTGGGTGACAGAGCAAGACTCCATCTCAAAAATAAATAAATAAGTAAATAAATAAATAAAAATAAAAAATTATAAAAATTATAAAAGTTACCACATCCTAAAAAAGCCTTTTTGATGTCATTTTACCCTTCGAGAAATAATAGATCGACAAATCAGCATCTTGGTTTCTTTTGGTTTTTCACACAGGGTCAAATAAAAGCTAGGAGACTCTCCCTGTTTCCAATCTTAATGACAGTTTTTCATTTTTTTCTTTAAAAAGTTTATTAATACACGAAAATGTAATGTATTTAGCTATTTTTATGAGTAGTTTCACTGAGTTATTTGTAGAATAGGCAGTTAAATCTAATTTTTTAGGAAGTTATGCTTCCTGTTAGAGTGGGTTAGAGTAATGTGCTTTCATTCAGCTGCTGTCTAGTCATCTTTAAATTTTTTTTTTTTTTTTGAGTTTTACTCTTATTGCCCAGGCTGGAGTGCAATGGAACAATCTCGGCTCAGCGCAACCTCTGCCTCCTGGGTTCAAGCGGTTCTCCTGCCTCAGCCTCCTGAGTAGTTGGGATTACAGGCAGGCACCACCATGCCTGGCTAATTTTTTTTTTTTTAAGTAGAGATGGGGTTTCTCCATGTTGGTGAGGCTGGTCTTGAACTCCCGAACTCAGGTGATCCGATCTCAGGTGATCCACCCGCCTTGGCCTCCCAAAGTACTCGGATTACAGGCATGAGCCACCGCGCCCGGCATCTTTAAAATATTTTATGAATTTAGGTATCATAGAATCTTAGAATTGATTTGAACTGTGGATATTATTTAGTATGACGTCACAAATACAGGAATTCTTTTAGTGTCCCTGATACTTAACCTCTAGTGACCATGAATTCACCACTTTCTAGGCATCCCAGTATCTTTTTGGGGGCAGTTAGACTTGTAGATAGTTCTTTCTTTTTTTAAACCAAAAATTGCCTTCCTGAAACTTCTGCATAGTGGCTTTGTTACCACCATCTTTGGTACCCCGTAACAAGTTGGCTTCCTCTTTCCCATGCTATGCTAAGACCTACAAATCTTTGAAGGCTGTCATATCTTCCCCTTGTGCTTTTTGCTAAGCTAAATCTCACACCCAGAATTAAATGCCATTTTGCCACATTTCTGAATCTGAAATTCTGGGACTAAGTTTCTCCCATTATTTGGAGGTGCAGCCAGGATTAATAACCTCTGTAATATAAATGCCCTGAAAGGAAGGTACAAGGTATGTTGGAAGAGGGCCTGAATAGACTTGGGGGATTGGGGAATGATTCCAGAAGGAAATGATAGCCATATCAAGTTCTGAAGAGTATGCCAGACAGAAAGAAGTGAACAGTAAGTGTGATGTCCTGTAGGCAACAGAAATAATTTGAGAATGGTTGGATGGCACAGTCATGGGCTATCAAATGGAAGAGGTAGTAAATGAGGTTGAAGAGAAATGTGGGGACCAAATAGTAAAGGCCCTGAGAAGTCATACGAAGAGACTTTCCTGAGGATAATAGTCATTAAAGGGGGTTTTACATCAGGAATAACATGATCAGACATTCATTTTAGAAGTATCATTCTAGCCAAAATGGGGAACAAATTGGAGGGACTAAGAGTGGTTACCAGGGGTCAGTTAGCAGCTATTATGGTATTCGTTGAGAGATGATGGTGGTGCCTAGAACTCTACTGGTGACTTAGTGCTGGGGAGAAACAGATTGGACAAATAGAACATGGTCGTTTGGCTGTGGGGGATGAGATGGAAAGGCAAAAGTTAAGGATAACACGCTTGTTTCTGGCTTCGTAAACTGGGTAGATGAGAGGGAATTTAATGAAAATAAATTGAATAGGATTGGGGTGGGTAATCGTAAGAAAGAAGCAGAGTTGAGTTAAGAAGCAGGGTTCAGTAAAGTTTGAAGCAGAGGTAGCACATCCTGTGGAGCTGCACTACATGCAGCTGGGTGTGAGGCTAAATTAAAAGACACTTAGGCTGGAGAGCTTTGGGCTGGAGACAGCTGTGGGCTGGAAATGTAGATTTGGCGATCAGCATTGATGCTAATTGAACTCAGGGGAGTGATTGAAATAACCTAGGGGAGCATTTGTAGAGTGAAAGATGAGGGCATAGGACAAAACCCTTAAGAACTGTTAATGTAATGTTAGTTTTTGAGCCTTTGGTATTTTGACTGGATTATCTGAGAACCAGCAAAAAGGAGGGAATCAGGGCTGTTCTGATATAGGTATTTAGTAGAAACCCACCTAAATTATTTGATTCGAAGAGTAAAGTTCTCAAATGATCTATCCTACCCAGCCTGTCACAGTATCTGACATTTATGCTGTTAGTTTCTCTATTTCAGCTTAAGGTGTTGTCTCTCTTGGAGTTTCCTGTTAAAGTGTTGTTATCCTTAGAGAACTAGAATATTAATCCCATTGTTGGTGATCGTGGTAGTGTTTTTAGGGTCACTATCTTTTATTCTGGAATTCAGTGAAAGGATGGATGGGAATTTGAGAAAAATAAGATTTGAAAAACATGCCATTACTGAGGAGTTTAGGACCACAGAACCTGGACTTGCAGCATTGAGGTTGCCAAGCACCTGGATAAGGGGAGTGAGAACAAGTGAGAGCAAGAGAGAGGTTGGAAAAGGGGGATAGTGCGTTGGATAAGAAAGAGAAAATGTCACTAAAAAGGGAATAAGAGAACAAAGAACTAAGTAAAGGAAAAATCTTGACAGTATTTTAGTTATAAATTAGGGTGACCATATAATTTATCCTCGAAACTGGAACATAATATCAAGATAGAGAATGGCCATTAATAATTATGTTGTAGGCCTGGCGCGGTGGCTCACGCCTGTAATCCCAGCACTTTGGGAGGCCGAGGCGGGCGGATCATGAGGTCAGGAGATTGAGACCATCCTGGCTAACACAGTGAAACCTGTCTCTACTAAAAATACAAAAAATTAGCCAGGCGTGGTGGCGGGCGCCTGTAGTCCCAGCTGCTCGGGAGGCTGAGGCAGGAGAATGGCGTGAACCTGGGAGGTGGAGCTTGCTGTGAGCCGAGATCGCACCACTGCACTCCAGCCTGGGCGACAGAGCGAGACTCTGTCTCAAAAAAAAAAAAAAAAATTATGTTTAAAAATTGGCATAAATTGTGACTATCACAAGCAAAGAAGGATGAATGGTCATTCTAGTTATAATGTACATATTGCATAATAAAATAGTTTCCGTTTTTTAGCTATGATATGTCAAGCATTGTAATAAGTAAACACTTTATACATCTTACTACATTCTTACAATAATTCTCTGAGGTGGCATTGTCTCCGTTTTATAGTTAGTGAAACCAAATCTCAGGGAGGTAACCTCCCAACAATTCTCTGTGGCAGTCAGAATTGGAAACTATATTTATTTGACCATACACAAAATACACATAAACTCTTAAATACTGTATTGTACACTACCGTTGCTGTGGGTGTGTATATGTGTTTTAAAATGTCCTCTGAGACTGGCAAGGGTAGGGGGAAGAAGGAGAGAGGAGAGATGGGGTTAAAGGACACAAAATTACAACTAGATAGGAGGAATACTTTCTAGTGTTCTATGGCCCGGGAGGATGACTATAGTTAATAACATATAGCTTCAAATAGCTAAGAGGAGAATTATTGAATGTTCCCAACACAAAGAAATGATAAATGTTTGAAATGGTGGGTATGCCAATTACCCTGACCACTATACATTTTATTTACTGAAACATCACTATGTACCCCATAAATATGTAGAATTATATTTCAATTAAAAAATTTTAAAAGGGCTGGGTGCGGTGGCTCATGTCTGTAATCCCAGCACTTTGGGAGGCCGAGGCAGGCAGATCACGAGGTCAGGTGTTCGAGACCAGCCTGATCAACATGGTGATACCCTGTCTCTACTAAAAATGTAAAAATTAGCCGGGCGTGGTGGCACGTGCCTGTAATTCCAGCTACTCGGGAGGCTGAGGCAGGAGAATCACTTGAACCTGGGAGGTGGAGGTTGCAGTGAGCCAAGATCACGCCACTGCACTCTAGTTTGGGAGACAGAGCAGGACTCCGTCTCAAAAAAAAAAAAAAAAAAAAATTAAAAAAGTTAAAAGTCCTCTGACTAAAAAACAACTCTGACTTGCTAATTGCTAGCATAATGTATCATCATAATATTAAGCCCCCTTCCCTTTCTGATACCCCTATTTTTTGAGGCATGGAGAGAGGGGAATAACCTGTCTGAAATCAGTACACTTAGTAAGTGGCAGAGCCAGATTTCAAACCCTGAAGACAGTTTGATAGCAGCACCTCCTTTTCCTTTTTTTTTATCTTATTTCATTTTATTTTGTTTTTGAGACAGAGTCTTACTCTCTTGCCCAGACTGCAATGCAGTGGCGAGATCTTGGCTCACTGCAACCTCTGCCTCCCCAGCTCAAGCGATTCTCCTGCCTCAGCCTCCTGAGTAGCTGGGATTACAGGCACGCGCCACTACTGCCTGGCTAATTTTTGGTTGTTTTTTTTTTTTGAGACGGAGTTTTGCTTTTGTTGCCCATGCTGGAGTGCAATGGTGCGATGTCAGCTCACTGCAACCTCCGCCTCCCGGGTTCAAGAGATTCTCCTGCCTCAGCCTCCCCAGTAGCTGGGATTATAGGCATGCACCACCACGCCTGGCTATTTTTGTATTTTTAGTAGAAACAGGGTTTCTCCATGTTGGTGAGGCTGGTCATGAACTCCCGACCTCGGGTGATCCGCCTGCCTCGGCCTCCCAAAGTGCCAGGATTACAGGTGTGAGCCACCGTGCCCAGCCTAATTTTTGTGTTTTTAATAGAGACGGGGGTTTCACCACGTTGGCCGGGCTGGTCTTGAACTCCTGACCTCAAGTGATCCACCCACCTCAGCCTCCCGAAGTTCTGGGATTACAGGCCTGAGCCACCGTGTCCAACCAGCACCTCTTTTCTTAACTGCTATTCTATATTGCCTCCTTCAGCCATATTCTTTGTCTGGACATGTTTTCATTTCTCTTAGGAGTGGGTTTGTTGGGGAGCATGGTAAATGTATATATACCTTTATAAGAAAGTTGTGAAATTATTTACAAAGTTGTTGTATCATTATGACTTACCAGGAGTAGTCCGTTTTTGTTGCCTCATGACTCTTTTTTTTTTCTTAAGACAAGCAGATTCTGAAATTCCAGCAATTAGAAATAGCTTCTTTCCCCTTTAACATTTTTGCCTCATTTACAGCTACCCTCACCTGTACCCACTTCTGTAACTCAACTACATCTTACACTTTTAGGGTCTTGGAATGTTAACAGCACCAGCAAATAATAGCAAGAATCAAACAAAAATGTGTTGAGTCTTAGTGTCGCCACTGGCTACATTATTGCCCAGATGACTTTTCACTTAAACTGTTTAAGTGAATGATTATATGCATTTCTTTACAGTGTATTCACAGAGGAAATAAATGACAGTGATTTATTGCAGTGCTAATAGGCATTGTACTAATTAAGTGATTTTAAGTCAAGTTTCTTTACCTTTCTGGGCCTGTAAAGTGAGGAAATTGAACTAGATTTCTTACAGGTCTATATTTGTCCCTGACAGATCTGTATTTCTTTGAGAAGAAGAAAGGAATTGGTATTTGACATTAAATGATCATGCATAAAAATGGGACATATATTTAAGTACTTATTTTTCATTCAATGTCAGAGTGATTTAATAGGGTCAAGGCCTGATAATTTAAGCTACTGTTTCTTGAGGAAAAGTGGAAAGTACTCAAAATGTTACTGGAAGACCTATGCCTTTGCCTTCTTGTAGTTTATCAGCTGAAATTTAAGACTTTTGAATTGTAGTGGATTGGGCACTTAAAAATCGATTTTATTTTTAACTTATAAGAAGATCTGAGGTTTGGAAGGAATCTTAAATAAAGTTTGTCTAAATCATCTATCAGTAGGACTTTTGAATCATGATCCTAACATCCTGACCTCTGATAAAAGATACCCTAAGGCAGGACATTCCACTTTTAGGCGGCAGTGACAACAGAAAGATGTACTAATAGGTAGAACATACAGCCTGTACTCATTCAATGGAGTTGTGCCATTTGGGATGATGCAAAACTAGCATAATTTTTCTTTGTGACTGCCCTAAAAGTATTTAGACACAGCATGGATAACTTAGTTTCTTTAAAAATGCATTCTTGTCTTCATAGCAATATGATGGAACTGAGACTGATTATCTTGGAGACTAGAAATCTCTGCATAGAGATGGAGTGTACACTTTGGCTTCTGTCTAAAATAATTTTCTTTTTTTTTTGGGACAGTCGTGCTCTGTTGCCCAGGCTGGAGTGCAGTGGCATGATCACAGCTCACTGCAACCTTGACCTTCCCGGCCCAAGCAATCCTTGCACCTCAGCCTCCCAAGTAGCTGGGACCACAGGCATGCACCACCATGCCAGGCTAATTTATTATTATTTTTAATTTTTAAATTTTGTAATTTTTGTAGAGATGGGGTCTCTCTACATTGCCCAGGCTTGTCTTGAACTCCTGGGCCCAAACAATCCTCCCGCCTTGGCCTCCCAAAGTGCTGGCATTACAGGCATGAGACACTGCACCCGGCCTAAAATAAAACTTAATGGTTAAATTCAGCTAAGGAAATAGTTCATTTTTCTCCGTCTCTTCAGTATAAATGACAGGTAGATAGGGAGAGAGGTGGCATTTAATATGATACAAAAAGCACCAAGGCATACCAGTGCTTAGCAGTTAGATTGGATCTGTTTTCATGACTTTTTCATGAATTCTAAGCAGAATATGAAGTCCATTTTAGTAATGGTATCCACATGACACTCATTGAATGATTATAGTAAAATGTCTTTTTGGTCAACAATGAAATGACAGTATTTTAAATCTAATTTCTACCAACTTTAATGGAGGACTGAGGTACTCTGGACTATAATTGAATTAACAATGTTGAAATCCACCACATTTCCTTTTTCCCATGCCAAATTATATTATACTAGGTTGGTTAGAGTACTGTTTTTGGCATATTCTTTCTTTGTGATTAGTAATCGTGTTTCTGATCCTTAGCATTGAGATATTATACTTTTAGAAGAGCTATTTTCTGAAGAGAAAGATTGTGGCCATAATTTTCAAATTTAATGCATTAAAAGGATCTTGCTTTTCATTTTAACCAGGCTTGCTACCAGTTATTAATATTTAAACATTAAATGCATATATTTCACGTGTTCAGCTTGATAAATTTTGGCATGTGTCTATTCCTGTGAAATCATAACCACACTGAAGATACTGGAAATATACCCCAAAAGTTTCTTCTCAGCCCTTTGTAGGCCCTCCTTTTGCCCACCCACCCACACTCCTAGGAGATTAGCTGATCTGCTTTTCCACCACTAGAGATTAGTTTCTATTTTCTAGAATTTTGTATAAATTATACAGTATATACTCTTTGTGTGGCTTCTTTGACTCAGCATAATTATTTTGAGATTAATCCATGTTGATGGGTGTATAAAATCATTCTTTTTTTATTGAGAGTAGTGTATACCACAGGTTTATCCATTCTCCAGTTGATGAATTGTTTCCAGTTTTTGTCTCTATGTTAAAAGAAAAACTTTAGACAATGTAAATGTGGCAGAATTTATTTGAGCAAAGAATGGTACATGAATTGGGCAGCACTCAGAACCAGAAAAGGTTCAGAGAGCTCTGCTGTGCAACCTGGGCAGTAAGTACAGACAGAAAAGAGAAGCAAGTACGTATATAGATTGATTAGTTAACAGTTCCTCCTTTGCCTTATTTGAACATGGTCTGATCAGTTGGCAGCTTGTGATTGGCTGAAGCTTGGCTGCTTGTGATTTGCTGAGATTCATCTGTTTATTGTCTTCTTTTGAGAAATGTCTGTTGGGTCCTTTGCCCGTTTTTTGATTAAGTTGTTTTCTTGCTATTCAGTTTGAGTTCCTTATATATTTTGGATATTAGCCCTTTATCAGATAAATGGTTTTTAAATATTTTCTCTCAATCTGTGGATTGTCTCTTCAATCCATTAATTGTTTCCTTTGCTGTGCAGAAGCTTTTTAGTTGATGCAGTCCTGTTTTATTTTTGCCTTTGTTGCCTGTATATTTGGGGTTATATCTAAAAAAACTAAAAATTGCTCAGACCAATGTCATGTAACTATTTTCCTATGTTTTCTTCTAGTAGTTTGACAGTTTCAGGTCTTACATTTAAGTTTTTAATCCATTCTGAGTTGATTTTTATATATGGTGTGAGATAATGGTCCAATTTTATTCTTTTCCTTGTGGATATCCAGTTTTCCCAGCACCATTTACAGTAGTTTCACCCTATCTGTGGTTTTGCATTCTGCAGTTTGAGTTAACCTTGGTCAACCATGATCTGAAAATAGTGTATGGAAAATTCCAGAAAATAAACAATTCTTACGTTTTAAATTATGTGTCATCCTGAGTAGTGTGATGAAATCTTGTGCCGTCCTGCCTTCTCCTGCCTGGGAAATCATCCTTTGTCCAGCATATCCATGCTGTATATGCTACCTGCTCATTAGTCACTTAATAGCTGTCTACTTTATCAGATTGAATAAACATAGTATATCTAGGGTTCCTATACGCAGGGGGTCTTGGAACGTATCCCTCACAGATAAGGGAAGACTGCTGTATTGAAGAGACTGTCCTTTCTCTGTTTTGTGTTCTTGGTAACTTTGTTGAAAGCCAGTTGACCATAATTTGTAGGTTTATTTCTGGGCTTTCTATCCTGTTCTGTTGGTCAGTGTTTCTGTTTTTATGCCAGTACGTTCTGTATTGATTACTATAGTTTGTAGTAGATTTTGAAGCTAGGTAGTGTGATGCCTCTAGCTTTGTTTTGCTCAAGATTGCTTTGTCTGTTTGACGTCTTTTGTGGTTTTATATGAATTTTAGGATTATTTTTTCTATTTCTGTGAAAAACAGCATTGGAATTTTGATAGAATTGCATTGAATCTGTAAATTGCTTTGGGTATTGTAGGCATTTTAACAACATTAAAGATTCCAATCCCTGAACATGGGATACCATTATATTTATTTGTATTGTCTGCAGTTTCTTTCATCAGTGTTTTATAGTTTTCAGCATACAGATCTTTCACCTCCTTGGTTAAATTTAATCCTAAATATATATACTTTTTGGAGGCTATTGTGAATAGAATTGATTTCTTAATTTTTTTTCCAGATTATTAGTTGTTAGTGTAAAGAAATGCTACTGATTTTTGTCTGTTGATTTTGTACCCTGCAACTTTACTTCGTTTATCAGTTCTAACAGTTTTTGGTGGAGGCTTTAGGATTTTCTACATATAAGATCATGTCATCAGCAAACAGATACAATTTCTCTTCTTCCTTTTTTTTTTTAATTTTTTTTTTTATTATTATACTTTACGTTTTAGGGTGCATGTGCACATTGTGCAGGTTAGTTACATATGTATACATGTGCCATCCTGGTGCGCTGCACCCACTAACTCGTCATCTAGCATTAGGTATATCTTCCAGTGCTATCCCTCCCCCCCCCCACCCCACAACAGTCCCCAGAGTGTGATGTTCCCCTTCCTGTGTCCATGTGATCTCATTGTTCAATTCCCACCTATGAGTGAGAATATGCGGTGTTTGGTTTTTTGTTCTTGCGATAGTTTACTGAGAATGATGATTTCCAATTTCATCCATGTCCCTACAAAGGACATGAACTCATCATTTTTTATGGCTGCATAGTATTCCATGGTGTATATGTGCCACATTTTCTTAATCCAGTCTATCATTGTTGGACATTTGGGTTGGTTCCAAGTCTTTGCTATTGTGAATAATGCCGCAGTAAACATACGTGTGCATGTGTCTTTATAGCAGCATGATTTATAGTCCTTTGGGTATATACCCAGTCATGGGACGGCTGGGTCAAATGGTATTTCTAGTTCTAGATTCCTGAGGAATCACCACACTGACTTCCACAATGGTTGAACTAGTTTACAGTCCCACCTACAGTGTAAAAGTGTTCCTATTTCTCCACATCCTCTCCAGCACCTGTTGTTTCTTGACTTTTTAATGATCACCATTCTAACTGGTGTGAGATGGTATCTCATTGTGGTTTTGATTTGCATTTCTCTGATGGCCAGTGATGATGAGCATTTTTTCATGTGTTTTTTGGCTGCATAAATGTCTTCTTTTGAGAAGTGTCTGTTCATATCCTTTGCCCACTTTTTGATGGAGTTGTTTGTTTTTTTCTTGTAAATTTGTTTGAGTTCATTGTAGATTCTGGATATTAGCCCTTTGTCAGATGAGTAGGTTGTGAAAATTTTCTCCCATTTTGTAGGTTGCCTGTTCACTCTGATGGTGGTTTCTTTTGCTGTGCAGAAGCTCTTTAGTTTAATTAGAGGTCAAATGTTTAAGTCTTTAATCCATCTTGAATTGATTTTTGTATAAGGTGTAAGGAAGGGATCCAGTTTCAGCTTTCTACATATGGCTAGCCAGTTTTCCCAGCACCATTTATTAAATAGGGAATCCTTTCCCCATTGCTTGTTTTTCTCAGGTTTGTCAAAGATCAGATAGTTGTAGATATGTAGTGTTATTTCTGAGGGCTCTGTTGTGTTCCATTGATCTATATCTCTGTGTTGGTACCAGTACCATGCTGTTTTGGTTACTGTAGCCTTGTAGTATAGTTTGAAGTCAGGTAGCGTGATGCCTCCAGCTTTGTTCTTTTGGCTTAGGATTGACTTGGCAATGCAGGCTCTTTTTTGGTTCCATATGAACTTTAAAGTGAAGAAAAGCATTGGTAGCTTGATGGGGATGGCATTGAATCTGTAAATTACCTTGGGCAGTATGGCCATTTTCACGATATTGATTCTTCCTACCCATGAGCATGGAATGTTCTTCCATTTGTTTGTATCCTCTTTTATTTCCTTGAGCAGTGGTTTGTAGTTCTCCTTGAAGAGGTCCTTCACATCCGTTGTAAGTTGGATTCCTAGGTATTTTATTCTCTTTGAAGCAATTGTGAATGGGAGTTCACTCATGATTTGGCTCTCTGTTTGTCTGTTGTTGGCGTATAAGAATGCTTGTGATTTTTGTACATTGATTTTGTATCCTGAGACTTTGCTGAAGTTGCTTATCAGCTTAAGGAGATTTTGGGCTGAGACAATGGGGTTTTCTAGATATACAATCATGTCGTCTGCAAACAGGGACAATTTGACTTCCTCTTTTCCTAATTGAATACCCTTTATTTCCTTCTCCTGCCTGATTGCCCTGGCCAGAACTTCCAACACTATGTTGAATAGGAGTGGTGAGGGAGGGCATCCCTGTCCTGTGCCCGTTTTCAAAGGGAATGCTTCCAGTTTTTGCCCATTCAGTATGATATTGGCTGTGGGTTTGTCATAGATAGTGCTTATTATTTTGAAATACATCCCATCAATACCTAATTTATTGAGAGTTTTTAGCATGAAGTGTTGTTGAATTTTGTCAAAGGCCTTTTCTGCATCTGTTGAGATAATCTTGTGGTTTTTGTATTTGGTTCTGTTTATATGCTGGATTGCATTTATTGATTTGCATATATTGAACCAGCCTTGCATCCCAGGCATGAAGCCCACTTGATCATGGTGGATAAGCTTTTTGATGTGCTGCTGGATTCGGTTTGCCAGTATTTTATTGAGGATTTTTGCATCAATGTTCATCAAGGATATTGGTCTAAAATTCTCTTTTTTCATTGTGTCTCTGCGTGGCTTTGGTATCAGAATGATGCTGGCCTCATAAAATGAGTTAGGGAGGATTCCGTCTTTTTCTATTGATTGGAATAGTTTCAGAAGGAATGGTACCAGTTCCTCCTTGTACCTCTGGTAGAACTCAGCTGTGAATCCATCTGGTCCTGGACTCTTTTTGGTTGGTAAGCTATTGATTATTGCCACAATTTCAGATCCTGTTATTGGTCTATTCAGAGATTCAACTTCTTCCTGGTTTAGTCTTGGGAGAGTGTATGTGTCGAGGAATTTATCCATTTCTTCTAGATTTTCTAGTTTATTTGCATAGAGGTGTTTGTAGTATTCTCTGATGGTAGTTTGTATTTCTGTGGGATCAGTGGTGATATCCCCTTTATCATTTTTTATTGCATCTATTTGATTCTTCTCTTTTTCTCTATTAGTCTTGCTAGCGGTCTATTAATTTTGTTGATCCTTTCAAAAAACCAGCTCCTGGATTCATTAATTTTTTGAAGGGTTTTTTGTGTCTCTATTTCCTTCAGTTCTGCTCTGATCTTAGTTATTTCTTGGTTTCTGCTAGCTTTTGAATGTGTTTGCTCTTGCTTTTCTAGTTCTTTTAATTGTGATGTTAGGGTGTCAATTTTGGATCTTTCCTGCTTTCTCTTGTGGGCATTTAGTGCTATAAATTTCCCTCTACACACTGCTTTGAATGCGTCCCAGAGATTCTGGTATGTTGTGTCTTTGTTCTCGTTGGTTTCAAAGAACATCTTTATTTCTGCCTTCATTTCGTTATGTACCCAGTAGTCATTCAGGAGCAGGTTGTTCAGTTTCCATGTAGTTGAGCAGTTTTGAGTGAGATTCTTAATCCTGAGTTCTAGTTTGATTGCACTATGGTCTGAGAGATAGTTTGTTATAATTTCTGTTCTTTTACATTTGCTGAGGAGAGCTTTACTTCCAAGTATGTGGTCAATTTTGGAATAGGTGTGGTGTGGTGCTGAAAAAAATGTATATTCTGTTGATTTGGGGTGGAGAGTTCTGTAGATGTCTATTAGGTCTGCTTCGTGCAGAGCTGAGTTCAATTCCTGGGTATCCTTGTTGACTTTCTGTCTCGTTGATCTGTCTAATGTTGACAGTGGGGTGTTAAAGTCTCCCATTATTAATGTGTGGGAGTCTAAGTCTCTTTGTAGGTCACTCAGGACTTGCTTTATGAATCTGGGTGCTCCTGTATTGGGTGCATATATATTTAGGATAGTTAGCTCTTCTTGTTGAATTGATCCCTTTACCATTATGTAATGGCCTTGTCTCTTTTGATTTTTGTTGGTTTAAAGTCTGTTTTATCAGAGACTAGGATTGCAACCCCTGCCTTTTTTTGTTTTCCATTTGCTTGGTAGATCTTCCTCCATCCTTTTATTTTGAGCCTATGTTTGTCTCTGCACGTGAGATGGGTTACCTGAATACAGCACAGTGATGGGTCTTGACTATATCCAATTTGCCAGTCTGTGTCTTTTAATTGGAGCATTTATTCCATTTACATTTAAAGTTAATATTGTTATGTGTGAATTTGATCCTGTCATTATGATGTTAGCTGGTTATTTTGCTCGTTAGTTGATGCAGTTTCTTCCTAGTCTCGATGGTCTTTACATTTTGGCATGATTTTGCAGCGGCTGGAACCGGTTGTTCCTTTCCATGTTTAGCGCTTCCTTCAGGAGCTCTTTTAGGGCAGGCCTAGTGGTGACAAAAATCTCTCAGCATTTGCTTGTCTGCGAAGGATTTTATTTCTCCTTCACTTGTGAAGCTTAGTTTGGCTGGATATGAAATTCTGGGTTGAAAATTCTTTTCTTTAAGAATGTTGAATATTGGCCCCCACTCTCTTCTGGCTTGTAGGGTTTCTGCCGAGAGATCCGCTGTTAGTCTGATGGGCTTCCCTTTGTGGGTAACCCGACCTTTCTCTCTGGCTGCCCTTAATATTTTTTCCTTCATTTCAACTTTGGTGAATCTGACAATTATGTGTCTTGGAGTTGCTCTTCTCGAGGAGTATCTTTGTGGTGTTCTCTGTATTTCCTGAATCTGAACATTGGCCTGCCTTGCTAGATTGGGGAAGTTCTCCTGGATAATATCCTGCAGAGTGTTTTCCAACTTGGTTCCATTCTCCCCATCACTTTCAGGTACACCAATCAGACGTAGATTTGGTCTTTTCACATAGTCCCATATTTCTTGGAGGCTTTGCTCATTTCTTTTTATTCTTTTTTCTCTAAACTTCCCTTCTCGCTTCATTTCATTCATCTCATCTTCCATCGCTGATACTCTTTCTTCCAGTTGATCGCATCGGCTCCTGAGGCTTCTGCATTCTTCACGTAGTTCTCGAGCCTTGGTTTTCAGCTCCATCAGCTCCTTTAAGCACTTCTCTGTATTGGTTATTCTAGTTATACATTCTTCTAAATTTTTTTCAAAGTTTTCAACTTCTTTGCCTTTGGTTTGAATGTCCTCCTGTAGCTCAGAGTAATTTGATCGTCTGAAGCCTTCTTCTCTCAGCTTGTCAAAGTCATTCCCCGTCCAGCTTTGTTCTGTTGCTGGTGAGGAGCTGCGTTCCTTTGGAGGAGGAGAGGTGCTCTGCTTTTTAGAGTTTCCAGTTTTTCTGTTCTGTTTTTTCCGCATCTTTGTGGTTTTATCTACTTTTGGTCTTCGATGATGGTGATGTACAGATGGGTTTTTGGTGTGGATGTCCTTTTTGTTTGTTAGTTTTCCTTCTAGCAGACAGGACCCTCAGCTGCCGGTCTGTTGGAGTACCTTGCTGTGTGAGGTGTCAGTGTGCCCCTGCTGGGGGGTGCCTCCCAGTTAGGCTTCTTGAGGGTCAGGGGTCAGGGACCCACTTGAGGAGGCAGTCTGCCGGTTCTCAGGTCTCCAGCTGCGTGCTGGGAGTACCAGTGCTCTCTTCAAAGCTGTCAGACAGGGACATTTAAGTCTGCAGAGGTTACTGCTTTTTGTTTATCTGTGCCCTGCCCCCAGAGGTGGAGCCTACAGAGGCAGGCAGGCCTCCTTGAGCTGTGGTGGGCTCCACCCAGTTTGAGCTTCCGGGCTGCTTTGTTTACCTAAGCAAGCCTGGGCAATGGTGGGTGCCCCTCCCCCAGCCTGGCTGCTGCCTTGCAGTTTGATCTCAGACTGCTATGCTAGCAATCAGCGAGATTCTGTGGGCGTAGGACCCTCCGAGCCAGGTGTGGGATATAATCTCGTGGTGCGCCGTTTTTTAAGCCCCTCGGAAAAGCGCAGTTTTCGGGTGGGAGTGACCCGATTTTCCAGGTGCCGTCCGTCACCCCTTTCTTTGACTAGGAAAGGGAACTCCCTGACCCCTTGCGCTTCCTGAGTGAGGCAATGCCTCGCCCTGCTTTGGCTCGCGCACGGTGCGCACACCCACTGACCTGCGCCCACGGTCTGGCACTCCCTAGGGAGATGAACCCGGTACCTCAGTTGGAAATGCAGAAATCACCCGTCTTCTGCTTTGCTCACGCTGGGATCTGTAGACGCGAGCTGTTCCTATTCGGCCATCTTGGCTCCTCCTCCCTTTTCTTTTTCTTTTCTTTTTTTTTTTTTTTTTGGACGGAGTCTTGCTCTGTCACCCAGGCTATAGTGCAGTGGCGTGATCTTGGCTCACTGAAAGCTCTGCCTCCCGGGTTCACACCATTCTGCTGCCTCAGCCTCCCTTGTAGCTGGGACTACAGGTGCCTGCCACCATGCCCAGCTGATTTTTTGTATTTTTAGTGGAGGCGGGGTTTTACCATGTTAGCCAGGATGGTCTCCATCTCCTGACCTCGTGATCTGCCTTCCCCGGCCTCCCAAAGTGCTGGGATTACAGGCATGAGCCATCGCGCCTGGCCCCTCTCTTCTTCCTTTTCTATTTGGATGCCTTTTATTTCTGAGGCTTATCTTTCATTCTGTTAACAGTGTCTTGCAAATAGCAGAAATTAGTATTTGAATGAAATTATTACTTTTTCTTTTTTAAGTGGATTGTGCTTTTGTGTTTTAGTTTACTAATCTTTGCCCAAGAGAAGGCCACAAAGATTTTATGGAAGTTTTATGGTTTTACCTTTAGGTCTGTGATTGATTTTGAGTTAATTTTGGCATGCGGTATGAATATTCAGTTGTTCCAGCTTCATTTGTTGAGGAAGCTATCCTTTCTCTGCTGGATTGCCTTTGTACTCTTATGGAAAATAAGTTGACCACATGTGTGTAGTTGTATTTCTGGACTCTCAGTTTTGTTTTATTGACCTGTTAAGTCTCTCTGCCTACTAGTACAATGTTTTTGTAGCTTTATAATAAACCTTGAATTCTGGTTGTATAAGGCTTCCAAAATTTTTGCCCTTTTTAAAAGCCGTTTTGATTGATCTAGCTCTTTGCCATTTCCATATGATTTTACTTAATTAATTTATTTTATTTATTTTGAGGCAGAGTCTCACTCTGTCACCCTGGCTGTAGTGCAGTGGCATGATTTTGGCTCACTGCAACCTCTGTCTCCTGGGTTCAAGCGATCCTCCTGCCTCGGCCTTCCGAGTAGCTGGGATTACAGGTGTGCACCACCATGCCCGACTAAACTGTAGGATTTTAGAATAAACATGCCAGTTTATTGTACAAAAAGGTCAGCTGGGATTCTTATTAGAATTGTGTTGACTATATTGATCAAATTGGGGAGAATTGACATGTTAACATCATTGACTTCATTGATCTATGAACATATTATTCTCTGTTTTTGCACATAATTTGATAATTTCTTAATAATTCATATTTTTACACTACAAATGAAATTATTTTTTAAATGATTGTCCTTTTTTTTTTTTTTTTTGGAGACAGGATCTGGCTCTGTTGCCGGGGTTGGAGTTCAGTGGCACAATCATAGCTCACTGTAACCTCTAACTCTTGGGCTCAAGTAATCCTCCCACCACAGCCTCCTGAGTAGCTAGGACTACAGGCATGCTCCACCATGCCTGGTTAACTTAAAACATTTTTTTGTTGTTGTTGAGACAGGGTCTCCCTATGTTTCCCAGGCTGGTCTTAAAATCCTGGCCTCAAGCAATCATCCCACCCTGGCCTCCCAAAGTGCTGGGATTATACATATGAGCCACCGTGCCTGGCTTCTGATTATTCTTTGTACAAGTGTTCTATAGAAATAGAATTGATTTTTGAGTATTAATCTTGATTTTTGAGTATTGATCCTGCAACCTTCCTAAACTTATTTATTCTATTAATAGTAGTCTTGGTTTTCCTAATTTCGTTATCAGAGTTAGCATAGCCTCTTAGTTCACTGTCAGTTTAGAGTTGAAGAAATGTGTAAGTTTATAAAATGTAATATCAATAGCTTGCCAGGAGTGAGATGCAGCAACCCCAATGGTTTTCATTTTTCCTTTAATGAAATTCATTTTTCCTTTAATGAAGTACCAGTATTCTTCATAATATGGAACCTTGACACTTCAAGCTACCATTATTTAAGGTGTTAAATTTATAGGCAATTTCAGCAAAATAATTGATTATAAAGGATGAATTGCTGTTTGTTTTTATGACTGGAATTCTAAGAATCTGTTCAAGTTATGTGTTTTGGAGGGAGAGCCAGTTGCCTTGGTGATGGCTTTGGGAGACAGGGAAGAGTATGTGGGACTTTATGTTTGTGGCTTGAGCGGAATATATGGATTATGGTGTGATTTGTTAAGATGACGAAGACTGAGGAAGCAGTGGATTTAATATTGTCAATTCAGGTTGGACACGTTAGATTTTAGGCGTGTTTTGTCTACTGTGTTAAGGCTTATAGGTTTATTTGGACGCTTTTAGATGAACTATATGTTAGGTTAAAAACAGACCTGAGGTCACACAGCTAGTCATTTGCAGAATTTGAACTTCAGCTTCTGACTCTTAAGTCCATGTTTGTTATCCCCTTATGCTATATTATATCCTCAAGGCAGAGAAACATGCTTGGCTGTGACAATACTAAAATGTTCCCTGGGAGCTATTAGAAATACGTAGCAGAGTTTGCAAGCTCAGATGTCTGCAGGGTACAGACAAGTAATTGTGAGCCAGGTTGTAACATAAAGGAGAGTGGCGACTTCTGTGGAGAACTGCAAAGTCCCATCCACAGGGTTAGTTAGCTGCTATTCAGCTCCAGAAGATTGTTTCCATATGGGAATGTGGGGCCAGTATTGCCAGATATTCTGATTTTTCAAGAGAGGTCCAAAATCTGGATTTTCATGTAAAGTCGTGATTTATAAATGTAGGCAGTTATGCTTTAACCATGCAGACCAACCTAGTGTGGGTCCACCAAAGGTGTCTGCTGGATTCTGCCCGGTGGGTAGATATACTGTGGAAGCAACAATAAATTTATATGGTGGGAAAAGTGTGGTAACTGTGTATAATAAGCACGTTATGGTGTTGAAATGCAGGTTGCTTAGGTTAAACATGGTGCTTAGTGAGCCTAGTGTTTGAGTTCAGTCTTTATATGGATCAGTTAATTATAGATGGGGGAGGGGGAATTGCTCTCTGTAGCTTTTTGCCTCCTAATTGCATGCTTTCATTTGCAGATAGGGCCAGATTTGAGTGTGTGAATTTTTGAGTGAAACCTGGAACCCAAATGAGAAGAAATCTGCAAAGAATAACTACTGACAGTGAATCTGCGGTCATCTGTATGCATAATATGGAATGTTCTTAACCCAGAAGTAGCTGAATGTGTTACTCCATTGCTGAGGAGTGGTAAGTCTGATAATCTCCACTGATAATTAAATAACCTAAACCCTTTCCATAAAAAGAGGATGACTACTTCTACATTCTTAGCATTTGCTGACATTAATTTTTATATTACAGAGGAGGACAGCAGTGCAGTTTAAGGGAATTCTTTATCCCTAACATCATGTTTAATGTCTGATTTCAGAGTTTGGCTTGCTTCTTCCAGTTAGGCACATCCTTTCCTTTGCCTAGGCATTTTTCTCTATTATTTCTTCTTCAGTCCGAGGCCTGAAATACTGTATTTGAAATATTCAGCCAGCGCTGAAATGATGGTCATGATAGTTAGCAGCATCCATTCTAATCTTAGTTGTGGTAGGTCTCATTCTCTTTGGGAGTGATTGTTTTAGGAATGGACATGAGAAACAGTTTTGTCCAATGAGAGACAAAAGGGACATCTGCAAGAGGCTTTTGGGGAAATCTTTCTTGCTTTTGTGAAAAGGAAGAAAATAGATGGTCCCTCTTCTCCGCAGAGCTGATATTACATAGATGTGATGTGTGGAAGTGCTGGAGCCATCTTTTTAGTAGCCTGAAGGTGATGCCTTATGTGAAGGAGGGAGAACCAAGGGAACTGGAGAAAAGTAGAACTAGAGTTCCATTTACCATGCCTATAGCCACTCTACCTGAATTTTCTTATTGTTTAAGCAGTTTTGCCTTGAGATTTCCTGTTATTTGCTATAGAAATTATCTAGATTTATTTGGTTTCTTCCTTTTTTGATTACTCAAAGCCATGTTTTTTAGTGTCGCACACATTTCTACTTGATCATGTTCTTTGTAGCCCCTTACAAGCTTTATGAAGTCAAGGGGTATGTTTATATTCCTATTGTATCTGACTCTAATACTTCTTAATGATGTCATCAATACATGTTTGCTTAACTGAATTACTTGATAAGTATTTGAAAAACCAATCCGTAGAATCTAATAATTACAGAGTTTTTTTTTTTTTTAATTCACATCCTTTTCTTTAACCACACTGCTTCCCTCTAGGATTATGAGTGAAGTTTGTTTTTTCTTTAAGACTTCCAGTATGTAACACATGTTCAAGTGGTTAGTTCTACTCCAGACAATGTTGCCTTTTGTTTTTGTCCAACTTTACCATCAGAACCAGGTTCTCTCCTTTATGTTTGAGTATTGGCTTTCAATCTAATAAATGGAATTTCACTTTCTTCTTCATTATAAAAACAGAATAGTTTGCCTTCTATTTTCTGTGATAATTATAGGAATGAGGGACGTCAGTAGTAAGAAGCATAATTCAGGAATAATTTGTATTTGGCTTTGGAATGCACATTCACAGAAAGATTCCCTAAAGTGTGCATCCCCACTCTGTTCTTAGGACTGTGTGTTTTGGGGGAGGTGGAGGGAAGTTTGGCGGTGATGTAGTAAGAGGGATCTTGGGCCATAGGATGGATGATCTAGTTGCTTATGTTTTAAAGCTCTGTGAAACAAATCATTTTTTTTTTGACCTGGCTCTAGATATAAATGTTTCTTTCTATCTTTTCTTTTAAATCTTGTTAATATAATCTTGAAAAAGTATGGAATGAGAACCTCTTTTTCTTCTTGAAAATCTGTGGTGTTACTTTCAGTTATGGTAAAAGGAAAAAGATAAAACCTGTGTTATGATTTTACCAGGTAATCTGGTAGTATATTTTGAATCCTTCAAAAAGAGATTTACATTCAGGGAAGAATTCACTTTTTTTTTTTTCTTGATGGATTCTGATGAAAATCTGGGAGAATACCTTTTTTTCCTACTTCTTTCTTTGAGACAGGGTCTCACTGTGTTGCCCAGGCTGGAGTGTGATCTTGGCTCTTTGCCTATGACTATGTGTTTGAGCCCAAGATGCCAGGAACCTCTGCCTCCTGGGCTCAAGTGATCCTCCTGTCTCAGCCTCCCAAGTAGCTGGGACTATAGGTGTGCACCACCATGCCCAGCCAATTTATATTTTTTGTAGAGACAGGGTTTCACCATGTTGTCCAGGCTGGTCTTGAACTCCTGGGCTCAAGAGGTCTACCTGTGTTGGCCTCCCAAAATGCGGGAACTGAAGGTGTGAGCCACCATGCCCAACCAGGAGAATAACTTTTTAAGAAGATAGAGAAAGTTGTATGATGCACTTTATCCATAAATTTAAATGCAGTAGTACCATTATTTAGTAATACAGGAAATTTAAATCATTAAGGTCAACTTTAATGTGCTGTATTTCATATATATTTTGTAGGAATGGAACATGTTTCCTACCTAAGACAGTCATGGCAGGCATGCACCTTAAGCTAGATCAAGCAGAGTGAATCTTAGGATATTTGCTAGGAATGCCGAGATGAAGGCACTTATTTTTATGAATTTCAACCTGAAAAGATAGTTATTGAATTCCTGGCAGCTATCTTTTGACCATGAAAGGAAATTTAGTTGATTAAGAAGCCAACACTGAGTGAGTAGAGCAGAGAAAAGCCATGCCCTAGTTACTCCATTTGAGCTGCTGGATCAACCCTTCCCTGAAGCTGCTGTACCTCTAGACTTACAGTTGCATGAGCCACTAAATTTCATGTTTAATCCAATTGGCTTTGGATTTTCTCTTACATTTTTGTGAAAACTTTCTAGCTGATACATCCTTCTCAACCCTCAATTATACACCTGCATAATGAGAACTCAAGGGACTTAATAAAACTTGAATTGTGAGTTAGGTAAGGATGCCTCTGACACAGATGTGCAGGTTGGCAGATAATGCATTCTTTTTTTTTTTTTTTTTTTTTGAGACAGAGTCTCACTCTGTTGCCCAGGCTGGAGTGCAGTGGCACAATCTCGGCTCATTGCAACCTCCACCTCCAGGGTTCAAGCGATTCTCCTGCTTCAGCCTCCTGAGTAGCTGGGATTACAGGTGCCCGCCACCACTCCTGGCCAAGTTTTTTTGTATTTTTAGTAGAGACGGGGTTTCACCATGTTGACCAGGCTGGTTTCGAACTCCAGACCTCAAATGATCCACCTGCTTTAGCCTCCCAAAGTGCTGGGATGAGTTGGGGGTGTAAGGTAGGAGAAAGGTCGATATGACTTTTCCCCCCACCCTCAGTGCCTCACTTCATTCTGGTTTTCCAAGCCTGTAGTTCACCACTAATTTTGAGTTCTTGTATGGAATGGAATTCTAAACCACTTACTTCAGCTGCAGTTGTTTTCTTACCCTAGGGCCATAGAAAGCAGTTTGGAGTGTAGTTTCTGCCTCTGTGAAGAAATTTTCTTGGTCTTCTCAACAAGGATAAATTTATATTGATATCTAATATAGTTAGGCTGTTGTACCCCCGTAGACAGAGCTTGCACTCTGTATACTGGCTTCCTTTGCCCCTTAGCAAGCACCACTACTCTTTCCTTTGACATGCAGTATTGTTTCTCAAAAAGTAGATCTCTTATAGCAGAATCACCCAGGACCCAAAAGAATACTTAGAAACTCACCATCGTAATTCAGTGTCTGAAAAATATTGTTCTCTTCCAGTCTGTAACATCCCGATAAAATTTTTAAAAGGATTTTTAAAGATTAGTTGAATCTAAAATTTATAAGGAAAAAAATAAGGAAGATTATCCAGAAAAATTCTTTAAAAGAATGAACATTTAGGCCAGGCGCGGTGGCTCACGCCTGTAATCCCAGCACTTTGGGAGGCCGAGGCAGGTGGATCACGAGGTCAGGAGATTGAGACCATCCTGGCTAAAGCAGTGAAAACCCCGTCTCTACTAAAAATACAAAAAATTAGCTGGGCGTGGTGGCGGGTGCCTGTAGTTCCAGCTACTCGGGAGGCCAAGGCAGGAGAATGGCGTGAACCCGGGAGGCAGAAGTTGCAGTGAGCCGAGATCGCGCCACTGCACTCTAGCCTGGGCGACAGAGCGAGACTCCGTCTTAAAAAAAAAAAAAGAACATTTAAAAAAAGGAACTAGGCTGGGCGTGGTGGCTAACACCCTGTAACCCGAACACTTTGGGAGGCCAAGGCGGGTGGATCACTTGAGGTTAGGGGTTTGAGACCAGCCTGGCCAACATAATGAAACCCTGTCTCTACTAAAAATAGAAAAAAAAATTAAGTCAGGCGTGGTGGCGCATGCCTGTAATCCCAGCTACTCAGGAGGCTGAGGCAGGAGAATAGCTTGAATCTGGGAGGTGGAGGTTGCATTGAGCTGAGATTGTGCCACTGTACTCCAGCCTGGGTGACAGAGCGAGACTGTGTCTCAAAAAATAAGTAAATAAGATTAAAAAAAAAAAAAAGAACTAGTTCTTGTAGATATTAAAAATGTATTCTGGCCGGGTGGCAGTGGCTTATGCCTGTAATCCCAGCACTTTGGGAGGCCGAGGAGGGTGGATCATTCGAGGTCAGGAGTTTGAGACCAGCCTGGTCAACATGGTGAAACCCCATATCTGCTAAAAATACAAAAATTAGCCAGGCATGGTGGCGCATGCTTGTAATCTCAGCTACTTGGGAGGCTGAGGCAGGAGAATCACTTGAACCCGGAGGCGGAGGATGCAGTGAGCTGAGATTGCGCCACTGCATTCCAGCCTGGGCGACAGAGCGAGACTCTGTCTCAAAAAAAAAAATGTATTCTAAAATTACAGTAATTAATACATTATAATTCTGGTAGATAGATCAGTGGTACAGAATAAAAAGAGTCCCAAATTCATATGGAAATTTAGAATATGATGAAAGCACGTATCGGATCAGTGGAGAAAATTATTTTTTTTCTTTCTGGCAATATTATAGCTGGGTAGCCATCAGAAAAAATCAGATCCTTATCTTCAGAGGAAGAAAATGAATTTTTCCTCTTTATATTCTTGGAATTAGGGAAGCCTTCTTAGAAAACGTGTTTTGAAAGAAGTGTAGGTATTCTAATGCCTTATTAGAGGGAGTATAAGTTGGCATATTCCTTTAGGAGATTGGAAAACATCTGCCAAATTTAAAATGCCTACTGAACATTTAAATGTACATGCTCTTAATACATCAGTTTCACTTCTTGGAATTTATCTTATGGTTAAATTCTGTAGCTTTTGGGTTTAGTTCATCATATTCTCACTTGTGTGAATATACAGGGTTAGTTTTTGCAGTACTGTAATAGTAAAGTATTAGAAACAACTCAACTTCCGTCTGTGAAAGATGACCTATATCAGTATGATACAAATGCAGCCTTTAAAACTTAAAAGAGGCAGTTTTTTAAAAGTTACTGATATTAACTGGGTGTAGTGGCACATGCTGATAGTCCTAGTTATTTGGGAGGCTGATAGGGAAGGATTGTTTGAACTCAGGAGTTCAAATCCAGCCTGGGTAACATAGATCTCATCTCTTTAAAATGTTACTGATATTGCCTGATTTCTAAGATAAAGTGTTAAGTGAAAAAGGTGCCCGTGATGTATAATGCTACATAAAAATATTTTAAAAAAGAATATACATATATGCTGGTATATTCATAAAGTATCTGTGAAAGGCTACACTAGAAGCTAATATTAGGGGCTGTATTGAGGGAAGACAACTGGGTGGGTAGGATAATGGTGGGAAACTTAATTCTATCTTCCCCCCCCCAATATCATCAAGCGTCGTACTGGGTAAAAGGAAAAAAGGGATTCACCTAATTTTCATCTTTTTCAATTTGTTAGAATCTCCAAGGGTGAGGTCACCCCCAATCTACATTAGAAATGTTTTTTTTGTTTTGTTTTTTGTTTTGAGACGGAGTCTTGCTGTGTCGCCCAGGCTGAAGTGCGGTGACGCGATGTCGGCTCACTGCAAGCTCTGCCTCCCGGGTTCATGCCATTCTCCTGCCTCAGCCCCCCAAGTAGCTGGGACTACAGGCACCCGCCACCACGCCTGGCTAATTTTTTGTATTTTTAGTAGAGACGGGGTTTCACCGTGTTAGCCAGGATGGTCTCGATCTCCTGACCTCGTGATTCACCTGCCTCGGGCTCCCAAAGTGCTGGGATTACAGGCATGAGCCACCGCGCCTGGCAGAAAAAAATTTTTTTTTATAGTAGTGGTAAAAGACACATAAAATTTATCATCCTATCCATTTCTGAGTGTACAGTTTAGTAGTGTTAAGTATGTTCACATTGCTGTGCAGCCAATCTCTAGAACTTTTTCACTTTGCAAAACTGAAACTCTGTACCCATTAGATAACAAATTTTCATTTCTCCTTATTGTCATCCCCCAGTACCCACATACTTTATGATTCTATGAATTTGACTACTTTAGATTCCTCATGTAAGTGGAATCATACAGTATTTATGTTTTTGTGACTGGATTATTTCACTTAGTATAGTGTTCGTAAGGCTCATCCATTTTATAGCATGACAGGATTTCGTTCCTTTTTATTTTTATTTTTTATTTTTGAAAAAGATGAGATCTTGCTTTATATCCCAGGCTGGCCTTGAAGTCGTGGGCTCAAGTAGTACTCTGGCATCAGTCTTGTAAGTAGCTGGAAGTACAGGCATGTGCCACTGCCCTTCCGTTTTAAGGCTCAATAATATTCCATTGTATGTTTGTTTATCTGTTCTTCTGTTGGTGGACATTTGGGTTGCTTCTACCTCTTGGCTATTGTGCTACCTCTTGGCTAGTATGAATGTGGGTGGGCAAATATGTCTTCAGGGCTCTGCCTTCAATTTTTCCAAATATATCCGTGAAGTAGATAGTATTTCTATTTTTAATATTTTGGGGACCTGTCATAATGTGTTTTCTATAGCAGTTGCACCATTTTACGGTATCGCCAACAGTGCACAAAGATTTCAATTTCTTCACATCCTTGTCAGCATTTATTTTCTGTGTGTGGTTTTTGTTTTGTTTTGTTTTC